>NW_023270433.1:24492091-24613796 GCF_011800145.1 Mirounga leonina | reverse complement strand
CCCCGTTGGGCTCCGTGCGTCGGGAGCAGCGCAGGCTCCAGGCCGAGGGCCAGCGAGGCAGGAGAGAGAAAACATAAACACGAGATTGTTGCAGTAATTGGTGGCTCCGAAAACGCTGAGGAAATGAGAGGCTTGTACGAAACATCAGCCGACAAGAAACGGGGTGATGTCAGACAGCCTTCCAGGATTAGAAACCCTTAAAAGCTCCGAGCCCGCGGCCGCTGCGGAAAATACTCGGCTCTCCGGGTAGGAAGCCGGATTTCACCGACTCCGGGCGGCGCTTGCCGACCCCTCTTCCTCGCTCTGTCTCAGGCTCCCCTCCTCCCCTTGTCCTCCTTTCTCTCTTTCTTCTTCCTTCCCTTCCTCTTTTTCTCCTTTATTTCCTCTCCCTTCTCTGTTAAAAGGAAAAAGATCACATCAAATGACTTCCATTTCTAAGACACCTGGTACTTTTAGATCTTTCCCTTACTTTGAAAAACCAAGCCGGACTCAACCTCCCCACACCCCGACAGGAGTAAATGACGCTGGTTGTCCCCTGCCGTCTGAGTTTGCCCGTTCTCTTCACAGTTCTTGTCTGGATCCCCCTTTTCAGGTTAGCCCTGCGGGTCGCAGTAATGCACAAACATGTGCAAGGGCTGGGACTACCCAGGTGCATTTATCAAGGACAAATTCACCAAGAAAATGGGATTAAATCCTTGCAAAAATCTGGCAGTTTTGGAGGAGAGTGTAGATTCTCCAGTAACTTGTCACCCAGCCACCCAGCGAATAACTCCCACTGCTGCGACCTCACTTTCTTTTCATGGGATGATAGGCATTAAGAAGACGAAAAACACACAGAGCGTGCACACACACACACACACACACACACTCTCCTTGCTCGCCCCTACTCTCTCCCAGTTCCAGTGGCAGCATAGCTAACAGCCAGTGAGCAGGGTCTCATGCCAGGTCTACCTGGAACCTTCCTGTGTCTTTAAGTTAGAGGCCAAGTCTCATCTGTTCAGTGACACAGAAGGTCCCGCTTGTCGGGCTTTCCTCTCCTGGTGTTTGCCAGGATTAATGAGGTGACGTTTGGAAAGGGCTTGAGCCCCTACAACCAAAGGCACCCACGACACCTTTTCAAAGAATGATTTATGTCCAGCTTTACCCAAATAGGAACCAAAAGAGAGTTTTCTATTTTTTCATCTTTAGAGCAGATGAATTCAACACCTGGGTCCTTGGTTTGGGGCATTTCAGAAGCTTTAGAATCTGCCTTATTAATTGCTCTGTCACCTTCTACCACGAGGGCAGGTTTTTTCTCCCCCCACCTCTCTTTCTGAGATGCAGAAAAAAAAGTCACATCAAGGTCAAGGCTGTACACCTTTGGAGGAATTGAACTGCTTCCAAAGACGTGGGTTCTCCTCACCACTGCTCATGGTGAGAACAGCATTCCCTAACCCAAGCCCCTTCCCCACACACTCATAAATCTTGTGATTTAGCCTCCCCGCCCCCCAACCCAATGCTTGATGCTTCTAAGCTAGAGTAATTTGGCCCAAGGGTACTTTTTGGTCTGATCCAATATACCTGTAGCTATACCACCCACCAAGAGGTTGATAACAGCCCTGCTTTCCAGTTCTCATGGACACATTTTCCATCTTTGATGTTCCCCTTATGCTCTGCACATCCCAATGGGAAACCTTATATCTCCGTCCCAGTCTTCTCCTGCTGTCCCTGTGTGAGGTAATGGTGTCTCCGTGACCTCTGTCTCTCAACCCAGCAAGCTTGGGGTCTTCCTTGTCTATTCTTGCTTCCGCCTCATACATTTCAAGGTCAACAGAACCTGCTCTTTATTCCCAGAAAAATCTCAGGTTCTCTGATGCTCCTCTGCATCTCCTGGAGTGAAAACTAGCAAGGGCTGCTGAGGCAGAGGGCTTCTGCTGGGGTGCATGGGCCTGGGTGTCTCACAGTTTGAGTTTAAATCCCAGATTTGCTACTTAGTAGCTTTACCACCTCAGCAAGTTACTTTGTCTCTACGAGCCTCAGTTTTCTCACCTATAAAGTGGGGATAATGACAGACCCATCTCATAGGCTTATTGTGAAGATTGAATCAGATAAAGCATGTAAAGGACTAAGCCCAGTGCCTGCCACAAAGAAGGTGTTCCATAAACAGGAGCCATTCATTACTACACTCTATGCTAGTGCTTCTCAGACTCCACCTTGCTGCAGCATCAGCTGGAGGCTTGGTAAAACACAGATTTCTGGGCACCACCCCATAGCTCTTGATTCAGTAGCTGCAGGGTGGGGCCTGAGGATCTGCATTTCCAACAAGCTGCTGGTGCTGCTGCTGTTGGTGTACAGAGCACACTGAACTGCAGTGTGGAAAATTCAGGGCTGTTTCTGTCTCTGGCTCTCTTTGTCCATGCTCCTTGGTAGGGCCCATGGGGCTCTTTCTTCTCCTGGCCCAACTCACCTCTCTAGCTCACTCACACCAAACTTCTCCCCATTTGCTCAGTTGACACCCCATAGCCCTCCAGGTCCTCATGCTGTTAGAATTGCCTCTCTGCTGGAATGTCCCTTCCCTTTCTTCACTGCCTTGTGAGCTTCTCCCCCTCCAGGCCCAGATGCAAGCCTTCCTTTTCTCTGAGGCCTTTCCTGCTTTTCCTCTCAGGGACTGCTGCCTCCCTCCTCTGTGCTCTGCTCTCTGCTTAGACTTCACTGTGGTGTTCACTGGACTCCAAGCATCAATGCGTGGATGTGCCTGCCTTTCCCAGTGATCAGTGGGCTCCTCCCGGCGGGGCCCAGATCCTGTTTGTCTTTGTTTCCCAGGTCTGCACGGCCCTCAACTTATGGAGTGGTCTCAACATTTGTTGAATGAATAAGAGAATGAATGAAGCAACAGCCCATCCTCTATGAAAACCACAGCCCATCTGATAGGACTGTGGCATGCTCTGGGGCCTCAGACATGTGCCCCAGCCCTGAGCCGCCAGGACTCCTTCCCTGGCCCTGACGTGAAGAGAAAATGCAGTTATTAATATAAGCCTATGCTCGCTTTACATCACTGAGTCATCCTACCGTTATTCTCCCTGCTCACCAGAGGGTGATCGAGCCTGGGGGAGAGGAAGTGACTAGCAGAGGTTTTGTAGCCAGGAGTGGGAGTGCTAGGCTCAGGTCAGCTTGGACACAAAGATCCCCCAACCCCACCAAACACACATCTGTGTGCGCGCGCACACACACACACATGCAGAGATCGAGAGCTTATCTTTTTATAGAGGTTAATGCCAGCAGCCAGATCTATGCCAGAATGTTCCCTTAATGGCAGTTGAAGTTGGTTTGGTTACTTGTCCAGGGTTCAGCTCTTGGCTTGGAGTTAGAGCATCTTCCTGGGCTCAGCTCAACCCAAGAGGCCCAAAATGGCAGCAGAAGAGCTTCTCCCAGGTCAGCCCTGGAGACCTAGGAAGATCAAAGGGACCAGGACAACCTGTGGAAAGATTTGGTGGAACTACATCTGAGCTGCCATTCATGTGGAATAAACCCAGGGCTAAGAGACTCTGGTAATGATGATATTGTTTGGGTGCTTTTCATGTACCTGACACTGTGTCCTGGACTCTGCATACATATGACTCTATTTAACCTTCATCTAATCCAATAATACAGTTATTGCTGTTGTTCCAATGTGTAGCTGAGGGAACTGAGGCTCAGAGAGGTTAGATGGATTTGCTCAAAGTCACACAGCTTAGCAGGAAAAGCTAAGCAAGAAATACACACCCTTACTGCCATCTTATTGACGTGGTAAGCAATGAGACCCAGCCTTAGGAAGCAGCAGGAATGAGAAGTCTCGGACTCCACGGACCCAGCTTCATTCCATCTCCATGCATCTTTTCAGACAAGCCAACATAGCAAGACTGGGCTAGCATCTTAGTCAAACCTGCTTTGCCCACATGTGGCTGGGTTGAGGCACAGAGAGGGCTTGGTATGTGTCTAATATCACACAGCTTGTGAGTGAGCATCTGAGCTGGGCCTCCAATCCAGGCAGAGCTTCTTCCTTCCCTTCTTCCTGCAAAAGTTTGCTGCAGTACCTGCAGTAGGCCAGGAACTCATGGTTTTGAAGTCATTTTCTGCCTGACCCTTTTGACCACGACAAGACTCTGAAATAAGAACATCAACTATGAATTCATTCAGACGTCAGTGGAGGGGTGAAGTGGGCAGGTGCCCTGACAGAAGTGCAGGGATTGCTGTATTGTCTCTACTTATCATCTGGCTGTCAGCAAAGGCAGAGGTGGATTTTGACCTTTGGCAGGAATGACATTTCTTGGGCAGCCCTCTGCATTCTTGTCACCTCCAGGTGACCCATAGCTGAGCATCATCATCAGGGTCCCCCTCTGCTCACACATTAGAACTTAGGGAAATTGAGTAGCCCCATTTGATACGCCAGTTACTAGCTGAGTAGGTCTAGCAAGTGATGTAGCTCTCTGAGCCTCCACGTACACATCTGTAAAATGGGGATAAATGAAGAACCTTCCATGCTTACTTCACCAGGCTTTTGATATGAGTCAGCTGGGTCTGTATATGAAGGAGGGCTTTGTGAGCCATGGTCACATACAGGTTGTTACTGTGACCGTTACTGGCCTTAGGCCAGCTGGAAGCAGCCAAGCTGAGGTCAGATTCCCAGGACAGGGAGTGGGCAAGGTGGTGATAGAGGCCGGGGAGAGGGAAACCACATGTATACACTTGCTGGCAGTCCACCAGGTACCTTCTATTGGTGCTTTCATTTTAACTGCACCGTGACCCTATGATGTAGGTATTTGTAGTGCATTCAGTGGTGGCCCCCACAAGATATGCCTATGTCTCAACCTGGGATCCTGTGAATATTACCTGACTTGGAAAAAGGGTCTTTGCAAATATAATTAAGTTGAGGATATTGAGGATATTGAGGTCCTCTTGATCATCAGGTGGGTCCTAAATGCAGACAAGTGGTGTCCTGATAAGAGACCCATGGTTAGAGGAGAGGAAAGCTGTGTGAAGATGGAGGCAGAGATAGGAATGAGGCAGGGAAGCCAAGGCACACCACTAGCATCTGGCAGAGGCAAGGAAGGACTCCCCTAGAGCCTTCAGCGGGAGCCCAACCTTGCTAACACTTTGATTTTGGACCCTTGGCCTTCACAACTGTGAAAGACCATATGTCCGTGTTTTAAGCCACCAGCTCGTGTGCATTTGTTACAATGGCCCTGGGAAACTAATAGCATTATCTTTGCCCCATTTTACAAATGAGGACATTCATCAGAGAGGTTAGAAGCCTTCTTCAGTGCTGTCCAGCTAACAAGGAGCTGCAGTTCAAGTGCGGGCTCATCGGATTCCAAAGCCAGCGCTCAGACCCACTTTGAGTGAGAAGTGGGAGTGCTCATGAGCACAGCAGTGGGCCTTCTAGGAGGAGCAACCCGACTCCCTAGGCCGAGGAGAGATAGGAGGGGATCCTCTCAGTTCCAAGGCAGATCTTTCCAGCCAGAGAATTCCCTAAGAGGAACGACTCTGCCACAAATCCCACACAGGTGGTAGCGGGAAGGACTTCAGGGAAGTTTTGGTGGTTGGATTTTCAGAGATGGTTCTGAAGCCCATGGTTTTGGGGAAGCACTGGTTGAGCAGCTCATCCACAGGGGGACTCGGGCAGCACTCTGCCAGCCCAATTGAGTTTGGAAAAACACAGATTTCTTTTTCTCCTCACTTTCTTTCCTTTTTAACACAAGCCAGGTTGGGAGGGGCCTCCATAAGGAAGGAAATCAATAGGAAATGCCTTTAGAAAATGAGATTTTTCAGAAAGCATGTCATGTCATCATTCTGATGCAGAGGCTTGGGCCCTGCAATTTGAAGCAGGAAATCAGAGAAATCAAAGGCAGCCAATGAGAGGGCAGCGAGCAGGCCCCCTCCGCCCAGAAGCCAGCTGTCCTGAGAGGGCTGGAAGCTGTGGGTGGGGAGCCAAGTCACATGGAGGCCAGTCGAGTGCACAGGGGGTGTTGGCCTGCAGAAGCACACGGCAGTCCTCTTCACACAACCGAAGGGCTGTCGTGAGGCAGGGGGAGCAGGTGTGTTCTGAGGGGGCCCAAGGTGAGGCAGGGGGAGCAGGTGAGGCAGGGGGAGCAGTTGTGTTCTGAGGGGGCCCAAGGTGAGGCACTAAAACCACTGGGCTTGATACATGACAGGAGGCAATAGAACAAAAGAAGAACCCCTCCAGAGCCAGGGGCTCAAATACCACTTTCACCTCTGACTAACTTGGTCATTGGTTAAGCTTTCTGGGCCTCCGTTTCTTCATATTCTTCATCTGTGAAATGGGAGTAATGGTCACACCCTCCTTGTAGAGCTATTGAGAGGATTACATTTTATCAAATAAGTTCTTGGAACAGTACCCAGAATAGAGTAAGCCCCCATAGAAGTTAGTTATTTTTATTTCTTCTTGGAGAGGCAAAGGAAGGCTTTCTAGAGGACACTGAGCTGGTACTTAAAAGACAGGGGTAGGCATTTGATACCTGGAGGCAGGTGGGCAAGGGCATACCGGACAGAGGGACAGCAAGCACAGAGATGAGAACCTAGGTGTGTTTGTTCCTTGTGCTGTAGAATTCTGCAGGGAGAGCAGGGAGAGATAGGGCTGGAGGTGTAGAGGCAGGGCCAGTGCATTGAAGGCTGGGGTGTCTGTATTAGGAGCTTGGCCATCGTCCTGTGAGTGTGGTTCTCAAACGTGAGCCTGCATTAAAATCACCTGAGATTCTGATCCAGTAGGTCTAGGGTGAACCTGGAGGGCTCTTTCGAACACACATGGCTGGGCCCCAGCCCCAGAGATTCTGATCCAGTAGGTCTAGGGTGAGGCCTGAGAGTTTGCATTTCTAATGAGTTCCCAGATGATGCTGTGGCTGGTCCAGGGACCACACTTCGAGAAACACTCTTCTAGACAGTGGGCTGGGGGTGGGCGGGCAAATTGGAAAGTAGAGGAGAGTTTCAAGGTGGGGTTTAAGAACAGGTTTCAGGAGGCGGGGGGAATGGACAAAGTCTCATTGGCTTTGAGGTCACACCAGTGGCCACCTGAGACCAGAGTAGGAGATTGTTGGAATCAGGGTGTCAGGACCTGGCATCTGTTCTTCAAGGACAGCTGCAGCCTGAGGCTGGCAGGGCTGGAGAAAGGAGAGTGCAGGAGGCTTGCCTGCTTGCTCCCTGGACGGGCGATATAGCTGGCTGGCTGCCATTCTGGGCAGCTTCCTCTACAAAGGGTGGCCCAGGGATGGGTGACCTACTTCCTGGGGATCCCTGGGATATTGAGAGCAAAATCCAGAGAGCAAAGGAAAGCCTCACAACTGCACTCTCTCCAGACCCACTGCTGCCACCCACCTGGGGCTCTGTCAGTAACTGCTGGGGCTGCACGTGGTTTCCCGGGGTCGCTGAGGAAGGGAGGACAATTAGGAGGCCGCATCCCACCCCCTCTCTGTCAGTGCTGGGGGAAAAACAATATTTAGTTAGTTAAACACCCGGCTACAGTTTCGTTTGAAAAGCTGGCTTTGATTAGGAGACTGCAGGGATTGATTTACGAGGACAGATGAAAAAAAGAACAAGCATAAATATGTAGAACTCACCCAAATGATGACTAAGGGGACACAAAATATACAGAGTCCTCACAAGTGGAGACGGTAATGACTTATGAAATTCTTTGGTCCCAACTTGAATTCATGCAGTCAGAGTTCCTGATGATATTCTTTCAAACTCTTTGTCTAGACTGGTTTGAAATCAGGGGGTGCATCAATCAGAGGTTGAGGTGCACACTTCTCCTATGTGATTCTCACTACTGAAAATAAGTTTTTCCCTAATACACACATATATGTGTGTGTGTGTATATATATATATATGAAATAAAAAATAATATATATGAAATATAGTTTGCTTTCTGGTGACAGGCTTGTGAAGGGATGCTCATTAGAGCTTTACTTGAACACGAAAAACTGGAAGCAGTCTATGGTGTCCATTGATGAGGGCTTGAATAGATAATCCCTCACTCCCCCAGACCATGGAATTGTTTGGGGGGGGGGTGCGGTTTACGAAGAAGTTGGTGGTTCTGCCATGTGTATATGTGCGGCCATCTCAAGTAATAAGATTCGGATAAGTGTGCATCGTTGATTCCTTTGCTACAAAACCACGCACACAGCCGCATATTTCCCTGTGAACATATTATGGGTGCGAACTCATAGACAAAGGCTTGGAAGGATGTCTATCAAAATGAGCCTCTGGGGAGAGTGGTAGGATGGGGTAGATAGCAAGGGAGGTTTCTGCTTTGTCTGTTATATTTGAATTGTTAGCACTGAGAACATATTGACGCAGTACTGGGGTAATAAAAACATCATTAGAAACACAACTGAATCCTTACAGAGAACTCCTATGAGGAGAGAATGCAGAACTACAGCCTCACCCTTCCTGCCTTTTCTCAGGGACCTGGGCAGTGTCCTCCAGCTCTTCAGTTCCTTGGTATCCACCTCTTTTTTTTTTTTTTTAGATTTATTAGAGAGAGAGAGAGAGAGAGAGATCACAGAGGGAGCGGGAGAGGGAGAAGCAGACCCGCAACTGAGTGGAGAGCCTGACATGGGGCTCGATCCCAGAGCCCTGGGATCATGACCCAAGCCAAAGGCAGACGCTTAACTGACTGAGCCACCCAGGCACCCTGGTATCCACCTCTTATTTCGGGGCCCTGTTGGTGCCCACCTGCCCTGTGTGTACCCTGCTCTACACCTGTGTCTCCCCTGAGATTGCCCCCCAAGACTTAACCTTGCCTCGGTGTTACCCTTGTCATGTGATGCCTTGTCTCACCTGCCCCAGAGCAGACCTGCCCCCAGGGCCCCGTGTCTGAGAGAGACCCTGTGCTCCAGTTCTCCATTTCTCCTCACCCCCCTGTCTGTCTCTCCTCCTTCCTCTCTTCTCTGGGGTAAGGGGTGAGATAGTATGAGCCATGCTGCCATACTAGGGGAGACTCCAAAGGGCCTGCCAGGTCTCTGCATAGCACTGGCCCACCTGGTTCTCTCCTCCCTCAAGACACAGCCCTCCCCCTGGCCCACTGCCTAGAAAGTTCTGGGCCGTTGTTACTTCTGCATTGATTCCAGAATCTCATTCCTGGGAGGTCTGGCCTGGTGGTGCCCACAAGTCTGTGGTGGGCACCCAGGAGAGATCTCCTTCTGGGACACTCACGGGATCATGTTTTTCCACTGCCCTAAGTAACCTAGCCAAGGAACACGCTAGCTAAAAGTGCCTCGGTTTTCTCAATTGTAAATTGAGAAGATCGGTTTCCGAGCTTGCTCCCATTATTGACGTCCAGTGTTTCATTACATGCCTTTGTTGACGCTCACCTCTCCTGTGTGGCCCTTGGACCATCTTATTCCATTTCCACAAGTCTGTGGAGTAGATGGGGCAGCTCGTATTTCCTCCATTTTTATAACCTAGGAAAACAGGGTTCTGAGATGGCGAGGATGGCCAAGCTTGTGCAACTGGTATTGGGTCCTGGGCATGTGTTTGCATGCACAACATCTGCAAGGAGACTCACCAGGAATAAGAGCTTCTCTGCTGGATAAGAGGAAGAGTTCCCAGCAGAGGGCAGAGGGCAGAGAGCAGAGCAGCATACAGGGGCTGAGTGGAGTTGTGTCTTGATTCCCTCAACGAGGCTGGAACAAGGGATGTGGGAAGGAAGTAGAAGGGGAAGAAGGCACCTTTCCATCTCCTTATAAATAAGTGCCTCAAGTACTTCCTCTTCTGGGCAGCCCTCTGGGCAATATGTGGGTAAATGTTTAACAGTAGTTCCTCCAAACAAACAGGCAAGCAAACACCCAAGAGCAACCACCTTCATTTACAGTGATTACCAATTACTCCCACCATTGCTGATTGATTTCAAGTTAGCAATGCGATCCCTGAATGCTTAGGAAGAGTGGGCTCCGGAAAGCTGGTAAGAGCTACCTCCAGCACACCATTGGTTTACGGACCTTTCTCTCTGCTCTTAAACATCTGGTTGCCCCTCTGACTTAGCAATGATCACATTGCCAAAATTGTAAATAAATCTCTTATCCTGGACTGTGCCAGTTTTTCAAGGGCAGTGTCCATGTTTGATTAATGATTTACTGATGATTAAGTGAATTAAATCTACTATTAAAGCATGGAAACACACATAAAGTACTTGGAATAGTGCCGGCACTTGGAAGTGCTGTATGAATAAAAGCTGTGCCTGCTAGCTATCATCTCACTTCCGGGCCTATGGGGATCACTGACAGTGCTCAAGGACATGTCTGTTGAAGGGATGATGAATGCCTAAGCCTAATGGGCACACAGGGCTCCATTTTTAAATGCAGCTTGTCTTTATAGACCACCCCTTAACCTACACTTACTTAAAATCCTATGCAACCTTTTGGTTTCATGTAGAAAAACCCTCCTACTCAATCCCTTTGGACTGCAAGGGGCCTCCAGATCTATTCTCTTGATGATTGGCATGACTGGGGCCATTGAGGCAGTGTGGTGAGTTGGATTTGGATTCCAATGGGGGCTCCGCCATTTTTTTTTTTTTTTTTAGCTGAGTTTCTAATGAGTTACTGCACCTCACTGTGCCAAATTCTGTCATCTGAAAAAAGAAGATCATGACACCAACTTTCTTAGGGTTAATGAGACCAATAAATGAGTTTGTGAGCCTGGGCTGCTGTTCTGTGTGCTCTCCCCCCAAATCTGTGCTCCACCATCCTCAGCTCTATCTCCCTGGTTCCCGGGAGGCCGACTGTGACAGCACTCTTTGCCCTCCACCTTCTCCTGGAGCTCAGCCAGGGGGAGGTAGTGGCAGAAGATTGAACGGCATGTGGGGAGAGAGGAGGGTTCCCCTAACTACTCCCCATGCTTCTGCTTGGTTCTTGGCCAATAGTGCATGCCTCACTCCGCACTGCAGGTCCAGCTGTCATTGGTGATGGCCAAAATCCTTGGACTCTAGCTTTCAACAAAGGCTGGGTGGGAGGAGTGGGGGGAAATTAGGTCCTTAATGTTGTTAGTCCCTGGGTGTCTCAAAATCCATCATTATTCCCCCTCATCCTACCCAGACCTCGACAAATAATCTTTTTAATAAAATTTATTTTAAGTGTCCCAGGTGAGTGTGTCATCTGCTTTCCTGTGCCAGCAGGCAGACAATATCAAGCCTAGTACGTGGGCACAGAAGAGAGGCTTAATAATATTAGCAGCCACCCTTTATTAAGGGCTTTGCTTGGGCTGGGCACTGTGCCAAGTATGTTTTTTTTTTCCCCCACATGTATTATGTCATTTAATCCTCAAGATGACTGCAGGTAGAAGGTACTAATTATTATACCCATTTTGCAGTTGAGAAAAGTAGAGCTTAAAGTTGCTAGCGATTTGCCAAGTCACCCAGCTAATAAGTGGGGGAGGCAGGATTCAAATTAATTAATGTTAATTGCACTATTATTTGGTGAACAGTGACCAAGTCTTAGACTCAGACCTTCACTGCAGAGTTGAGTACCAGGAGGTTCTCGACCAACACTTGCTGGTGGATGAAGGCCCCTCAGTTCAGAGCCCTAGGGTCTCTTTATCATCTCTCCTGGGAGCTCTCCCTCTGGAGTCAGGGCCACTCTTGCTTCCACAGACCATTGCCTCTTGTCCAGAGAGTGTCACTGGCCTGCCTTCTGTTCCCAAACAAGCCCCAGTGGATGGAGTTTCCTTCATCACCTCTTGCCCATATTTCTACCTGCTCTGAGTGCCTGGAGCAGCCCATCGTGGCCCCTCCACCCTCCTGGTCACCCACACCCACTGGTGTTTACAACATCTCTCCAGCATCTGTGAAGTTCATTAGAACCAGAGCGACACCCTCTTCCTGCTCATTGGTGCAGACTGTGCATGAGGCTAGACCGAACACGGCTCCCCAGGGTGCCCGCCAGACACTTCCACCCTTCTCCAGGCACCCCTCCCCTCCACCAAGCTCTAATCCAGGTGTTTCTGTGGGAGAAACATTCCCAGTGGGTTACCAAAGAGGCTTTGGTAAGTTTATGGCTATGGTAAGCACATTTTGGGCAGTGACTGAGAAGGAGCATTAGTTCTAGAGTTGGGAACACCTGCCTCTTAGTTGCTCTGTGATCTTGGTCCAGTTGCCTAACTTCTCTGAGCATTATCTGTAAAACTGAAGATAAATGTTGCTGAGGATGGGGTTATTGAATAGAAAGCGCCTTTCTCCATCTTTCCTGGGAGCTCTCCATGTTAGGTGCAAAATTCTCTCTCTTTATCTCCTAAAGACTGCTTTGGGGGTACCAAAGACCAAATAGTGTAGAGTATATTTGTCATTTATTTGTTTATTTTTGGAGTGCTCTTTCCTAGGTGTTGATATGTTATCAGATATTCTAAGGATAATTATCCTCATTTTATAGATGAATATTCTAAGCTTCAGAGAGTTTAATTTTCTCACAGTCACCCAAAAAACAGATTGGGTTTGCAATAAACTCTAATTTAAGCTGAATCTTTATTTTCAATTTTCTCTTGTCATTTTTTTTTTTTTCAAAATGAAAATAAACAACTAAGTGGTATGAGCCAAAATGAAATCACTTTTATTTCTTGTAAAAAGATAGCTGCCTTTGCTCTTTGCACTTACTCTTTTCTATCCAGAGATTCTCTTGCCAAAGCAGTTGTCATTTGTGACTCCATGACCTCATTACCCATTTCTATCTGCTCCTTGGATGAATTGAGCTTTCTAAACCCTACTTGAGAATTGCCTATCAAGGACGGGATGCCAGAAGCTGCACTGACAGTGGGCTGATACTGGAGAATTTCTTCCATAGGAAATAAATCAGGACTTGGGGTTGAAGATGAGGATGACCTGGATGACAAAATGAGTCTGAAGGGAATTATCATTATCATGCATTTAGCTCAAAGTTCACAAATGTTTAAAAGTATTTTCTTCCTATGTCATTTTTTTATTGAGAATAAGAAAAAATGGAAGCTTTGGGCTGTGAGCTTGCATTCACCACCATATTGTGAGCTCCCTGCTGCACTCTGGGTCTTACTGATCTCTGAACCTTTTGTGGTCCTTTCCCATAGTGGTTTGCACACAACTGTGGGCAAACATGAATGAGCAAACATTTATTGAGCACTTTGTTTGTTCTCTACATTATGCTGGGTGCTTTCACATGAGAAAAATGAAAATTACTTGTCCCAGGCCCCACCAATGGTGGTGGAGGCTGGCTGTGAACTTGGACCTTCTGACTCCATGTTTAGTGCTCTTTCCTGTACATCTCAGCTGTTGCTTAGTATCGCCATCAGTGATGGTTGTTGAGAAAGATTTAAAAGTCTTTTCTTTTAAAGGTTGCCAGCAGTCTTGTATATGCTGTTGGGGGGAAGGAGGGTGAATGAAGAAGGCATGATCCCTCTTCACAGAAAGGATTATAATGAGCCTCAGATGTCTGGGTGGTTCACTTGCCATGTGACAGTAAGAGGATCAAAGAAGCCAATATGTCACCATGGGAACTGTCCCAGTTTTGTAATCTTCAGTTTTCAAAGGACTGAATATGAACACATGGAAAGCAGGGAAAATTCAGTGAATGGGAAGGGATGCAGGCTAATGATTTAAATACAAGTTTTGAAGAGGGAAATCAGAATGGAGAAATAGTTTAAGTAGATTTATAAATAGCTGCTCAACTCACTTTTCCAGGATGAGTCACAATTGATTGCAGGTGAGAAAAATTACGGTCCTGACTTTGTAAAAGATGTTTGAGATTGTGTTTCTCGACCCAAAAATATTGCAATGGCCTTCCTCAAGGAGAAGTGGAGGAGACCTCTGGAGGATAGCCACCACCTGAGTGGGAGATGCCTGGAAGAACTTCTGGAAGGTTATAGAACCAGAGTTAAGATTGTCGAGGGACTCTGTCAGATTGCAAAAAATGGTCACAACTTACTTCCCACCCTGTATGCATAGCCCTTTGCATGTGACTGCAGTTTCTGTCATCAGGAGGTGGGACCTCCAACCCTGAAATCTGGACTTGGCCATGCTGTGTGACTTGTTTGGTTTGTGAGATCCTAGCAAGTGTGATGTAGTCAGAAGCTTGAAAAATTCTTCCCATTAGGGATAGCCCCCTCTGGCTGCTCTTGGGTGCTCTCAGTATAACCCAGGCAATATGTTGGATGATGAGAGACAGATGGCCCAGTTACTTCCATCACCCCTGCTGACAGCCAGCCAGACATGTGTGAGGCTGTTGATGGGCAGCTGACCTCAGACACGTGAGTGGGCCCAGTTGATCCCAGATGGAGTAGAGCTGGGCTGTCCTAGCTGATTCAAGCTCAAACTTTTCACTCTTAGAATCCTAAATGAATAAATGGTTATTGTTTTTGGTTGCTAAGTTTTGGGATGACTTGTTATGCAGCAAAAACTAATTGATACAAGGTATATGCAACAGATTGCAAACACCAAGTAGGAAAAGGAAAATGCACTTTTGATGTGGGTCTAGAATAGGGGTTGGCAAGCTATTGCCCATGAGCCAAATCCAACTTACAACATGTTTTTATAAATAAAGTTTTAATGGAACACAGGCAAACTCATTTGTTTACATAGTGTAACTGCTTTTGTTCTATAACATGAGAGTTAAGTAGTTATAATGAAGACTGTCCAGCCTACAAAACCTGAGGTATTCACTATCTGGCTCTTTACAGAAAAAATTAATGTAAGATATAACAGTAAATGGGGCTTTAAGTATAAGCCATCATTTGCATATGGGCAGAGAAGCACATATTTTAAGAATCTCCAGATAAATATTATTGATATCCTAGTTATTAAAGAATGGTACATGATTAGTATAGAAAATGTAGGCACTACGGAAAAGCATAATAAGAGAGTGAAGGTTAGCTGTAATTTACAATTTAGAAATAACCTCTTGAAACTTTGAAACCTATCCTTTCAAACATTTTTCTTTTCTGTATATCTTTTTCTTAAAGAGAGTTTGAACTAATCATACTTTTTTCCATTTAATATGTTGTTAATATCCATGTTAACAATTATGGTACTATGCCATCATTTTCAGTGTCTCTGTTGTATGTAATTGTATAGACTGTCATACATTGATTATCTGGTCCACTGTTTAAGAGTTTGCTTCCAATTTTTAGAAAATTAATTAATTGATCTTTAAAATTAGTTTCAGAGGTAGAATTTAGTGATTCATCAGTTGCATCTGACACCCAGTGCTCATTACAGCAAGTGCCCTCCTTAATGTCTATAACCCAATTATCCCTTCCCCCCAACCCACCTCCCCTCTAGCAACCCTCAATTTGTTTCCAAGAGTTCAGCATCTCTTATGGTTTGCCTCCCTCTCAATTTTCATCTTATTTTATTTTTCCTTCCCTTCCCCTATGTTCTTAAATTCCACATATGAGTGAAATCATATGGTATTTGTCTTTCTCTGACTGACTTATTTCACTTAGCATAATACCCTCTAGTTCCATCCAGGTCATTGCAAATGGCAAGATTTCATTCTTTTTAATGGCTGAGTAATATTCCATTATGGATATATATATATATATATACACACACACACACACACATAAATATATATATACACATATATATATATACAAATACACACACACACACACACACACCACATCTTCTTTATTCATCCTTCTTTTAAAAAATATTTTTAAAGATTTTATTTATTTATTTGATAGAGAGAGAGAGAGCCCAAGCAGGGGGAATGCAGACAGAGGGAGAGAGAGAAGCAGACTCCCCACTGAGCAGGGAGCCCAATGTGGGGCTCAATCCCAGGACCCTGGGATTATGACCTGAGCTGAAGGCAGACATTTAACTGACTGAGCCACCCAGGCGCCCCTCTAGGAAGTTATCCTTAAAGTCAAATTATATAATTAAGACAATGCATGAAGAAACATATGTAGAAGTGTAATTTTAGTTTCAAAGGTTATCTACATTTAATGTTTATTTAAACATACTCTGGTTGCCTTCCTAAAACTCTGTATCAGCCTACATTCCTACCAATAATGGACTGGAGAAAATATATGCTTTTGACTTGCGGAGTAGACCATTTCATCTATTAGAGCATAGAGAGAGCAGCTTGGGGAATCCATCTAAATTTGTTCTATGAGGAGGAACTGGGGTAACCGTGGGAGTAAATGACCATGTCATTTCAGAATCCTCAGTTGCTGAGGGGGACAGCAAAGGCGCTTGTTGGGTGACTCAGACTCATAACGCTCTTCACAGGCTGAAAAGATGAAGCCAGTGTAGGCTGATGAAATGTCAATGGAGATAGATGGCAAGTTCTGGACCTAGGCCCCAGTAACCTAGCATCCCTGTGTGGGTAGCTTAACAACTAGCCATGTGTGAAAAAGACCAGGAAGCTTCATGTAGATCAGCACTGAGGTGTGGTGCCATCAGTGCTAATCTGGAGGTGAGTGTCATTACACTCTGGGCTGGACAGACCATATCTACCTCCACTATGTTCCGTTCTTGCTACTGTACTTAAGGGGGATCTAGGTAACCTGGAGGTAGGGGCTTCTGAAGAAAGCAGGGTTTTCAGTTCCTTTCATCTGAAGAAATACTGAAGGAGTTGGGAGGCTTAGCTAAAAAAAAAAGTTAAGAGGAACATTAAAAGCGCTTTTCAGGTATTTTCAGAATAAAAATACCTTTTTTATTTTTTAAATTATAAAATTACAGATAATATGAAAAGGTGAACAAAACCAAAAAAGGATAAGAAATGAAAATCACCCTGAATTGTATTATCCAAGAGGAGTGCCTTAAATGTCTTGATGAACATGCTTCTAGAGAGCACTTTGCAAACTCATACACATACAATATGCATACACTTTTACATAAAAGGTATAATAGTAATCTTTTTCTCACTCAACACTATGTAATGGGCATATTTCTGTCAACTAGGTCATCATATTTAATGGCTGTTTAGAAATTCATTGTATGGTTTTCTCATATTTTATGTGGTTTTACCACTATTTTTTATTGGTAGAAATTTAGTTAAATATATTTGCTGTTATGAACACCTATTTTAATCAATATCCTTGACTTATGTGATTGTCCATTTGGCTAATTATCTTCTTAGGGTAAATTCCTGGAAGCAAAACTTCTGGGTCAGGATATTTTCACAGTTAAAATTTTGATATTATTAAATTGTCCTTCAGAAAGATTCAACCAATTTGCACTCTGAGATTATCCTGTTTTTACTTACATTCCTTAGATTACTTTGGTGCATTTGAATATTTGTTCAGATGTTTATTACCATTGCATCTATTATGACTTACCAATGAATATCCTTTGCTCATTTTTCATTTGAATAAATTTATAAGAGTTCTTTGTATGTGTAATATAACACCTTACCTCTTATACATGTCACACACATATTTTCTCCCCCAGTGTGCCAATTAAACTTCTTTATGGTGGTTTGCTTGTTTTTGTTGGTTGTTTTGCTAACTGACTTTTAAATTTTTTATGTAGCCAATTCTATTAATTTCTTCCATCTTTCTGTATTTTTAATGGTTGTCACACGGACAGAACCAGCCCAATGGGAGAAAAGTTGCAGCGTGGCAGACTTCAGCTAAACATAATAAACAACTTTCTTCCGATTAGAACTGTCAAATGTGGAACGTGCTGCCTCGAAGGTGGGGAGATCACTCATAATTAGGGACTTTTGAGATGGATTGCATGACCACCTGACAGTGATACTGTACAGGGCGAGGAGGCAGATATTTTAATGGGATAACAATAATTTAATTCTACTCATTTTTCCCAGAGAATTTTTCTCAAAACTGTGACACTGTCGAAAATGTGGGCTTTCCAAGTACAACTGGACCGAAGTTAATGTGGCAGACCTGGCGGCACTAAATTAAAATAGTTCTGAACCACTGGTTGTTATAAGAAATTATCCCAGGGGAATATCAGGGGTCACATATGATCATTCATGAGATTCATTTCATCACCACGCATTACCTCGCAGCCACAGATTTTCCACAAAACCAGATGAAGCCGTAGTAGCTGATCTCCCACGGATGGGAATGCAAATGGGTCTAGGCAGAGCTGACTTCCTAGCACAGGTCGAGCATGGGCCTGGCCAAGTCCTGTGAAGGTGCCAGAGCAATGGTACCAGGCAAGGTAATAGAATCACTCTGGTATGATGCTGCTATTGTACAATCGGTGAAATTAAGTTACAGAAGGGGGGGTGGATATCCCACCAAATAAGTCTTAAGAACAGGAGGAGAATCTGCACCTTCTTTTTTTTTTTAATTTTTTTTATTTTAATTTTTTATTTTTTTAAGATTTTATTTATTTATTTGAGACAGAGAGAATGAGATACAGAGAGCATGAGAGGGAGGAGGGTCAGAGGGAGAAGCAGACTCCCTGCCGAGCAGGGAGCCCGATGCGGGACTCGATCCTGGGACTCCAGGATCATGACCTGAGCCGAAGGCAGTCGCTTAACCAACTGAGCCACCCAGGCGCCCCAAAGATTTTTATTTATTTATTTGAGAGAGAGAGCACATGAGAGGGGGTAGGGTCAGAGGGAGAAGCAGACTCCCTGCCGAGCAGGGAGCCCGATGCGGGACTCGATCCAGGGACTTCAGGATCATGACCTGAGCTGAAGGCAGTCGCTTAACCAACTGAGCCATCCAGGCGCCCCTGATTCTGCACCTTCTTGATCCAGCTGATGTATAGGGTCTTCCCTTTTTGATCTTACCAGGTTTTGGTAGACAGGATTGGTGAGGAACAGTTAGGGTTCAACTTAGATTCAGAAGAATGCTCTTACTTTTCATCCATTCATTCATTTACCAATATGTAATGAAGCCCTACTATGTGCAAGGCATTGGGAACTCTGCAGCAAACAGGAAAGATAGCAGCTCACAGCCTGGAGGGGAAGACAACTTGAAACTGTTAATGACAATATACGGTGTTGGAAGGTCTGAGGTATATGGAGCTTTGGCTGTGCATGGCCACGGCCTCAAAACTTGTTCAGAGTATGAGAAAAGGCCTTTTGGAAAGACTAAAATTAAAATTGAGATGTAAAGAAGGAGGAGGAATTGGTCATGAGGAGGCAAGGTGGGAGGAGAGAAAAGATGGAGGTTGCATAGTGTTTCAGTGCAAGGAGAAACATGTGCAAGGGACCAAAGCCAGGGACAAATTTAGATTTACACATCTCTGGAGTTATATAGGACTGCTTCTGATGCACGTGATGTAGTGGAAAGAACCAAATTTAAAATAAGGGGTCAGGTGTTTGGCTCCCAGCCCTGCCAGTTCTTGGCTACATGACCTTGACAAATAACATAATCTGTCTTAAACTTAGTTAGCTCATCTGCCAAATGATGGTAATAATACCTACTTCACAGAATCGTTCTGAGGATGGGATGAGCTAATAGATATAAAATTGGCCAGCACGGTGCTAGGTTTTAAGTATCTTCTTATTGAAGCTGTCAGTGACCAAAATCTATTCCCTTTTCCTAGCCCAAATCATTCTTGCTGTTGTCAACACGCCGACTGCATCAACTCAGCAAGCTTTTACTTTCTCATTTCCTACTTCAGATCATTGTGGATTCAGGCACTGTGAGAATATGAAGGAAGTGTGAGGCAGGGATCTAAACTTGGGGTTTAGTTGGGAAGAGAGGGTTAGTGTAAAGTGGTGTCTGTCTTCCACGATGTCTGTCTGTCTCCACCTCCCTCTAGTCCATGGGTCTTGCATGGCATATAAGATAGGTCATCTCCTTATTCCCAGTAATAAGATTTCCAAGTGCTTCACTAAGTAGGTGCTCAGCAAATACCCTTTAGACAGAACCAAAGTTTGAGAGCTTAGAGAAGAATTTAAAGAGCAGTAAACTCATGATATAGATCAGAAGGATTATAGAAGGAAAATCTGGTAGGTCAGGGAGGTGAGATTGGAATGTTCAGCTTTTATAGATATGGCCCAAGAACTTTCAAAGTGGTTGTACCATTTTATGCTCCCACTGGTGATGTATGAGAAATCCAGTTATGCTACATCCTTGCTTGATATTGGTGGTCTTTTTTGATTTTAGCCTTTCTGGTGGGAGAGCAGTGCTATTTCATTATGGTTTTATTTTGCATTTCCCTAATGACCAATGATTTTGAATACCTTTTCATATGATTATTAGCTATTTGAATATCCTTTTTGTTAAGTACCTGTTCAACTCACATTCTCATTTAAAAAATGTTCACTTGGGGCGCCTGGGTGGCTCAGTTGGTTAAGCGACTGCCTTTGGCTCGGATCTTGATCTCAGGGTCCTGGGATGGAGCCCCACATTGGGCTCCCTGCTCAGCCGGGAGCCTTCTTCTCCCTCTCCCTCTGCCTCTCCCCCTTGCTTGTGCTCTCCTGCTCTCTCTGTCAAATAAATACATAAAATCTTAAAAAAAAAAATTCACCTGTTCTCATCAGTTTGGGGGAGTTCTTTATATATTATGGATGTAAGTCTTTTTTTTAGATATACATACTGCAATTCTCCTCTCCGGGTCTGTAACTTGCCTTCTTCCTCTTCACGGTTTCTTTTGATGAAAGAAATTCTCAATTTTAATGGAAAACAGTATATCAAAATTTTTTTCCATTAAAGTTAGTTTTTTTTTGTGTGTGTGCTGTTTAAGAAATCTTTACCTACTCCAAGGGGATGAAGATGTTCTCCTATTTATTTTCTAGAAGCTTTTCACAGAATTTTTATTTTGAAACATTTTCAAACCAGAAGAAAAGCTGCAAGAATATAGTGCAATGAATTCATGTATGTCCTCTTCATTTAAATTCACCAATTAAGATTTTATTTATTTATTTGAGAGAGAGAATGAGATAGAGAGAGCATGAGAGGGGGGAGGGTCGGAGGGAGAAGCAGACTCCCTGCTGAGCAGGGAGCCCGATGCGGACTCGATCCTGGGACTCCAGGATCATGACCTGAGCCGAAGGCAGTTGCTTAACCAACTGAGCCACCCAGGCACCCGCCAATTAAGAATTTTTTAATAACTGTTTGTTTTTTTCCTAAAGAAATGCCTGCATATGGTTAAAAAATCCAAGTGGTCTAAAGGATAATGAAATGGCAAGTGAATCTTCTAATTGTCCTGACCAAGTCCTCTTCCTCAAAGGCAATCACTATTAGCACTTTCTTATACATGCTTATAGTTTCCACAGATATACATCATGATATTTATGAACATTCCTTTTGCTTATTTACCAAGTGGGACATATAAATAAGGCTGTCCTGAACATTGCTGCCTTACTGAACAATGTTTCTGAGTGACCTTCCCCTATCAGCCTTTTTTTGGGAAATGACCTTACTCCTTTTAAGGGCTGTAGATAAATGATTGTATCGAAGACTGATTCCTCCTGAAGGGATCAGTTAGGTTGTGTTTACTCTTTCCTTATCACACCAGTGCTGCAGTAAACATCCTTGTGCATAGGACTTTGTGTGATTAGGCAATGAAATGACTCGTTCCAAGGGTATGGGTGTTTACAATTCTGTTGGTTCTGGCCGAATTACCAAAAAGGTTATATTGGCTTAAAACCTCCAACTGCTCGTGATCGGGCCTTTCCTCTCCCTGGAGGGGTAGGATTTAAATAAGCAGAGAAGAGGAAAGAGAACACTTAAAATGGAAGAGGCAGCATAAACAAAGGCATAGAGTGGAGTTTCTTAACCTCACTATTGGTATTTTTTGCCGGTAGTTCTTTGTTGTGGGGGCTGTCCTGTGCATTGTAGGATATTTAGCAGTATCCCTGGTCTCCACCCACTAGATCCTAGTAACCAGCCCCCCTCTCCCCATCTGAGGTGTAACAACCCAAAAGGCCTCCCAACATTGCCAAGTGTTCCCTGGGGTGCTAGTTCCCCTAGGATGAGAAGCATGACTTGGAGGAAGGGATGTTTAAGGATCAAGTTTTGGAGGGTGCCTGCATGCGGGCGTGTGCGCGCGTTTGCGTGCATGCGCACGGGCAACACTGAGAAGACAAGATGGACTTGTGTTCTTGAGGGCTTCAGGTTTAGTCTGAGGAGAGATCTGTTTTTCCTTGACTGTCTCATCTTTTGTAAAAGCCCACGTTGTGGGACTCCCCTTTGTGGGCGTTTTTGTTTGGTGAGGTGAGAAAGTCACAGAATAGTCTCTCTACCCCTTTATTAATAATGAGCAATGCAGGGGTGGTGCTTTCAGCACCCACAGCTTGTTCATGACCTTTGATATCATTTGAAGCTTGCTACGACAGGTGAAGGTCCTGATCCCTGATGAGGGAACGGAGGCTCAGAGAGAGAGGTAGAAGCTGGCGTTGTCCGCTGCCCCTCGGGTCACTGCGCTCGCTCTGAGAGGCTTTCCCAGCTGACTCAGCCTTTGCAGTTTCTGAAAGCACAGTGTGGAGCCATTCGCATGTATTTTAGTCATTATTTCCATCCTCCGTTGAACCTTAGAATAGGCTCTAAGTGATCGTTCTCTCTCTCTCTCTCCTCACGTTTTGGTTTATTTTTGGAAGTGAGATCAATGGATTGCCCTTTGCTTTCTTTCAGGAACCTCTCTGCTGCTTTTCTAACCACACCCAGGAGTAGAGCACATGGTTGGACCTTCATGGAATATGTGACAGCCCCTTTCCGGCTCAGTTTCCTGATCAGCAGAATGATAGCTATGCTCCCACACTCTGCAGGTCTTGGTGTATTATTATTAACTTTGCTTCTTGACAGAGATAACTTGCTATCTCAAGCAGTAAATGATGTTAAACATGTAACTTCAGCTTCCAGTGAAGTGCCTGGTGCGTAGTAGGTGCTCAGTAAATGTTTATGGAATGACAAAATGTATAAATCACATGGTTACCAAGGAACAGTACCACCTAGGCAAGTATGGCATCTGCCTGGGTCCTAGGCCTCAGGGGCCCCCGAACTTTGGAATACCATCCCCAACATTTTCCAAGCCCCTCCAGTGATCGGGATTGGCCAGGGCCAGCTGTGCCATCCAGCTGTGCCAAAGCTGTTGAATCCAGCTTGAACCCACTTTAGTCCTGGTCCTCCTTTCTCCCCTTTGGCATGCTCTGCAATCCTCTAGTTAGTGCATGGGGTTGACCACGTAACCCAGAGGAGCTTCAGGATGTGTGCCTATGGGGTTAACCCAGGGACTCATGACTAGGCCTAGTTCCAGGAGGGCTGCTTAGTTAAAGCATCTTTTTTGCTGGCCAGAGTGTATTTCTTTTGCAGAATCACATGAAATTGGGCTGTCAGAATGGTGCTGAAACACTGATTTTAGGTGACTCAAATTGTTTATATGTTTATATATATATATATATATATATATATATAAACCTATGTATATATAGGTCCCACAAAGATATCTGCATGGGCCTCCACATACCCTAGGGGTAACCTTGTCTAGTAGGCCGTCATTCATTCATTCATTTGGAAAGTCACTCAGTGGAATTCAAGCCTTCAAATGACCCCCAGTTAAGCGAGTAGTCTTTTCAAGGGCTATATTATTATTATTATTATTATTATTATTATTATTATTATTATTATCAGTGTAAACACATGCACGGGACCCCAGACAAAGAAGTGGTTAATCCAGCCAGCACATGGCATAGGGTCTCGGCATAAGAGAGGTTACCTTCATGGAGGGAGCTTAGGTCTTAAAGAATGGCTAGAATTTTTCTATTCTGTTTCTGTTCAGGGAACAGAAAATAATTCTATGGAGCTAAAGGACATGGTAGGGCTTGTAGAGAGATGGGAGGTGAGCTGGAAAGGCAGGTGGGGCCATAACATGAAGGATCCTGTCACCAGGCTGAGGTTTCTGAACCTCTTTTCTGAAGAAAATGCAGAGTAACCAAACACTTTTTAGCCGGGAAAGAGATGGTCATGTGTCTAGGAAGTTCATCCTGTACACAGGTTAGCTGGGAGGAAAGCAAAGCAAGAGTGAAGGAGACCCTTTGGCAGCTCCAGGTAAGAGGCAAGCAGCCTTTGACCGAAGGTGGTGACCATGGGGAAGGAGAGGCTGTAAGGCCTCAGCTGGTTGGTCCTCACCCCCTGAAAGACTGAGAGAATCGGAGTCATCATTCCCTCTCCATTGGGTTGGCTGGTTTTGTAATGAGCCCATTCTCCTTTCTTCCCTTCCCACTCTCCTGACTTGACTCTTCTCCCCTTGTCTGATAAAATGACGCAGGGCTCTGAAACACGACCATCTCCTGGATGTGAGGATAGCTGAGAGCCATGCCATGCTATGCAGCCCACACTTAGGAAAGCCTTCCAGAAAATCTTGCAAGAACAGAGAAGGAAGGAGACAGATCATTTCAGCCTCAGTAGAAGACCTTCTCAAAGCCTTCTGATTTCCTGAGGGGCTTCAGGTGGGCTCATCAGATGCCTTCGGAATGGCACCAGGCAGAGGTCCCAGCTCCTCCAAGAGCACAGGTAAGGGGTCTGCGGCCTCTGCTTCACACTGTGCATCCCACCTGCCTCTCCGAGCTCCCTTGCACAGTCTTCCTCCCCCAGCAGGGTATGGATCCCCATCAGGACCTGTTGCATCTCTGGAAATGACCTCAGTCTTTAGAATATTTGTTCTTTTTGGCTTTTCAAACAATGTCCTCGTTTTGCCAGAGGAAAAGGGAAAGAGACTCTCTAAACGAGCAGGCCACCCTTTGTTCTGGGCCCATAAATCTGGCGCGAGCACATGTCCGGCCTTCCCGCCCCTCCTGCATCATTGTCCCCGCTGCTGATTAATAGGTCAGAGCTAACTTTAAACTGGCATTTCCTGACCAGCCCATCTCCCAGCCCCCCCGCCCGGCCTGGTCGTTCCTTAAAAACCCGCCGTATTTTAGAACATGATTTCACTCCATCTTGCAGCCTCCTCCTCACAGTGGGCTCCCATGCGACGGCTCTAACTTTGGCCAGAGCTGCTGGAGGAAAGGCTCTGGCTGAGGGGTGGGCGTGCATTGGGGGTGGGGGGGGGGAGGGTTGTTGTGCCACATCTAGCCTGTCTAGCCTTGGAAGACTCTGCCTGAGTACCACAACAGGGGCCTCATGTAGAGAGGCTATTATTGTATTTTGCCTTTGTCTTTCTTTACCGTCCTGTGAGTTACTGAATTATATCTCATCCATGTAAAATGATGTTGTAGAAGAGAAGGTACTGACATGGAAAGATGTTTTTGATGTTGACTGAGTAAAGAAGGGTACAAGAGTTGAATGTATCCATATACTTCTCACAGTAACTATGTTTTACCTGCTTAAGGAAGAGGTGGAAAATAACATTATACCTCAAAACTGGCTTCAGTTTTGAGAGCTCTCCTGTAAATTTGGGAGAAGCCACAGCATCTTCACCTATGGCTACAACCTCCAACTTGTCAACAAGTCAGTTAATAAAAATTCCAATGGCATTTCCAACCTTAGCCAACTCATCTAACAGCAGCTTATTGTGTACTGAAAAGCTACTGATGGGGCTGCAGCTGGGGAAGGCCATAGCATCTTACATAGCTTAGCTGAATTAGGGGTCTGAACAATCCAGCGTTATCCCCATTTTACAGGGAGGATGTGAAAGTCAGCAGAGGGTACAAGGCTGGTCTATCGTCACACAGCTAGTGAGAGTGGAATGTGAATCCAGGTGTTTCTGATGCCAGAGGCTGTATTTTCCTCAATATTCTACCTCCCTCATAGCCAACTGGGGGCTTGGAAAACGTGATAACCATGTAAAAATCTCAGTAAGCTTATCAAGAGTCCTTCTGCAAGTCCACATCTGGGGATAACAGAGTTTGGCTGAAAGGTCTGGTGGGAGGTCAGCTGCGGAGCCTCAGGGGCCTCTCTTAACACTCCAGTGAACAACTCCTTCACTTCCTGGGGTCCAAGACAACTGTGTACCTCTAGACCCCAAAGCCTTTCACGATAGTGAGTATAATAAAAGCACAGAGCTGGTGGTTGGTTTCTCTGCTTTCCCTCATTATCAACTAATCAGGAAAACAGTTTCATCGTAAATAAACAGGTCCTGGGAGCATCCAACAGAAATAAACAATGAATGACATTGAGCAAATTCAGTTTGGATCACTAAAAATTCTGGCTTTGGGAGATCCTAATTCCTTCCACATTTCAATCACTGGACTCTTTTGGAATAAATAGTGCTCCAGATTAGTGGTGGTGAAAGACCGAGATATACTTAAGTCACTCACAGGACATTAAAAAAAAAAGGCAAAATAAAACAACCTGTTGTACTTACTGTCAGACACCCTCTCTCGATGTGATCCCTCCAGTTGTGTTCAGGTATGATCTTTCAAGGCTAGGGAGGCCGTAGTTAGTATGAAAACTTTAGAAAATGTAGAGAGACAAAAATAATAACACAGACCACTCCCAATCTCATCACGTAGATTTGTTCATTGTTGACATTTGTTGTATTTTTCCTGAAAGGGTGTGTGTGTGTACATACCTATCTGTATGGCTAGATAATAGGTATATTAAATAGGATTAGGCTGTACTTTCTTTTCTGCAGCCTGCCTTGCTCATTCAACAGGCAGAACATCTTTCCATGCCAGTAGCTATTCTATAATATCATTTTGCATGGTTGAGCAGTATTCCATTATCTGGATCTGCCATAAAAATGTTAACCCATTTCCTATTTTGCCCAGTGCTTCTGGTTTTGGTTCGTGTCAGGGAATTATTTATTGAGACTTTCCATGAGCTGAGTTCTTTGCAAATCTATCATAATAGGTGGCAGTGCCCTGCAATGGAGGGACCTCTGTTCCAGTCCCATCTCTGTTCCTTACTATCTCTTTGACTTTGTGTAAGTTACTTAACTTCTCTGAGCCTCGATTACCTTCTGTGGAGAACAGGGGTATTGAACCTTTCCTCAAAGGGCTATTGTAAAAATGAAGTGAGGTAAGATACATGTAGAATCTGGAAAGAGCAGGTCTGCAGCGAATGGTTGCTATCATTGCTGCAGAGGAGGAGGGTGCCCCGTCCAGCCGGAGGGAAAGAGATCAGGGTGGTGTCTGTGTGGGGCTCCTCAGCCTGGGTGAACCCTTAAGGGAGAGTTGGGGTGAGCAGGCAAAGGGGAGACTTGCAAAGTATTTCTCTTGGTCTCTGCTTTAGTTATGCAATATGGAGCCGGTGGTCCGAGGGAGGACACCTTTCCTAATTTCCCCCGGGATGTTAGGGGGTGGCAGTGAGGAAGTGCCATTGGCATATTTGTTGCCATCTGGCCATGCGAGAGCGAATAGGCACAGTGGGCTTTGCAGGTGTGGCTCGCTCACTACACAGGAGGGCATAGAGCTTGAGGTTGGCCATGGTAGTGCCTTGAGAGCGGTTGGTTCCCTTCCACTAGGCATTGCACTGTAGGAGTTAAGGGCTTAGGCTGGCAAGTCTCAGATAGATCTGAGTCCTAGTTCCTGCTCCAACATTTGTCTGATCTTCAAATCTTATCTATAAAATTGGGACAATGATATTAGCCTTACAGGGTGTGATGAAGATAATGAGAGCTATTATATGCAAGGCTTACACCTGAAAACCGAAATATGTGGTGACTGTGGGTTTTCTTCTCCACCTGTCCTACCTCCTTCACCTGCTCACTGACACTCTACCTCCTGCCTCTGCATGGCCTGAGGAGACCTGACAATGGCCAGGTGTTTACAGAGGAGAGAAGACAATGAGGGGAAAACATCATTGGGGCGGGGTGTGGACACTAGGGGAGAAGGGATGAGGTCTGAACCAGAAGCTTCAGATAAACCTTGGAATCCAAAGTTCTGCTCCAGACTAGACAGAGGCTACTAGGAGGTGGAGTGATTTATGCCCACACTGCTGGGGGTGGGGCTTTCAACAGATGCTCTCAAGAAGGAAAGAGCCCAGCAGCATTGGGAGTTTCCCATAATCCTTGCCTGGAAATAGGAGGCAAACCCGGATGACTTTTTGAGATCTCTCTCCAGGATATGTGCATAGCTTTAACTGTAGGACCGTGCTACTCAAAGTGTGGTCTACAAGGCTGGTCCATGACGAGATATAAAACTGAGAGCAAATGCTTGGGAAATTTTATAAGAATTTGACAGAGTAATGTTGTGTGTGTTGAATCTAATGGAAAAAAAGTTGAGTATTTTTTATGTCCTTTAAAATTTTACATTTCTAATAATTTATTTCTATTATGTTTCATAAATGTCACAGTCTGTGATAGATTAGTGAATTAAAACAAGACAAAACAAAGTGGGTTCTCCCCAAAGATACTTTGAGAAGCACTGCTCTGGGCTATTCTATAAATGTCAAGCATTATTCTCCTTCAGGGAGTTCCTGGCATTTTCACTTTGGAGGCAGATGTAGAATGATGGATCAGAAAGAGGTCTGGATGGGGTCAGAAAGCCCTTGGTTCCCGGCCTCACCATACCACAGACTAGCTATGTGGTCTTGTAAAGCCTCCCCTATGATCAGTTTCATTATCTGTGAAATGAGGGTAATAAAACCTGCCAAATGGGATTTGTGAGATTTAGTGTAGGTAAAGGGCCTAATGAGATCTCTGGCCTGTAGTAGGTACTAAAAATATTTGTTCCTTTTCTCTCTTCCCTTTGCAGTTAACTTACATGTATAAAAATTTCAGTGTTTAGCTTTCTTGGTCCCTTGAAAAATATTTCTATCCATCCTAGTCTTTGATTGTCCTAGGTTAATGGAGGTTCTTTACA
Organism: Mirounga leonina; assembly: GCF_011800145.1. Classification (NCBI taxonomy): domain Eukaryota; kingdom Metazoa; phylum Chordata; class Mammalia; order Carnivora; family Phocidae; genus Mirounga; species Mirounga leonina. The sequence continues at coordinate 24,585,192 of NW_023270433.1, read as the reverse complement.
TCTCCATAATAACAGTCCCAGCATTTTATGTACATTTGCCCTTTCTCACAATAAACCTGCAAGATAGAGAGGAAACAGAAGTCAGAGAGGTTGAATGCCTTGCTTAAAGTCATACAACAATATTAAGGACAGTTTGAAATTCAGACTTGCCCAGCTACCCAGCCCTCCTTCTGTACTATCCTGCTTTCAATGGATAGCGTTCCTTCTGGAGCCTTAAATCTTAAAGTTATTGGCTCTCCTTTCCTCTTACCATTTTCTCTTTTATATGTTCAGTGAGCTGTGTTCAAATGTTCAGTAAACCCAGGAGGACTAGGGACCCTTGATCAGGGCCAATGGCTGTATGGGGAGCTGGCAGAGTTGTACTTTTGGCAATTTTTACAGCAGAGAACAAATAAGGGCTGCCCGTTGCTTCAGCCCATCCACCTCTGAGAAGGTCATGGAGAGTATTTTAGGATAAGTATTTTTCTCTTGACTCTGGAAATGAAACTTCCATTGTGTTTACTGTGGACACATCTGCCAAGGCAGCTGCTTACATTGCACAACTTATACTTCTCACCAGCTAGCTCTGGCCTTACTGTAGGCAGAGAACATGACCATTTTTCTTGCTCAAGGATGAACTGTGGTGATGAAAGTAGACTCCATGTCCCCCCGCCCCCCCCCCAAGAGAAAAGTGGTCCCACTGTCTGTGCAGAGATATAGTGAGATGAGGGTGACCAAATGGATTCTGGCTTCACGGTGAGAGAGACTTGAGTTTCAATTCCAGCTTTCTCTCTGGAATTGCTAAGCTTCTGCTTTCTCATTGGTAGAGTGGAGACAAGAATACAACTTATCTCATGGTGAGGATCACATAGGCCGGGTTTATATCAGGGCCTGGTAATCATAGTGGCAAACCATTCTATGGGACAGACTTGGTGCGGGCATGGCTGTAAGGATGTTATTTATTAACTCATTTCATCCTCACCACAAACCCCATGAGCAGATATCATTATCCCTGCTTTGCAGAAGAGGAAGCTGAAGCAAGGGAGATTATGTAACTTGCCTAAGGTCACATAGTAAATGATGGACTGGGATTCACTCTGGGGAGTCTGCGCTCTCAGTTACCACTTCATACTGCCTCTCAGTACAATATTCAGTAAGTCTGTGCAGAAGAATTCCTTCTACTCCCCTTATGCAAGTGATGTTTTCTTTACCAGAAAAAGATCTGTCCTGTGAGATTTGAGACATGAAACTCAAATGCAATAAATAAGAGTAGAAATTTATAAAGTCACTTTAAAAAGAGTCTCCTGGACTAGCAGGACTTATCAGTGACAGGATTGAAGTATTTAAGTATGAGAAGATGGAGCAGAACATTCTGAAAGGGGTTTCACCATCCATGCAAATGAGGATTGAGGGAAGTCACAACAGTGTATGGGCAGAACCCATCCTGGCATCGGCCAAGTCAAAGTCTGGACTGATACACTTTGAGAATTAAAATTCCATGGACACAACTATTTCCATTGAGTCTATCTGCCAACGGAAGGAGGATGTTTGATGAGGAACATCAAACATGAGTTTCTGGTCTACCTGATAGCTGAATGTAAATGAATGCACTGACATTCTGGTTTGTACATCCATCTTTTTGTGCTTGGTTGATATAAATCTTTGTGAGAGACTAACCTCTTCGTGTTCTAATCAAATCAGGTTTCTGATTTAGAAAAGCATAACTGAATCTTGGGGTAGGAGGATTTCAAAAAAATAATAAAATATAGACTGCTGTGGCTCCTTGGGGACAGCCAGTTGGATTTCTTCAGACAGTACTGTTCATGCTGACATGCACATTGTCCTCTTTCTCTCTTGGCTTCCAAAGATGTCATTGACTCTAGTCGTGGCTGCTGTGAAGGCCTCCCTTAGAAGCTCTGGACAGTTTTAATGGTTAGAAAGTTCTCTCTGGTCTAGCTTGAAAATCAGCCTCCCAGTTGCTCCAAACTTTCACTCTTACTCTATACTTAGCCTGCTCCTCTGTCCTCGAGACATACCTTTGAGATTTTTGATGACAACCCTCATAACTCCCAGGCTGTTTTCTTCTCTAGACCAAGTGGCGTTCTTTCCTTTCTCACATGGTGTTCAGAATCTTCACGGGACTGGTTATTGACTCCACTTTTCCATAAAGTTGGAAAATTTCCATAGGCTTATCTAAGGGCAGAAGAGAGTGGACAGGGAAACCACAAGGGGTCCCAGGCATAGCTCAAAGCTGCTGAGCGCAAACAAGACATTTCATGGGTAATTTATGTTTTACCATAGTGATGATGATGCAGACTCTGTCTTTTCATTCCAAATTTAATCTGTGGTTGTGTAATATAACGCTCCTTATCATTCTCTCATCTTCTTCTGCCACATAGCTGCAGGGATGGTCATGTCCTGATGGACAAACTCTTTGAGTCTCTTGGTGTGGTTTATCATGGTGTCAAGAAGGTGGCTTACGTTGCTGTAGCCATTGTCCAAGAGGGGTTTGTGGTGAAGGGCTGGCAGGGAGAGGAGGTGTATGGAATTTTGGCAGTGTCTGTCACCATGTTAAATGCCCCAGCAGTCCTATCAAAGGGATCTAATGGTGGAGATGTTACAGTGCATGTGTAAGGCTGGCCACGACAGCTTTGCTTAAAAGAGCAGCTGTCTCAAGTTATGGTCAGATAAACTGTATATAGGTTGGGGACACACAGAGGTAAACTATTGCAAAGACTAGGAAGAGTAGGATGGCATGGAAGGTGGTCCAGGATATATTTTAAAGTGAAAAAAAAAATCAGGCTTAAGAACATTCTGTATAGTGTGATTCTATTTTTAGTGTAAAGAAAATTATACATGTTGTAAAGTCATACAGAAACACCTGGAGGAAGATATACACTTGACTGGTAAAAGTGGTAACTGGGCAGGGCAGAGTGGGTGGGAAATGGATTTTTAAAAAATTTTATGAGGTATGTATTTTCTACTTTTTTCTTTATAGATATTTTTTGTAGATATCTTTTTTTTCTTTCAATGTTTCTGTATTGTTTGAAGGCATTTTGCTTTTGTAAATAAAAGCAGTGCTTTCTAAAAAGGAACACTGCACTATGCTTGTCTTTATTTTTTCTTTTAATAATAGGTTTTAAGATGATAAAACTAATACATCATGGTAAAAATTCAAAAATTATAAAAAATATACAGTGAATAGTAGGTCTGCTCACCATTTCACCCCCCAGAATTTCTTCTGTGCAGACACAACCATGTATATAACAAAATGTCCTCCTAAAACCACTTACATACAAATGGGATCCTATGGTATTCTGCACTCTGCTTTTTTTTTTTAACTTAATAATATATCATGTAGAGTTTTTCCTATAATGACATATACAGATGATCATATAGTTGTTTCATAATTTGCTTACTAGACATTTAGGTTATTTTTTCCTATTATAAGCAATGCTATAAATGATGTATGTGGTAAATGCATATAAAAGCATGTTAAAATGGGACTGTTTTAGTCTCAGTTTCTGGCTGAGGGTCCAAATCCCTAGAAACAGTACAGTCAGTACTGAATATCTCCCTCTGAAATCCTAAAGGAGGTGCAAGCCCACCGAGACAGGCCCCACTGAGATTGCTTAACCCCTTTTAACAGCACGAACCATCACCTGACTCCAGCGTTCAGGAGGTGGCAGAGACTGGAGAGGCTGGGAAGCAAGAGTTTCTTTGGAGAGTGTTGTCAGTGTGTCTCCTGTTTCTCCCTACTCCCATCTCCCCTTAGAGGGGAGGCTGAATTAAACCAATTGAGAAAGGCTTAGATGGAACCTTCGAAGAACATGGCATCAGTCCCTGGGACCTGAGTTTGGGAGCCTAGGGCAGTAAGGAGAGGCTGGGCTGGCCTAAGGTGGGAGAGAAAGAGACAGCACCCTACTGGGAGCCAGGGACCCTCCACCCACAGAGGCAAGCAAAAGAACCAATGTTCCACGGTTCTAGAGATGGGCCAGCAGGAGAAAGACAGACAAGAGCCACCTTGAGAGAGACTCTTCCCAACTGTGTTGAAAGTGTTGAAAGCCCATGGCCTAAGGCAGAAGTTGAAAGTAGTGGGATGGAGGAGCCTCCCTGGCATCTAGGGAATTGCTAGTGGACATTCCCAAGGTGGGATATGTGGGACACCCACACAAGTCATCCAGCCCGGAGAGCAGCAGTGCCAGCCATGGGAAGCCCTGCCCCCTTTCCTATGTCCTCTTTGTCTGGGTCCTGTCCCATGGAGGCAGTGAGGGGAGGGAGAAGAGGAGATATGGAAGACAGAAGACAGTCTTGCCTCCCTTGCCCACACTGGCATCCAGCCTTGAAGCAGACCTGAGCTGAGGAGGGGAGCAACTTTCAAATACAATTTGTTCAGGGGCACCTGGGTGGCTCAGTCAGGTAAGCATCTGACTCTTGATTTTGGCCCAGGTTATGATCTCCGGGTCATGAGATTGAGCCTGTGCAGAGCTTGCTTAAGATCCACCCCTCCCAACTTATGCATGCTCTGTCTTTCTCTCTTTATTTTTTTAATATATTTTTTTAAATTTTAAAAAAGATTTTATTTATTTTTTTGACAGAGAGAGAGAGAGCACAAGCAGGGGGAGCGGCAGGCAGAGGGAGAGGGAGAAGCAGGCTCCCTGCTGAGCCGGGAGCCTGATGTAGGACTCAATCCAAGGACCCTGGGATCATTACGTGAGCTGAAGGCAGACACTTAGCCAACTGAGCCCCTCCTCCTCTCTCTCTAAAAAAAAAAAAAAAAAAAAAAGCAGTTTGTCAATTTGTTCAGAGTTTGGTTAAATATACTGAAGTATGCTTTGAAATCACAGAAATTTTTTGTGAGTTAAAGGAGCAGGTTGGGCGCCTGGGTGGCTCAGTCCGTGAAGCATCTGCTTTCGGCTCAGGTCATGATCCCAGGGCCTGGGATCGAGTCCCGCATCGGGCTCCCTGCTCCGCGGGGAGCCTGCTTCTCCCTCTGCCTCTGTCTCTCTCTCTCTCTGTCTCTCATGAATAAATAAATAAAATCTTTAAAAAAAAAAAAAAAGGAGCAGGTGAATTAGCTCGTAGGGTGAAAAAAAAAATTGCATTATGTTGCCCCTGATTGAGTCCAGCTCATTTGACATTCTTGGTGAACATGTGTGATTTTACATATAGCATAAATTTCTAGAAGTAGAATTTCTGTGCAAACAAGAATATATTTAATATTTTAATAAATGTGAAAAAGAAAATAATTGTTAATAGATGTAGCCAAATTGCCCTATAAATAATTTAATCCCATTTACATTTTCCCAGTGATGCGAGAAAGTGGTGTTTTCTCGACACCTCCTTTCTACTCCATGAGTATCAAATATTTTCATCTTTGCTACTCTACCAGATTAAGAAAGTGGTATTCCATATATAGAAATATCTTCATTATGAGAAAAATTAAGATATTCATATTTCTTTTTCTGTGAACACCATTGCAGATGCCCTTTGCTATCCATTTCTTCCCCTATTGGGTTGGTCTTTTTCTTACTAATTTTTTTTCTGATTAATTTGTAAGAACTCTTTATATATTAAGGCATTAGCTCTTGGCCTATCACATATGTTACAGATGTTTGTCCATGTATGTTATTTGTTTTTTGATGTAGGTTAACGTGCACTAATGAATTTTCAAGTGTGTGGATACTTTGTATAGAATGAATATAAATTTACTCTAGAGTGCTCCTGAATTAACATAATTTTTTTTTTCTTTTTATATTTTCTTAGTCAGTAGTTGTTATAAACCTAAATAAAACCATGGCAGGCAAGGGTCAGCCCTTGAGGTCAAATGGTTGGGAACCACAACCCTAAGCTGTACTTGTTCTACCTCAGAGCTGAACCCAGCCCTCCTGAGTTGAAGTTCAGCACTGAAGTCTCTTGTGAAGCCAGGAATCAGTAAATTGTTAATTTTTTATAAAACATAAGCAACAGCATTTCAAGGTGGGGCCAAAAAAAAAAAAAAGGAACTGGAATGTCTCTCTTCCTCTCCTCCTTTCTCCCTTCTCTCTTTGAACACCCTCCCTTCCTCCTTTGCTTTTCTCTCTTCTCTAGCCTCCTGATTGGAAGACAAGAGAAGCAGAGAGGAGAAAAAGTGGGAGGGGGAAGGTAACAGAAAAGGAAGGCTGTCAATTGTTAAAGATTAAGCCTGAACTATTGTGTGGCATTCAAGGCCCTTTACATCCAGCCCCACCTCCCTCCTTTGTGACCGGCACACCCTGCGTCTTAGCCACGCTAGTCTATTAGCTAAGCTCTGCCCAGGGCAGCCCAATGGCCTTGCTACCAGCTGGTTTCTCTACCCAGAGCTTGCTTCCCCTTCCTTGACTGGTATGCTTGTACTTTTCAAACGTCACTTCCCCAGGAAGCTTCCCCTGGCCCAGTCTGGGTTGGTCTTCCCTCCCCTGGCTCACGTCTTTCTTAGCATTTACAACATTACTCCATAGGTCTCTGGTCTCTCCCACAAGCCTCAGAGGCCCTTGAAGGTAGGAACTTGCCTGATTCACCTCTGGAAGTGACCCAGTTTTTGGTAGTGGCCTGGTCAATGTTCACTGAAAAAACATGGTTTAAAGAGCAAATGTGTGTTTTGGGGAAGGTGTCACGAGAACGTAACTGGAACAATATCTTTCCCAGCAGTGATGGAGCACTGAAGAGAGCTTCTCCCATGCCAGCTTCCCCCTAGGTCCTAAGTTAGAGACTAGCAACCTTGACTGAGTCCTGTGGATTCAGGTACAGGTAATGCCCCTGATGAGCAGAGTTCAACCACTGACCTCCACTAGCAGCCTCATGCCCCTTGTCATACCAGGGAAGAAGAAGAAGGGAAAATTCAGAGCCACTGGCTGTGGAGTTTCCTTCCTAAGAAAAGTCTGCTTAGAATAGAGTTCTTCAAACTTTGGCCAATGTCACCTGGGGAACTCTGGTAAAATACTAAGGCCAGGCCATATCCTACTTCAAGGAGCCTGGGCCTCTGCATTCTTCAGTCGCTCTCCAGGTGATTCTTCCACCCACCGAAGTCTGAGACCCACTGGCATACAGCAGGTGGGCCAAGGTCCTCTCTCTTATCCCATTCTTCCGTCATTGGCAAAGGCGACTAGTTCCGTCTCTTTAAATGCTGTTTTGTGCTTGTGTTTCTTCCTATACGTTCAACCTGAAATAATTGTGGGCTCTTGCTCTTTCTTCTCCCTATACCACCTGCTACCAGGTTTCAAGCAGAATTTAGTTTGCATGTAAATTCTTCATTATCCTCATGGGCATTTACTGGGTGCCCACTACCTATGTTTGGAATGAATACAAACAAGGTAGTTTAATTAGAATGCGCTCCCAAGTCTCCGCTTGGAGCAGGAGGTTAGGCGGTAAGAAACGGAAGACTTGGTCCTGCCCCGGGGAGCTTGCCGTCTTGCCGAGTACACGAAGAGTGGTGAGCTGGGAGTCAGGCGTCATAGTCCTGCGACCGACTGCACGTCACCCTGGGCTGCAGTTTCTCCAGCTCTTCAACGCGAGCAGTAACAATTGCAGGGATGGTCATCTTCACGGCTTCACTGAGGACTGTGTGGAATAAGGAGAGCTGTGTTTTCTAACAAACCCATGGACCGAAGGTACTGTCACAAAGGAAAAACGATCTGGTAACTAATTACGAATAATACAAAAAGCTTCTCCAGCTCTCTAGCCTACATTTTTCCCCCATAGATGTCAATTTTTAATCAGAGGTGGCACATTTTAAGATGTTGAGCCGTTCTTTCTGCTCTTAGTTTCCAAGCTCTGGCAGAGATGTGGCAAGCCACTGGGGGCTTCTTTTGGAACCTTCTGAGAAATGGGCCATGGAAGTCTTTTCTCCTTGCTTCGTGGTCAGCTCCATCTGCTCTCTGCCCCTTCAGAGCATTGCAGATGCTGCTGGGTGGTCCTCTGTCACTGAGTGGCATCAGGAACACCACACTCAAACTTTCCAGTGTATTTGCCATTAGCAAAGCATCACTTCCCTTTTAAGAGAAGAAATTACTTTCTATCAGGAAAAAAAAATTGCTAACACTTTGGATGGTTTGGACAGAAACAAACCACATTTTTCTCAGAAATATGGAGAAATAAATGTTAGGTACAGTTCATGGCTTGTAAAATAATAATACTAATCCCCAACATTTATTAGTGCTTCTTAGTTTCCTGAGAACCTGGCACATCCCTTTTCTCATCAGTTGCTCACAGTCACCTTTCAGGGTAGCTTGGGCAGTAATTTCTGTTTTACAGATGAGGACAGTGAGCCCAGTAGGGCGGGAAGGCTCTCACAGTGTCACAGCTAAGAAGATACTGGGATCACTCCCTTCCTAAGGGGCAAAGGGAGCTTTTGGGATGCTTGGGGAACCTAACACGCTCACACAGCAACAGCTAGGACGTTTCAAGAATGAGTCTCACCTGTTTTCGTAAGTGAGCCCTACAGTTGTCCCTCCCTGAGGATTGCTGGGAACACCCGACCCATCTGTCTCCCATTACAGCTCCTAAGGAAGGGCCTGTTACGGGGTTGTTAGTCATGCACGTGCTGTGCTGGATCATCAGTGCAGTATGAACCTCCGCCAAGCACCCGGCTCTCCTCGCCAATCTTCTAGCTCCTGTAAAACGTGGAGGGAATGTCTCTGCGGTCGAATTTCCTGTTCACCATAACACCTCCTTGACTCCAGAGTTTGCACCATTTCCTTCTAGAAGGCTGATCCCTTGGCAATTCAGATCACCTGATATGATTTCGCTTCTTTTAGTTCATGTTCTCATTGGTTCGTCTGTCTCTGCGTCTGAGCTTGTTTTTCTGCAAAATAACGCTCCTGTTGAATCCTTTCTTAAAGATCTATGGAGCCATCCCTCCTCCCCACCTTTGCATTCACTGTCCTAGGCCACATCCTCTCTATCAGTGTTTCAGACAAAGGTAAGGGCAGCCGCCTCCGAAGGGTCTCCTGGCGCCTGATCTCTTGCCTGTCATTAGCCCACACTTATCTTCCTGGGATGTGCATCTGACCACGTCACCCCCCTGCGGTGGCTCTCCGCTGGCCCCATGATAAAATCTATGCTCAATCACTGATTTATTCAGGAAATACTTCTAGAGTACAGAGTGTCAAGCATCATCCCTTGTTGCTAGGGATACAACGGGGACTAAGGCTAGAGCTAAGAAGGAGTGGCACCACCCCATATTGTTCCACACCATATTGGTCCACTCCTTCTTAGCTCTAGCCATGTCTGTGTAGTCATCATTCCCAAATCTGCCATGTTCTTTCATTCCTCCTTACTTTTGCTCACACTGTGGCCTCTCTTGGGGTGCTTTCCCTTCTCCTGTTTAGTAGGCACACTTCTAAGAATTTCTCAAGGCTCAGTTTTCATGCTATCTTCTCTGTGTAGCTTTTTCTGATATCCTTAGTAAGGATGAATCCTCTCTTCTTTGTGCCTGCATCATATGGATTATTCGTATCCATGATTCTATTTTATATCCATTATTCATTCATTCCTTTTGATAGTGATTGCTTTATCAATCAGCAATGAGCAGAAAATATGTGTCAAGTAGTGATAATTCCAGGGAGAAGGGTACACCTATTAGGGAAGTGAGAGATGTCCACCAACATATCTAAGATACTATCTTTACTCCCAAGGAACTGATAATTGGGCCATGAGACACATAAATCAATAATTTTTAGTACTGCGTACTACATACTTTGATGAAGATGTGAACAAAGGGATATGGAGAAGGCAACAGACTAATTCTGCTCCAGAAAATCAAAATCAAGTGGACCAATATGGTGTGGAACAATATGGGGGTGGCGCCTCGGAGGAGAATAGGATATGGAGAAGGCAACAGACTAATTCTGCTTCACAGAAAAGGTAGACAATTGAGTTGGGCCTTTAGTTTATTCACTCAGATTTTAAAAAAGTTTTTGATTCCAGTTAACATATACTGTTACATTAGTTTCAGTATTCATTTCGATTCATTAAGGACTTGCTGTCAGGGGCACTCATCTGTGAGCTGGGTGTGAGTGATACATGATGAGCAAGAGAGAATGTGCGATTCCAGCAGAAGAAGGAGCATGAACAAGAACACAGACTTGTGAAAGGCCGCAGAAGGGGAGGGATTCCATGCGGCTGGAGCTCAAGAAGCACTGGGGAAGTGAGGAGAAATGAGGCTAAAAGAGTAGGCACAGACTGCGAATGTTGGTGTACAATTATGGCAAACGGCTTGAGCACATCCCTGAAAGACTTATTTTGTCACATTCCGTGCATCTCACCTGTAGTCATGCCCTATTCTGACTGTTCCATTGCATAGTGAGCACATTGCAGGCAGAGGCCGTAGCTGCAAGATCCTCATGACAGGTGCACTGTTAATCTTTGTTGAACTAGTAATTAGAACTCCATAACTCTATTTAGTAGGAGTCTGGTGTCATGTGTTTTGAGATTTATATATATTTGGGCTGCTATTCTTAATGGGCTGCTCTGCTGAATGTGACCTGCCTGGTCCTAATTTGTAAGGCAGAGTTTCAGGAGTTAAGTGGACCCAGAATACATGTTACTTAAGGCACTTCGTTTTTGTTTTTTATTTTTAAAGATTTTATTTATTTATTTGAGAGAGAGAGAATGAGAGAGAGCACATGAGAGGGGGGAGGGCCAGAGGGAGAAGCAGACTCCCTGCCGAGCAGGGAGCCCGATGCGGGACTCAATCCAGGGACTCCAGGATCATGACCTGAGCCGAAGGCAGTCGCTTAACCAACTGAGCCACCCAGGCGCCCTTAAGGCACTTTGTTTTATTTGACAACCTTGGCGACCACCTAGGACAAGGGTTGACACGCTATGGCTTGTGAGCCAAATCTATCCAGCTCCTGTTTTTTTTTTTTTTTTTACATTTTTTTTTATTCTTATGTTAATCCCCATACATTACATCATTAGTTTTATTTTATTTTTTTATTTTTTTAAAGATTTTATTTATTTATTTGACAGAGAGAGACATAGCGAGAGAGGGAACACAAGCAGGGGGAGTGGGAGAGGGAGAAGCCAGCTTCCTGCTGAGCAGGGAGTCCGATGCGGGGCTCGATCCCAGGACCCTGGGATCATGACCTGAGCCGAAGGCAGACACTTAACGACTGAGCCACCCAGGCGCCCCTACATCATTAGTTTTAGATGAAGTGTTCCATGATTCATTGTTTGTGCACAACACCCAGTGCTCCATGCAGAACGTGCCCTCCTCAATACCCACCACCAGGCTACCCCATCCTCCCACCCCCCTCCCCTCCAGAACCCTGTTTGTTTTTCAGAGTCCATCGTCTCTCTTGGTTCGTCTACCCCTCCAATTTCCCCCGCTTCATTCTTCCCCTCCCGCTACCTTCTTCTTCCTGTTTTTTCTAAGTAAAATTTTGTTGGAACACAGTCATACCCATTTATGCATTGTCACTGTTTTTGTACTATAATGGCAGAGTTGCCTAGTTGTGACAGAGATTCTATGGCTGCAAAACTTAAAGTATTTACTATCTGGTCCTTTATGGGAAATATTTGTCTGTGATGGAGAGGATGGATTCAAGGTGGGCAAAGGTGGTGTAGGAACTTTGTTAGGAAGCCATACCCAAACTGAAAGAACCATGGCAGGAGCCTGATCTAGGCAGGGGTGGTGGAGCTGGAGAGAAGGGGACAGTGTCAAAAGAGGTGAAATCAGCAAGACCCGATGACTAATTAGATGTGGAGGTAGAAAGGTGAGAAGATTCTAGAACAACTCCCAGTTTCTTGCTTGGGCAATTGGGCGGGTCGTGGTCCTGCTTATTGAGCTTGGGATGCCAGGAGGAGGAGCAGGTATGGGGATGAAAAGGGTAGCTCCAGTGTGGACATGTGGCATTGGGACATCCACATGGAGGTGTAGATGGGGACGGGGGCCATGAGCTCAAAAGGGTGGTCTGCTCTGGACTCATCAAGGTGGGTGTTGTCAGTGTGTGGCCGCATGGTTCCCTGGGAGACTGTGCCAAGAGGGAAGGAGGAGACAGTGGTGGAAGCCCCGGAAACACCAGTATTGAGGGATGGATGGAGGAAGAGGCCTCTGGGGAGGAAGTGGGGAAAGGTTCCAGAGGGGAAGAGGAACACTGAGAGAGTATTTTCTGAACACATGAAGCCGGACGAGGTGAAAGTGACCACCAGTGTTCCATCAAAAGAATAGGTGGCTGGTAGTTAGGGGCAGGAGGGAGGAACAGTCAAAGAGGGATGCGAGGAGGTGAGTGAGGCCAGGAGGGAACAGCCTCTGTTTAATAGTGGCAACTCGTAAATGATCCTCAGGATGTGCCAGGTGCTGCTTTAGAAACTTGATGTGTATTAACATTACATCCTCACAACACATCTCCAAGGACACAACTGGTTTATTTCCATTTTACAGACAAGGAACTGAGGCATGAGGAAGTTAAATTGCTGAAGGGCTCATAGCTCAAACAAGTATTTGCTAGTGTTGATGGTCTTACCAACCCATTCCTGATCCCATCAGAGTTCGTGCTTCTCCTGCCCATCCCGCAGTCCCAGCCCTCCTCATATCACACTGCGGTACACTGTGTACTCGCTCGTCTGTCCCTCAGAAGAAGCGGGGAGATGCCTTGCTGCCTTAGTCCCCGTTGTATCCCTAGCAACAAGGGATGATGCTTGACACTCTGTACTCTAGAAGTATTTCCTGAATAAATCAGTGATTGAGCAAACCCACACTGAGATCCTAAGCTGACTCCATTTTTTCTTTACAACCCATCTGCACAGTGAGTACCACTACCTCACATTGGGACACCACACTCAACTCTTGATGTTGATGTTGGCATTAATAAGTTTGTTTTTGCACTACAGGCACTAGCTCTAAGCCAGGGCAGTAAAACCCCGTGGAAGGGCTGGTCTAGGGAGACAGTTCTCAGGCACCTCCCCTCCCCGCCCCGTGCCCCAGAGAGCGGACCTCAGTGATTCTGAGAGCCCCACAAGAAGCTTCCCGAATGCACTTACAAGTAGCCCGAGAAGTCAGACCTGCTGTTTTTCAGGCTCACTTCCACTGGGGGCACAGTATCCTATCCCAGCTCCCCACGCACCTTGTCTTCACTCCCAAGGTGCTTTTAGCGCTCTCAAAGGCCATCCTCCTTCCTCCCTGGGGGTGATGCCTTGCTCCCCCTGCGCCTCTCAGATAGTCAGAGTCCCCCATGGCCTTTCAGGGCAGAGGCAGACATGCTGCAGCAGTGGCTTTGTGAGCCTCCCGTGGGAGCACGTGGCTGCCCCAATGGGTTGGTTTGGGTGGGGGAGTTCTGCCCTGACAGTTAAAGCAAAGCCATAGGACTCTGGTTCTTCACCTCCTGGTGGTGGTCGCGGTGGTTTCTAGGTTTACCCTGCACTTGAGTGGTATTTAATTTCTGTGGGAAGATACCTGGGCGTGGTGGGAAGACTAATGAGGGGACACAGGGCGGGGTGGGAGAACAAGGCGCTTGGGAATTATCCCTCAGGTTCTAAAACTGAGAAGTGCCTCTTGTATCCCTTCATCCAGTCTGTCTGTGGAACAGCGTTGGCCTGACAGTTGTACCACACCGAGCTGTGTGGTCTTACGCCCCTTAAACCTCTCAGGACTTTACCATCCATAAAATGGCCTTCTTAGTAGGGATGGTGGAATGAGCAGGAATGTGTGTAAATGTGTATGGTTAAGGATTTTATTTTTAAACTCTGGGGCTCCAACTGTATACATTCCAGTGTTTGTGAACATTAGCACAGTATTACGTACGTGTGCCTGTGAGCATATGTGCATGTGTAATATATTTACTAAATGAATGAGCATCCTGTGCCTCAGTCTTTCCTTTTGTGGAATGAGACGATGCTAGTACCTACCTCATAGTGTTGCGGTGAGTTTTCAAGATGTTTCTACCCGTACAGGTTTTAGAAGAGTACCTGGCATATAGTCACACAAGAATTATTACTGAGGACAGGGAATGTTTTCTCTTTTATTTATTGCTTATCCTTAATGCCTAGAAGTGGCACACAGTGGGTGCTCAATAAAAATGTGTGTGACGAATGAGAGAATAAAAAAAATGGCAACAATGAAAACCCACCTTGGTATACTGTAGGCAAAGCCCTCTTTTTCATTAGCAGAGCTAAGACTTGGGTCTCAGTGTCAATAAGGGTGAGAGAGGTGAGTTTTCAGGGACCCTCTGGCAGATGCCCATGGTCTTGTGTGCCCTTTGCCCCCAAACATCTGTCTGTCCCACCTCGGAGGGATGCTAACCATTTGGAGCTGACTTCCACTCAGGGGCACAGCTCCCAGCGAAGTGGAGATGCCTGGAATTTGGCAAGTGCTGATGGGAGTGTCCTTACAGCAGTGGCTACGGTCCAGACAAAGCTACCTGCTGTACCTGATGCTTCTCATGGCCTGTGCAACTCCTCTAAGCTGAGGCGCTCTGGGCGAGGCAGCGGGGTCTCCACAGTTCTGTGGCTATAGCTCCAGTCCCCTGTTTCAGCTGGTGGGAAGGACTTGCTGTGGGTTTCGTGGTCCATCTCTCTCTGTTCATTCCACGGGCTTCGGGGGCAGCCTCTGGGATCCCCACCTCCCCAGATGATGAATCATCTCCACTGCAAGCAGTCATCTGGGAAAAGTGGTTCTGCTCGAGTGCAGATTCCTTAGGCTAATAAACATGTACAACAGTTTCTAGATTCCAGCCAGAAAAGCAGTTGCTTCTCACCGAGACAGCCAGGAAGCAGCAGGGTCTATTCCCTGTGCTTTTATTGACAGGTATGAAGAAAAGAGCATGGCCTTTGGAATCCTACTGACCTGGGTTTGAATTCCACCACTGGCTTTGTACAAAATTGTTACCTCCCTAAGTCTTGGTTTTCTCCATCTGCAAGATGAAGATAATAATAGTTCCCTGGTGGCTCTATGTAAAGCTTAAAGATCACACACAGAAGGAGTCCCAGCATAGGGGCTGGCCGTAGGTAATGCATGATTAATGGCAGTGCTGTGACGGATGCAAGCAGGTGAAAAGATTTAGTCTAGTCTCTAGCAAGGTCAGCACACTTTTCTGTAAAAGGCCAGATAGTAAATATTTTTGGTTTTATGGGTTCAGATGGTCTCTGTTGCAACTAGTATGGGAGGTATCTCCTTCAAGGAACATCGCCCTCTGCTATTATGGGCTAGCATGGATCTACTGTGGAGACCCTACTGCCTCCCTCAGAGCTCCTCAACTTGGAGGAGTTGCATAGGCCATGAGGAGCATAAATGATGATTGATTATAAATGATGATTGATTTTTAAGCCACTAAGTTTGAGGTAATTTGTTATGCAGCATTAGAGAGCTGCTGAAAAGATATTGCAATCCTTCATGGCCCTGTCTGGCCCTATTATGTCCCAGAGGACTTGAGAGGACAGTAATCCTGGGAAAAGGTAGTAGGCACCCTCAGTGCATCATTCATTCATTCACTCATTCATTCATTCATTCATTCAGTACTTACTCTGTACCAGGCTCTCTAGTAAATTCTGGGGAAACATAGATGTACATGCTGCTTAAGTTTCCATACTCAAAGAGTACATGATATTCAGGGGAAGATAGACACTAACCAAATAATTAAACTTACAAATTTGACAAAGGCTTAAAGAAGCCCATGGGTAGTACAGCAGGAAAACAGTAGAGGGAATAATTATTTTTACCTGGAGGAATTTGGAAAGGCACTATAAGAAGGTGACACTCAGTTGGGTTCTGCAGGAAATATAGGGAGTTCACTAGGTAGCCAGGTGGGGAGCAGGAATTCTAGGTGGAGGTAGCTGTATGCATCAAAATCCGCAGATGAGAAGGACTGTGGGGGCTGAGGAAATAAAGTAGTTGGAAAGTAGAATTTGAAGGAGGGCTGGCAGGAAAAGAAGCAGAGAAGGTAGGATGGAGCCCTACTGCCATGAGTCTTCCAATGGTGGTTCTGAGAATATTGAAGTTTATTCTGTAAGCAACAAAGAGCCCACCAGACTATGTTTAGCAAGGGAGTGAGTGAACTGCTTAGACCTGTATTTTAAATGGGCCATTTTCCAATGGTGTGGAAGATAGGCAAGAAGGAGGATTTGAAGCCAAGGAACCCAGTTTGGAGACTGTTATTCTCTCCTAAGAGACCCTGCAGGGAGGACCAGAACTGAGGCAGTGTCTGCAGTGAAGGAGAGGAGAAGATGGGTATATGAGATGTTTTAGAGGTGACCCTTGCATGGGAAGAGCAAGGTCAAGGGAGGCATCCCCAGTCTGTGGCCCAGGTAATGGGGCTGGTGGTGGTCCCACTTGCAGAGATGGGGAGCAGGGTGTGGGGAAGATGGTGAACTCACCTGCAGACCTGCTGGGTTTGAGACTCACAAATGGAAACATCTAGCTAGCAGTCCATACATGAATTGGAGGTTCCATAGAGAGATCGAGGATGGAGATAGAGCTTTGGGAGTTGTCGCTTTTAGGTATAATCGAAGCCGTGGGAGTGGATGAGGTTATTGAGAACAGCATTTCTCAACCTTCAATGCAACGCTCATACTGTTTTGGTAAACATTCCCCCCCGCCCCCCGCACACACATAAAGAACCTAGAGAAACAAACTGATAGAATTCTGTGGGTCATGGGTGCAGCAGAGAATCATTGCATCATTCTTGTGCCTTCACAACCAAAGAGATTTTGCTGAGCTTTGGATTTGTAGTAAAAAAAAAAAGTAGACATCTATTTTGTTTATTAAATATTAAGCAATACTATTGAATATACTTTTTCAAAATCTATTTACCCTATCTCTGAGCTTCTGATATGGCTGGCATTTTGCTCTCCCTCCTCCTCCCTGAGTCCTGGGTAACACCACCTTTTTTTTTTTTTTTAAAGATTTATTTATTTATTTATTTGACAGAGAGAGACACAGCGAGAGAGGGAACACAAGCAGGGGGAGCAGGAGAGGGAGAAGCAGGCTTCCCGCCAAGCAGGGAGCCCGATGCGGGGCTCAATCCCAGGCCCCTGGGATCATGACCTGAGCTGAAGGCAGACGCCCAATGACTGAGCCACCCAGCCTGGCCCCTGGGTTATACCAACTTTAAAAGGGAGGACTGAGAAAGGAGCCTGATGAGAGCCACCAGAGAGGGTAGGGCTGCAGAGGTGTAGGAGGAGGGGCTGCGGAGTGGGGAATGGCCCAGAGAGGAGAGGGTTTTTAGGGTGGGCCGCCTGTGCCAGGTGCTGCCTGATGACATGAGGCTGGAAGGGCAGGCTGTGGGGTGCCCATGCTGTACCTACATGGGACCAGATGCTGGTGGGTGGGAGGGTGGAGGTCACCTCCCCACTTCCAGGGGCCCTTGACTGCACGATTTGAGGGTGTCACACAATAGTTATTTCACAACTGACGTAGCTGATTTCATGATCCTTCTGAAAGTTCTGCCGCATTTCTGGCAGTTAAAATTGTCCTGTCCCTGGGCAGTCAGGGAGGGGGTGACCCCAAGACAGTGCCACTGGTCCAAGGCAGTTTGGAAGAAATGGTGTAGGCAGAAGTCAGATTGCAGGGGACAGAGAGGCAAGTGGGAGATGCAAGGGTAGGGAGGCGTGTGGGTTCCCCGCTAGCTGGCTGAGGGCACTGTCACTGTCAGCTCAGCTGTGACAGAGAATGGCACTCTCCAGCCTCTGTGCTCGTGATGTCCAGCTCAGCCATGGAGAACCGTCCACTCACAGAAGGGGCTTGGGCTGCACAGCTCGATTTTACCCGCATTTCACCTCCGTCAGAATTTCTTCTGGAAAAAGAAAACTGAAAAACAATAAGAAAAGCCCTATTTGCATGTACATTGGTAATTTTTTCAGCAAGCATGTTAAATCAAGGCCAAAAAGAGTCATTAAAATCAAACATACAGTCACCTTCTGTACTCTCCCAATATCCGGGAACAATTAAGCTTTAGCAAACAAAATGTCAGTGGCTTAAAAATGAAACATAAATCCCTCTATCTTGCCTAAGTGGGGTTTGCAGAGAAACCCCAGGACTCTGAATATCCAAATCGACCCTTTTGTGCTCTGTAGACCTTACGGAATGGGTCTCCACATCTTGTTGCCTGTTTTTTGTTGTTGTTGTTGTTTTGTTTTTTTTAACTCTACACATGACCAGTTGCAACCGTTTCCAAGATTGTCCTGGACAGTCCATAAGTACATTTGTTTTCTGAGAGGGATGTATTTTGATGAAGAGCAGAAAGTACAATGGGGAAAATGTCAGGAGGAATTAAGTCAAGGAGTGACATAATTCCCAGGGGGAGGCAGACGTCAGCTGCATTCCCTGTCTCTTGCTCTACCTTGGAAGTCTTTCAGAACTCATTGGAAAATAAATATGTATGTGATGGAGAAGCGGGTGGGTTTAATAGCTACAATAAAAGAGGGGGAATGAAATGCAAACACACCCTCGGTTGGATTATTAAACTGATTTAAATTCATAATCCACAGCTGTATGTAAAGCACTGTTTCCCATTGCATCTTCCTCTCTGTAGGGGGAAAAAAAAAGGTAACTTGGGGTTTATTCTTCCAACCGGGAACATAGTATCGGGTAGAATAGGCTCCCAGTAAGTATTTGTCAAACAGTAAGTACAGAAATGAGTAAAAATGAATGAGTAAATGGCAGATGTGTCCAGCTTGAAGCAGGAGAAATTATATTAGGGTCAAAGGAACTTTGTTGGGTTATATAAGATTAAATTGTTGTGCAATTAAAAACAGAACAAAAACCTTTGTGCTCCTCTGCCAGTCATTCTGTAGGCAGGTTCACACCCATTATTGTATTTAATTCTTCCAACAATACTGTGAAGTAAATATTATTATCTCCATTTTATAGTTAAGGAAACCAAAGCTTCGGGAGGGTAAGCAATTGCCCAAAGTGGCATATTTAGGAAGGGGCGAAAATGACATTCAGACTCTGGGTCGTCTTACTCTTTTTGGGTTTCCTTTTTTTAAATTTAACTTCAGTTAATTAACGTATAGTGTATTATTAGTTTCAGAGGTAGAGTTCAGTGATTCATCAGTTGTATACAACACCCAGTGCTCATTCCATCATGTGCCCTCCTTCATGCCCACCACCCAGTTACCCCATCCACCCCCCCTCCCCTCCAGCCAACCTCAGTTTCTTTCCTATGCTTAAGAGTCTCTTATGGTTTGTCTCCCTCTCTGGTTTCATCTTGTTTTATTCTTCCTCTTAACCAGGTTTTCTTTCCACACGTTATGACAGACACTGGAAGGTTAGAGCCTCCAGGAGGACTACCTGTTCCAGAAGACTCATCAGGAGAGATTCATTTTATATTACCCACATCCGATGTGGAAAAACAAAGGACTCTCATCTGTTTGGAGAGTTTAAATGGAGTATGCTTTTGAAGCTGTAAGACAGGTCAGGTTTTTGGTTATTGATTTCATAAACTTAGGTTCCCCTGGCACTTGCATACTTATACTTTTTAAAAAATAAATTTTATTTTGAAATATCCATAAACTTACAAAAGAGTTGCACGTACAACACAAAGAACATTTTTCCCCCTTCTGGATTATTTGGAAATAGGTTATCAATCTGATGTTCAACAACCCCAGAACACTTAAGTGGGTATTTCCTGCAAGCCCTCAGACTCCACTCCAACTTCACCAATTGTACCAATCATGCCCTGTAAGTCCTTCTCAAAAACTCCACTTTATAATCATTGTCCATAGTTGTCACACTCTTTATCCTCCTTTAGCACGGAACAGTTTCTCAGACTTGACCCTGGTGAGGATTACAGGTCCGTTAGTCCATAGAACATTCCTCCATTGGATTGAGTTGGTCAGATGTTGCTCCCTGATGTGACCCCTGTTGTGCATCTCTGGCAGCAGTATCACCCCTTCTTCTCACTGCACTCCGTCACATTGTGTGCAGTCCCGGTTTGTCCCATCACCCATCGTGTTCATTATGATGACTTCCTGTGGCATGATTGGCCAGGCTTCTCTAACGTCAAATTGTCCTCTTTCTTCTCTCTGTAATTTTGTGGGGAGCTACTTGGAAACCATGTAAAGACCTTATTCTTGGTCAAATGTCCAAGGCAGACTCCTTGTTTTCTATTTTATTTGAGGAATTATCATCCTTTATTCTCATTTATTTGATGTTCAAAGTGTCCCAGATTTGGCCAGCGAGAGTCTTTTCACTCTGGCTTCTGTGTCCTTTTAGCATGTCCCCATCATCCTTTGAGTCTTTCCTTATTTTCTGGCACAACAAGATGTTTCAGGCTCATCTTGTACTTTCCCTTTCCTGGTCCTGGAATCAGCCCTTTGTTCAAGGAACCCAGGTACCTATTAGTACAGAATGTTATTTGAAAGCCGAGATTTGGGTGCTAATTGTGCTCACTGAAGCACTGTTCACAGGTCCTTTGTGTACACAGAGCCAAGACACACACATACACACACACATTTATACTTACATATACATTTTTCTATGTCTATTTACATATATATTGAAAATAATGAGTTTACACTCATAGTTCTATTACAGACTAATACCATAGGATTCGTTTTAGTTTTCTCCTTTTCTATATAGTGACTCGCTTCTCCCATAGTGAAAAATCTGGCTCCGTTATTCCTCACATATTTACTGATTGATTGGCCTGGTGTGTAACCTATCTTCCATTTCTGCCTCTGTCCCCTCCTCCTTTGTAAATGCCTTCTCACCCCAGTTCAGGCTGATGCCCTGCACTAGGACAATCCCCCCACCTGGATTTTCTCTTCATCTTTCTTGGGCTTTAATTCCCCATTTTGGGCCATCCCCCCATATGGATGCTCTTTTCTCCTTGTATAGGCTCTGACAGCCCATGCTGGTCTATGTCCCCACAGGAATCCCTCCTGATCCTGCTCAGGAGCTGACACCTCATGCCAGGCTGCCCCTCTGCACGCTGAGCTCTGATACTCTACTCTTAACCACCATGGCTTTCTCACCCCAGCTGGACCTGCTTTGTCCCCACTAGTGGGTTCAGACTGAATTATTCAGAAAGGAAAGGGAAGAGAAAGCAAGAGGAGGAGGAAGGAGAAGGGAAAAAAGCAGGTACTTCTCATTTTAGTTAAAAAATGAGGCTACTAAAAATAATCTTTTTATTTCTTAGAAAATTGCACCCAGGCTAGAAGGAGGTGGGGTTTTTTTGTTTGTTTGCTTTTTGTTTTGATTTTGGGTTGTTTTTGTTTTGAACATGCTTCATGTGTATTAAGCAGGGAGTATCAGCCTTGACTGTGCTGGGTATCTTCAGTTAGAATCAGGCATCCATTCCCATCCCTTTCTTAAGGATCTTTCCTTTCCTTTCCTCTCCTCTCCTCTCCTCTCCTCTCCTCTCCTCTCCTTTCCTTTCCTTTCCTTTCCTTTCCTTTCCTTTCCTTTCCTTCTCTCTCTTTTTTAGATTTTTATTTATTTGACAGAGAGCAAGAGAAAGCGAGAGATCATAAGCAGGCGGAGTGGCAGAGAGAGAGGGAGAAGCAGACTCCCCACTGAGCAGGGAGCCTGTCGTAGGGCTCGATCCCAGGACCCCAGGATCATGACCTGAGCTGAAGGTAGATGCTTAACTGACTGAGCCACCCAGGCATCCCCTTAGGGATCTTTCTTTACCCCAGGGGCTGGAAGACTAAAAAGTACATTTCTCTGACTCCCTTGCAGTTAGGGGTTCTGGAAGCAAATTCGATCCCACCAATGAGATGAAATTCTAGGAGACTTGCAAGTTGGAAGTGAGTTGGAATCCATGGTCCTGTTGTTATTGCTGCCAGCAAGTGGGGTCATAGACACATGTGTATCTGCAGATTGGCTCTGATTTATGGCACGTGATGTGGTCGCTGGCTCTTTGAGAATGAGAGGTGTTTGGAAGTTTAAGTCAGAGGTAGCAGTGCTCTGACTTCTGAACCTTAGCTTTGGAGGTGTGTACTTGAGCCAGAAGCCCCCCAGAGCAGCTCCTCTAGCCTTTTGAGGATTATATAAGCCCCTCATTCCCTGTGTTAAATGCCCTTTGGTTTAAAATACCTAGAGGGACTTTTTCTGGCGTTAATTCCTAACCAGCACGCTGACTCTGTATAAAGGGCGATGATAGTAGGCAACAGATATTGACTTCTGGGAGGGTGTCCTGGCTTCTTATTTACTCTGGAACTTGTTTTGTGCTTATTATGGGTAATGTGCTAAGCTAGACTTGCAGATATGAATAAAGGTAACACACACACACACACACACACACACACACACACCCTGGTCTCAAGGGATAACAGACTGGAAGAAGGAAGTGAAAAAAAAACAAACACATATTAAACAACCAAGTCTCAAATAAGACTAATGGAGATAAGTGTTATACAAGAGATGCACGCATAGCATTCCTCACAGATCGCAGGCCATGGCTTCCAACTCTCCAGTCTCAGCCTGGCCCACCTCTTCAGTGTCCCTTAGTGCTACTAACCTCTTGGCCCTACACACTAGCTTCCCAGCTATACGGAACTCCGTGCTCTACCTTAAATGCCCTTTTCCCTTTCAGACCTGGAAAGCTCTTCTTCCACCTTTTCTGCCTGTGGAACTCACGCACATTCTTCAGAACTGAACTCCAGTATCACTTACCGTCTCTGTGAAGGAATCCTATCAGGTCCTCCTGGACCTCTGATTAACTGGAGAAACAAATATCTGTTGAAGTCATCTCTCCCTCCTTTCTTTAAGCTTTTGCTTGCTGATCATTCTGGAGAATGTGGTCTCTAAAAGGAGAAACTGCATGATTAAAAGCCATTTCCCTTCTCCCTAAGGGAATTGCTTTATTGTTGCAAAGAACTTAAATAAAGCAAAACTTTCAAGGACTAATCCCTTAAAAGATTTTTAGGCATACATCTCCTTTCATGTATGCACACATTTGCATATATGCATTTCTAATTCCTGACAGTTGCTGCCTACACTTGGGAATTTTTCCCTGGAATCCAGTGTCTCTATGATCTGTGCGAAAAACTGTCAAGCTGAGCTCAGGGCAAGCATAGGAAGGATTGTGCCATTGCATTTGTCTCTGTGAAAATGGATCTTTTATTGACTTCCAAATTAATTCATATACTGAACCATCCTGCCCCTCATTTAGGGTCCGGGGGGTGTGTAGCATTACCAGTGTAATTATGGCACATTCACGGAATGCTGGATGTTTGGAAAATAGTTCACAAGGGTCTGTTAACCAGCACAAGCTGAGAACATTTCAGCAATGGTTGATTCACTTTGTAGAGCACGGGCAACAGCATATAATATTTATGGGATTGCAAAATCTCATTAAATGAATAATGTTCCATTCCTTACTTGAATTCAACCAACATTTATTGAGTGTCGACCAAGGGCTATGCACTGTGCTAGGAATCCACTGAATGAATGAACATTCATTAAGCAACTACTATGCCAGTCATTGGTTAAATATTCCATTGAGTGAATAAACATTTGTTACGTTCCTTCTAGGGACTCAGGTATAATGTTAGGATTGAGCTGAATGGATAGCATCTTATTAAGTGTGTGTATTATGCTAGATGCCACATGTGCATTCCATCAAATGGATAAATATTAAGCACTTTCTATGTGCAACGCATCAAGACAGGCACTTTAATATGCGTGATACCACTTACTCCTTAATTATGATGGATAGGGGCAAGTATAACTTTTCCATTTTATACATGAAGAGACAGAGGCAAAGGGGCTAAGATTCATGCCTAGAGTTCATAGGGACTGAGATTTGAACCCATGTCTTCTAACACTGTGTCCAGCTCTCTTTCTGTGATACCATCAAGGCTCTGCTTGTGGAACTCAACCAAGTTCTATAACATTAAAACAAATGAGAACTGATGGTGTATTGAATATCATTAAATGGAATTCTATTTCTGTAATAGTCTCAGGGCAAGAGAACGTGACCTTATTTGTTTAAGAATAGTCGTAAACACTAGATTGGAGCAGTTAAAATTCCTGTGTTCTTGAGCTCCAGCCTCTCTTCTTTGAAAAGGTTGTTGGAGTCACTAAAACTCATGTAAATTGCAATAAGGTGCAACAAGAATGATCCTGCCTGAAGACCAGAGAACTGTACTCCTGGATTTTGCTGCTGGGTTTTTAGACCACATCCTATCGTTCCTTGGTTAATTCACCTGCAAGTGCTCATTGAGTGCCTAGTTCATGCTGGGCAGCGTGTAAGTGCAGGGCGTATGATGGGATGGGGTCAGTTATTAGCTGTGTGCTAATAACTGCTGGTAGGCAAGTTAGCTATCATCTCTGAGCCTCAGGTCCCTCATCCGAATGAGAATGTCCTTACTTCTCCTTTTCCTAAACTTTCAACATTCCATTTCTCAAGTTACAAAATAAGCTTCATATTACATGCTGCAATTTATCCATCTAGTTACCTAATCTGTCATCTATCATGTGTCTAGCATCTATACTGTATCTATCATTATCTATCATCTATTTATCAATGTATCCTCTATCTCATCTGTGTAAACATTTTACAACTGCTTTTTCCTGGCCCATTATTTCTCATAATCTCACCAGTTTACAAAATAGCCATCCTTTTTTTTTTTTTAATTTAAATTCATATTAACCAACATATAGTACATCATTAGTGTTTGATGTAGTGTTCAATGACTTCATTAGCTGTGGGTAACACCCAGTGCTCCTCACATCACGTGCCCTCTCCCCACCCACCTCCCCTTCTGCAATCCTCAGTTTGTTTCCCAGAGTCCAGAGTCCCTCATGGTTTGTCTCCCTCTCTGATTTCTTCCCACTCAGTTTTCCCTCCCTTCCCCTATGATCCTTTGTGCTATTTCTTATGTTCCACATATGAGTGAAACCATGTGATAATTGTCTTTCTCTGATTGACTTATTTCACTTAGCATAAAACCCTTCAGTTCCATCCACGTCACTGTAAATGGTAGGTATTCATCCTTTCTCATGGCTGAGTAATATTCCATTATATATATGAACCACATCTTTATCCATTCATCTGTTGAAGGACATCTTGGCTTCTTCCACAGTTTGGCTATTGTGGACATTGCTATGAACATTGGGGTGGAGTTGCCCCTTCTTTTCACTACATCTGTATCTTTGGGGTAAATACCCAGTAGTGCAATTGCTGGGTCATAGGGTAGCTCTATTTTTTTTTTTTTTAAGATTTTATTTATGTATTTGACAGAGAGAGACATAGTGAGAGCAGAAACACAAGCAGGGGGAGTGGGAGAGGGAGAAGCAGGCTTCCCGTGGAGCAGGGAGCCCGATGTGGGACTCAGTCCCAGGACCCTGGGATCATGACCTGAGCCGAAGGCAGATGCTTAATGACTGAGCCACCCAGGCACCCCAGGGTAGCTCTATTTTTAACGTCTTGAGGAACCTTCATACTGTTTTCCAGAGTGGCTGTACCAGCTTGCATACCCACCAAAAGTGTAAGAGGGTTCCCCTTAACTCCATTTTACCATTGAGGAAATCAGGGCCCTGGGAGATTAAGCAATCTGTTTAAGGTCACACAGCTGATAAATGGCAGAGCTGGGATTAAATCTTAGGTCTGTCTGACTTCAGAGCCTTGCTTTCTTTTTCATACTGTGTTGTTTCTAGGAAGTTACTTGTGAGGAAGGTGATTCTAGCAATAAAATGGCCGAGGGGATCCAGGGTAGGATTGGCCATCCAGTTAGTTTATTCTCAGTTTGCTCTAGAAGTGGACTTTAGACATTGATTTGAAACAGAAAAAAAAAAAAATCAATCTCCTTTAGTAATCACTGAAGAAAAGCTGTGCAGGCTGGCGACGTGGCTGATATCCTTGTAAATATTCTTGCTGGCCCGAGGTGGAGGAATGACACAGGAGCAGGCCTGGCTTCCAGCAGGCCCTGTCAGTTCCTTCTGCCTCAATGTAGACACCTTTTAAGAGCCTCAGTTTCGTCCGTCTGTAAGGGAAGATTCTTTTTTGGGACACAGCTGCACTCATCAGGTCTTGTCTATGGCTGTTTTTTAAAAATATTTATTTATTAGAGAGAGAGAGAGAGAGAGAGGTAGGGGGAGGGGCAGAGGGAGAGGGAGAAAGAGAATCTCAGACTCCCCGAGGAGCAGGGAGCCTAAGGTAGGACTCAATCCCACGACCCTAAGATCATGACCTGAGCCGAAATCAGGAGTTGGATGCTTAACTGACTGAGCCACCCAGGTGCCCCTCTACGGCTGCTTCTGCGTGCAATGGCAGAGTGTGTAGCTGTGACAGAATCAGATGCGCCACAGGTCAGCAAAGCAGAACATATTTACCATCTGGCCTTTTACAGAAAATGTTTGCTGACCCTAGTTCTACATAACGGCCTTGGAGAAAAATGATCGTATCTTCTTGTCCCTTTCCTTTCAAAAGTGCTCTTTGTCAGACCAAATGCTGTTGGCGGCTTAAATCGCTACTCGTATGTCATAGAGTTTGGATCCTTCAGCTCTCCTGCGAGTGTAATCCTGTTGATTGCAAGTCTTTTGAGTATGACTCCTAGTAACAGCACACACCCCAACTTACCCCCACCCCTGGACTTGGGCCATCCAGCTTAGAGAAGAGAGCGAGTCTCACCTCCCTTGCTCTGGGTAGCTTGCCTCCTAAGGTGGCACAGGCTTACATATGCACCACTCGCGGCATCCCTGTCTCCAGCCCCATGTGCATTGCGTGTGAGCCCTCCCTGCACCCCGGCGCTGCCACCCTCCGCACCTGCAGTTATACTTGTACATTTCAGCGTCTGACTTTGCATCCATCCTTATTAAATTCCTTCTTGAGAAATGTTGTTCATTTTTTTTTTTCTGGCTCCCTAGAATCACTTCTGATTTTGACTCTGCTATTCAGAGTATTTACCAAGCCTCCTGGCTTCACGTCCTCTGAGAATTGGCTCCGTTGGTTTTCTTCGCCCTCAGCCAAGTCCCTGCAAAAAAACCGTTGGAGCAGGCGGGGATGAGGGCTGAGTCCTCCAAGATGTGATTAGAACATACTGTCCAGCTTGGCTTTGACCCTTTGGAGACTGTGGCTGAAGTGGCTGGGAAGTCAACCAACTGTATTAGTGTCCAGCACACATCTTTTTACCTTAACTACAAGATATGAGAGCTTGGGCCAAGGGGCTTTTAGACATAAAATGGCTATACATAGGACTTCCCAGTCTATTAGTCTTTGATCCTATCACAAATCAGATAGGGTTACTTGCTATAATTTATTTTTGGGGATCCTTTAATGGCTCCTAGAGATCATTGGTCCCTCTCTAAAGGTCTACATACTGCCTTTCTGAGAATGATTATAAAGTTTGGATGAGTTAGATTTTGCTGCATGGTCAGGTATTACCAGAATTTATTGAAGAGCTTCTTAGCCTTGGGTTCGTGAACTTGCATGGGAATAAATTACATCATTATTTTCATTAATCTCTACCTGAAATTTAGCATGTTTTTCAATTATGAATGTATGTAATGAATCACAGTAACATTAGCATGACCTATGATTTATCACCAATGTAAATCATATCATTTTTCATATCACTTTTGGAGCTGTTATAGACATCTTAAAATATCGTTTAAATTCAAAACTACTGGGCGCCTGGGTGGCTCAGTTGGTTGAGCGACTGCCTTCGGCTCAGGTCATGATCCTGGAGTCCCGGGATCGAGTCCCACATCGGGCTCCCTGCTCAGCGGGGGGTCTGCTTCCCCCTCTGCCCTCTTCCCTCTCGTGCTCTCTGTCTCTCATTCTCTCTCTCTCAAATAAATAAATAAAATCTTTAAAAAAAAAAAAGTTCAAAACTACTTCAAAATTATGGTACTTCTAAGACCTGCTGCTAGATCTTGTTATTTAATGCATTAATAAAGAAGCACATATATTGCCACATTGCAGATTAAAAAAATTATTTTCATAACTTCATTTTAATCCAGGTTGGTTTCCCTTGCAATCTTCTATATTTTATTTTTTGCATTAAAAAATATTACTCTGAGAAGGGGTCTATAGGTGTCATCAGATTGCCAAAAGTGTTCATGCACAGAAAATGATGCCTGTCATGATGGTAGCAGCTGTTTCTTGAAAGCCTCAGGGGCCAGGACCCTATGCAGAACTCTCCTTTACTCAGACAAATCTCCAAAGGGGCAAAAGAACCCTTATCTCACTTTTGGTTCTTGTCTTCTCTTTGCTCAGACTAAGGTAACACTAGCAAAACTTTCCATTCCACTGACAATTTGAATAGGAAGTGTTGCCTCCCATTTTTTCTCCCTGGTCAAGCAGACCTGGGTTTGAATTCCAGCTCCCCATCTACTTCTGTGGTCCTCAATTTCCTCATTTGTAAAATAGGGATATTACCATCTACTTTGCAAGGTGGTAGTAACGTTAAGCAAGGTGACATGTATTTTTCAATTGGATCCTCTGGGAAACAGCCCATGTAATGGAGTTTGGAGTATATGCAGTTTTTTGGAGGGGTATTGCTTGTGACAGATAACAGGGGGAGGAAGCAGAGTTGGACAGAAACACCCTTTAGGCCATGATGTGCATCTGACATCTATGGAAGGAAACGGACGAGCAAGACAAGGAGAGCCTCAGAAAGTGATTCAGATCTCATGGAGTCTCTGCTAACCCAGTTGGCTGCTCTAGAGCAAAGAATACCTGTGCAAGGAGTCTCATTTTGGGTAGAAGTGGCCCATTCCACCCAGTCATTGGCTAGAGGGTTCCTTTGAAAGCTGAGGCGCAACCTAAAGTGTTATGGTTGGAAGCTATTAGCTTGTTTCTCTCCTTGTGGCTGAATGGCAAGCTCTCTCTTGAAGAGGGATCTGAGCAGGGCCCCTCCACATCTGTCCCAGTTTGGAAGGCTGAGCACAGCCATGGTGTTACAAGCAACACACCTCTAAAGTAATAAGAGAAATAAGCATGACTACAGCCCGTGTCTCTAAGAGAATTGCTTACCTGGTTTTATCCACACTGAGTACCGGAATCATGATTATGAGAGTCAGGTAGGGTCTTTCTAAGCTAGGAATCTTTTCATACCAGTACCTGGAATAGTTCTTTGACTTAGCACTTTATGAAGGTGACAGAGGATCTGCTGAGAATGAGTTGGGAACCGAGTCTGTACTCTGTAAAGATCATGGCAACAGCAATGATGAAAGTGACGTGTGTGAATGTAATGTCAACTACTCGTAAGGGCTGTACGTTGGCTGCTGGTATGAGGTTCTCTCTCGTATTGTTCAGGAACTGCAGCTTACTAAGTGTGGGTGAGGAGTCAGCTCTGATGCCATGATGATTCTTCTCTCAGGAGTTCTCTGGCATGTTCCATGCCATCTGACTCCAGGCAGTAGGTACTGAGACACCTGCTTCTGCCTTCAGAGACGTTATCACTAATCAGACAGTTCTTAGTCTTTGCTTAAAGACTTCCTCGAAGGAGATTCTGAAAGGGCTTCCTCACTGACTTCTGTTGCAGAGTTCCCCTTCTAAAATACCGTCTGTGTCCTCTGCCTGCTGACAGTGGATGTGGGGAGCTGTCTTTTTCTAACTTGAACACTCTGGTCTACACTCTATCTGGAAGAATATGTCTTGTATCAGGGTGACTATTCTCTGCTGTGACCCTCAGAAGAGCCTTTGAGTCCCAGTTGGCAGGAAGAATCACTCTGTGCTGAGGTATGGGCAGAATACCACTGCAGGCCCACTGCCCTTCCTGTGTAACACGTCTGACATTCTCTGACACCAGGACGTACATTTTTTTTTTTTTAAGATTTTTATTTATTTATTTAACAGAGAGAGAGAGCGAGAGAGCACAAGTAGGCAGAGCAGCAGACAGAGGGAGAGGGAGAAGCAGGCTCTCCGCCGAGCCGGGAGCCCGATGCGGGGCTCGATCCCAGGACCCTGGGATCATGACCTGAGCCGAAGGCAGACACTTAACGACTGAGCCACCCAGGCGCCCCCAGGACGTACATTTAACTTGGGCTAATGCCATTTAGTCAGTCATTGCCCAAGATTACGTGGGGCACACTGACATATAGTAGCTGCTAGATGTCTATTAAATTCCATTCCCTGTGTTTTCCTGCTGGGTCGAGTCCATTCACAGTGGACGTGAGAGATATTTGCTTCTGGGCTTCATTGAAATGACAGCCTTGGAACTTCGGACTTCTAAATGGGTTTGTGCAAATATTTTCTTCCCAGGATTGCCCTTCAATCCTCCAAACTCAGATCCCTTGGCCAGCTCCTTGGCAGTGATAAAAGTGTCATATGGGCAGTCATCCCCATAGCTGGATGGTGAGCCAAACAGCTAGAGGAAGGCAGGTGCTCATGCCAGGAAGACCAGCCACTTGCCACCTCCTCCTTGGCTGAGCCACTGCATGCCCTGGGATGACGTACAGCTACGTGGCTGGAAGAGAGCTTGGCTCTCAGAGGTCCTCCATGCTTCACTCTCCAGACTGGGCTGAACACAGGACTTTACCTCCAACAACAGTGATAATACCTTTCTCTCTCTTTGAGAAGCTCTTATTTTCCTTGCTTTATATTATTACCCAACACTCTGAGGCAAGGATGATTATTTCCATGTTGCAGATAGGGAAACAGGCTTAGGAGTCTCTTGCCCCACTGGAACAATTGGTAAGTGGTAGACCTGGGTTGTGAACACAGATGCACCTGACCCCAATGC
Organism: Mirounga leonina; assembly: GCF_011800145.1. NCBI lineage: Eukaryota > Metazoa > Chordata > Mammalia > Carnivora > Phocidae > Mirounga > Mirounga leonina. The sequence goes on along the minus strand of NW_023270433.1, from coordinate 24,554,622 downwards.
TTGCACTGGGTTCTCTCCTTTATGCATGGAGAACCAAAAGCAATGAAGCCAGTTGTATCCAGCCTTTGGAAAGAGCATCTGCTGAACAGATGCCCAGATATGCTGGCTGAATGCCAAGAGGATATGGTTTTTTCTTGGAGATGATGGCAATCTTGAGAAAGTGCTCCATGGCAGAGTGCTTTCACCATGAGTCACTCTGCTATTCTCTTTGTGAGAGTTTAGCTAAGGAGGCATGGAGATTCACCTGTGGCTCCTACCTTTTTATGCCCCAGCAATTGAGAAGAACAATTCTGGTAAGTAATACCTTCCCAGTAACATGGACCTTGCAGGAAGTCACGTGACCCACATTAATCAGCACCCAGCTAAAATTCAGCTGTTTATGGGATCATGTAGACTGATTTACTAACATCTCCAGATAACCTGTGTCCAAAGTTTTTTTTTTTTTTTTTTTTTAATCTAATGGTTACACAATGAACTCCTCCTCCTCGTTAGTTTTCAAGTTAGAAATCTAAGCACCTGATGAAGGCACTCCCAGGTTGTCCATGATCTGGCCCTTGTGGTCTTTCTCTCAGCCTCATCTCTGGACTCTCATCCTCGGCAGTTCATGCTCCAGCCGTACCAGCATCCTGGTGTTTCCCAAGCAGCTCTGCTAACACAGGCCTTCGCACTTGTTGATCCTTCTCCTGGAAAAGCCCTTCCTCACCTTGTTTACATCATCCTTGCACATCTTGCAAGTCTCAGCTCTAAGACTCCCTTCCCTGACATCATTAAGTCAGATGAGGTTCTTCCTTCTCTTATCCTCTCGTAATATCTTGTAACACCTCCATATCCAGTGTTTGGAATCATCTGTTCTCTCCTCCCTCTTCTTCGTGAGCCTGTATGAGCTCAAGGAAGGGAAATGCATCCTACTGCTCTCTGAACACTTAATCAGATAGCCGGACGCACAGTATTGGGGAAACCTTTGGGACTTTAACCTCGGGGCATATTGGAATCTCAGTTTGAGGTTGTGGGGAAGGAGAAGAGATGGAAACACGTAGAAACGGAGCCTTTATGACTGGGCCTCTCTGTGGATACCGCACTCCCCAGAGTCAGTGTCAAACTAAGCTAATACAATAAATGGTAAATGCTAACTTAATGTAAGTAAACTTTCCAAGAAGGATTCATTGCCCAAATCCAAGGGCCTTAGGTTTGGGTGGGTAGGTGTGGAGTCAGGTCAAGACTCTGGGCATGGGACTCCAGACTGTGTTGAGGGGGAACAAGGATCTTATTCCTGGAGGAGAACTATGTCAGGGCTTTGCAGGATAGTAGGGCCTGGCTAACCATGATGAATTTTGTGTCAAGATTCCCACTATAGGACAGAAAATCTGAGGCAGAAGTCCCTCAAAATTCCCAACAACTTGGCAATGATTGGGAAAATGCACAGGGATAGCCAGGGATCAGTAACTGTTCAGCAGGTACGGATCTCTAATTCCCCACCTAACTCAGTATACCTCTCAAACTCTCTCTGTCTCTATCTCTCTGTCTGTCTGTCTCTTTCACACACACGCATGCACGTGCGCACAATGGTATGCCTGCTGGTGGAGTGTGTATCTTCATGAGAAATGTTCCACCAGAGTAAGGTGGAGCCTGAAGCTATATCCCTTACTCAAGGCTCCAGATTGGGCCAGCAGGGACTAACAGTTAGACATAAATCACTTTTAGGGATAGAACATGAAAGAAGCCAATAGAAGATTAAATAAGTATTTAGGAGCAGGGACTCATGTTTAGTAAATTCCATGTGCCAGGCTGTGAGCTGAGTGCTTCAACGCACAGACCACTTTCTTTAATTAATTTAATTTAAATTAATTTAATATTTAATTGACATTTTTGAGATAATTGTAGATTCACATATAGTTGTAAAACAAAATACAGAGAGATTTTTGTATACTCAGTTTTTCCCAGTGGTATCACCTTGCAAATGTATGGTATGATATCACAACTCCAGTACTGACATTGGTATCATCTTCCAGTTGTATTCACATTTCTCTAGTTTACTTATACTCATTTGTGTGTGTGTGTGTGTGCGTGTGTGTTTAGTTCTGCGCAGTTTTATCGCCTGTGTAGTTTCTGTATCTGCTGCTAATTTCAACACACATAATGCCACAAGGATCCCTTACATTGCCCTGTGTAACTACAACCTCCTCCCAGTACTCTTTCTTAATCCTCACACTATCCACGTGAGGCAACCAAGTCTCAGAGCACTATGTCACTTGTCAAGTGTCATCTGGTCAGTAAGTAGTGAAGTTTAGATTCAGAAGTTTGTCCAAAAATATACGTCACATTCATATTCTTAATTTTTCATTTGTGTATTCATTCAGCAAATATTTATTGCGTTCCTACTGTATTCCAAGAACTATTCCAGGGACTAGGATTTCAGCAGTGAAAAGATAACCAATTCACTGCTTCTCCTGGAGTCATCATTCAAGTGCAAGAATCAGACCATGAATATAAAAATCCATATAATTATAATGTAATTTCAGGTGAGGACAATTGCTCTGAAGAAAAATAGAGGAAAGGGATGGCGGGATGGGGCATGCTATTTTAGATAGGGTGACCAAGATAGCTTGCTCTAAGGAAGTGAAATTTGAGAAGTCTTGATTAATGAGGAGTATGGGGCATTGGATTTCTGGGGGAGAAACAGCCCTGGGCAAGGAGGAGAGCAATCCCAAAGGTGCCAGGTTGGGAATGAGTTGAGCATGGTTTGGATGTCAAGGAGGCCAGTGGATCTGGACCAAAGTGAGGGAGTGAGAGTGTGAGGAACATGAGATCAGATGGAAGCAGAGCTGGATTATGAGGGCCTCAGAGGCTGTGGGAGAGAGTTTGGATCTTATTATAAATGGGAGTGGAAGCCACTGGAAAGTCTGAAGCAGAAGAAAAACATGATCTGGCTTTTAGTTTGTGAAAAACCATCCTCTGGCTGCTGGGTGGAGAATGCGCTGTAGGAGGACAAAGTTGGGAGCAGGGAGAACAATTTGGTGGCAACAGCAATAAGCCATGTGAAGGACAGGGATGGTCTGGACCTGTGTGGAAGTGTTGGACTTAGGGAGAAGTGTTTGGATTCAGGATGTATTCTATCAGGGTACCCCTTAGGACTTGATGAAAGATTGGATATGGGGTGGGTTTCAGAGCAGACCAGAAAAGGGAGTCATCTTAGACATTACTAAAATTGAGTCACTACTGCCCTTTGATCAGGACATGGCAGTTCAGTGCCAGACATCAGGAATCTTATTCCAAGCGAAAGGACCACTGTAATCCAAGGCACGTTGCTTATTTTTCTCCCTCTCTGTCTCTCAACACATGTCCTGAAGTTTTAGCAGAGAGGAAAATGTCCATGAGAAGAGGACTGTTGGCCCAACCATTTAGCAGACTCACCAAATGGAACCCAGGGCCGGGCTGTGTGTTGATACTGGGCAGCTGGAGTCTGATGGGACCCAGACCCTGCCCCTGAGGGCCCACAGTCTTGGTGGGGGGAAGGAGATAGGAAAATGAAGAGACACAATGATAGTGTTAAATGCCAGAGCATGGAGATTTTTGCATGCCTGTGTGGTGTGGGAGGCAAGGGAACATCAAGGGGGATGTGTGTGGATTTTATCAAGTTGTCATGATGATGGTTGTGGGGTACATTAAGGAATGGTGCCATGGGATGAGGGGATGTTCAAGCATCAGTCTTAAAGCTTGAGAGCATGTTGTCCAGTTATAGAAAGGAGGCTATGAATTCCCGAGATGGAGAAAAGCAACAGCAAAAAGACTGAGTCACTCTGCAGCACGGGGTACTTGGAGATGGGCAAGTTGCTCATCTTGACGGAAACACAGTATTCATGAAGAGGGAGATGAGGCTGGAGAGGTAGGCTGAGGTCAGCTCCTGACATCTGGTTAAGCTGCTTGGACATAATCCTGATGGTAACTAGAGTGGGTTGGAGCACTCAAAGTTCTTAAGGAAAGGAATTTCTTGGTTAGATTTAAATTTTGAAAGTTTATTCTTGCCAAATAAGAGCTTCATTTGTTAAGGTCTACATCTTTCCTTGGGTGGACAAAAAGGAGACACTCTGGCCTCAAGCTCAGCAACCTTGCTGGGCATTCCAGCTTAAACTTCCATCTTGCCTGACGTAGCCCTACGGGTTATAACAGGTGAACTGTCTAAGAAGGGACAGTTGTTTCACTGAAGCAGTGTGCACATCTGTCACTGTGGTAAGTGAAAGTGCCTATCTGCTTGTCTCACAGGCAGTGGGGTCTGGTGCAGGGGGGGCCTGAGTGGGGGGACAGAGGGGTTCTATACCAGGACCCTCGGTCTGGAACTCCGGGCCCCTCCCTGGAGGCTGTGGGCTTTGCTCCCTGTGTGGTCTCAGACTCAGCCCCTCATCTCAGTTTCTCCATCTGGAAAAATGGGAGAACAGTCTGTAACTTCTTAGGATCCTGCAAGAACGATCATATGTGCAAGATTTGGAGACGGCAGATGAAAGGCTTTCTCAGATGTGCTCTGCCTGCAAACAGGACTCGAGCACAGTGGGCAGATAAGACCAGCTGGAGAGAAAGAGTGAAGACACGTGTGTGGTAGATAAGCTCAGCCTTTGCTCTTCTTTCTTCTTCTTGGGGTCACAGAATTGCTTGAGGTCCACGCTGGGAGAGGTCTTTGCCGGGGCAACAGATTCTCCCACCTGGCTGGTAAGTTTTTGCCCCTGTGAAATGGAGCTGTATGGTCCATCTCTCCCAGCGTGATTGTAGAATAGTGCTTGGCCCATTACAAGTGCTTAATAAATATTTGATACCCAAAAGGAAAAAAAAAAAGTATTAAGCGGTGCGGCTTTTCAGATGCACAGAGCTCATCAAATTCTCCAGAGGCAGCAAGGAAAGAGCCTAGAGCATGGGATTTAGAGCTGGCCTGGTGTGATTGCAAAGATTTTTTTAAAAATTTATTTATTTGAGAGAGAGCGAGCACGAGCAGGGGGAGCGATAGAGGGAGAAGGACAAGCGCACTCCATGCTGAGGGAGGGGCTTGATGCGGGGCTCAATGTGGGGCTCGATTCGAGAACCCTGAGATCACGCCTGAGTCGAAGTCAGACATTTAACCGACTGAGCCACCCAGGCGCCCCTAGACTGGCGTAGTTTCAAGTCAGGTGTCCAGTGGTTACTAGTGATGAGATGTTAGGCAAGGTCCTCACAGAAGTGTGGTTTTCTCATCTGGCCCATGGGACTTTGACCCTCTGTCTTCTCAGATTGCTCTTCTGCTGGTGAAGGTAATATAAGATCATGTGTAAAAGTGAGTGGCACATAGTAAGGTCTTCAGTGCCCAGTGGTTGAGTCTCCTTTGCTTTGCTTCCATTGCTTGTATTGCCATGAGGATGCGTAGTCAACAGTCACTCTGTACAACACTTGCCGAACATTGGGCATATGTCCATACTACTTTGAAACACTCGGCAACTCTACGAGGATGGTACTGTCACTTTCCCTATTTCACAGATGGGGAAACCATCAAGGGGAAACTGAGGCACATAAAAGCTAAGTAACTCTCATGGGTAAACGGGGGCTGAACAGCGGTCGGAACCCAAGCCCTCCAGCCAGAGTGTGTGCGAGGGGCCTGCTTGTCAGCTGCTACTCTTCAGTGGGTGCTCCCTTTGCCAATGCCAAGTGCTCCACGGCTGGTGCCTAAAGTGCCCTGCCCCTGCCCAGAATATCTGGGACCCCCAAGCCCTTTGGAGTCCTTGATTCTTTCACTTGCTGGAAATAGTGCAAAGAGTTCTAACGAGACTGTCTGACCAAAGTCCTCTCTGCCCCTCACAAGCTTTGAGGCTTCATCTCCCGAAGCCCCAGTTTTTGCACCTGTAACACAGGAGTATCTGAGCTAGTTGTGGTTATTGTGAGAATAAATATGGATATGGCGTTTTGAATTTTAAAGTAATGAGGACTCCCATTGACTGGATGCCCAGAATGTGCCAGGCCCTTTCCTCGCACTCTGTAGGCACCAAGGACCCACACCCCTATGCCCGATACCACCCTGTAAAGTCTTTCTCCCGCCCCTGGGCTGCACTGCAGTGTGGGCCTCAGAGTACTTGGTGGCTCCGCAGGCGCTGTCCATCGTCGGCCCTTCTGTCTTGCTGGCAGAGTGGTGGCGTCTGAAGGTTTTCCTCACTCCCTCATTGACAAGGGAGATGGGCATTGAGGGATTTGAGAAGCCCAGAGGTGTGCTTTTGTGCCCTCAGCATGATCCTGGTTAATAGCTCTGAGGCAGGGTCATTTCAAATACTGATTTGTTTTTGTCTCCGTGGATTTTCCTCTTTTCCTTTCTCTTTCACTTTCCCCCGTTCAAGTTGGTAGAAGTCTGCAACTCCTTATCTCAGAGGTTTATAACAGGAGGCTCATGATGGGAGGTTTGCGGCCTAAGCTAAGTGTTGAAAAGCAACGTCCTTCAGGGGTCACGTAGGTGAGATAAAAGCAAAACACAGAGGAAACAGGCTGTGCATAAATCTAATGAGCAGTGGTGGAGGGGTTGGGGCAAAATGAAGAGTGCGTGCTATGTCGGCGTGGAATGGTCAACTACGTTTCTGGTCCGAGAGAGGCCAGATCTTCGAGCTTTTCAAAGAAGAGACAATTCTGGATCTCCATGTAAAATCTCCTGATTTAACATTTTGCAATTAATTCAACTTAGATTTTTAAGACAGGCACAGGTCTACACTCTGCTGAATAAAACCCATCCTGACAGTTGTAGGTAGGCCTTTGGTGTGGCCAAGGGATACAGGGTTTGAGGAGAGAAGGATTCCCCCAGATGAAAGACAAATTCACCCAGGCTATGGGCAGAGAGGGGTTGTCAGTGTGGATTCTTTGAGCAGAGGGATCTTTACCTTGACCCCTGAAGTACCCTAAGCATATGGTAAGACCTTAGAGGGGATCTCTTCATGGTTCACCCAGGAGGCTAGCAGTATACCAGGGCTCCCCTATCCAGAAAACCTGCTGTCACACAGCAGGGTGTTAGATGCAAAGGGACCATGTAGACTAGACAATGGGGGGGGGGGGAGGGTGGGTGTCTTAGGAGAAAGGGCTCTGGGCAAACCATTATAACCACAGAAGGATCTCCATAATAGCTTGGTACCAAGTGAGACCCTGGAGTCACTGAACAACCTCAGGAAATGAAGGGATCCTAAAGAAACGTGAGATTGAATTTCTTTCATTCTGGTAGGAGAGAGCTCAGGAGATCAACATTAAGTTGAATTGTATAAAGTACAGTGTGCTCTTTCACTCCCACCTGAGTTTGGATCCCACCAAGATTCATATCTTCATGCTCATAGGAGATGCTGTAACATCCTTCTTCTTCTTCTTTTTTTTTTTTAGATTTTATTTATTTTTTTGACAGAGAGAGACATACCGAGAGCAGGAACACAAGCAGGGGGAGTGGGAGAGGAAGAAGCAGGCTTCCCGCAGTGCAGGGAGCCCAATGTGGGACTCGATCCCAGGACCCTGGGATCATGACCTGAGCCGAAGGCAGACGCTTAATGACTGAGCCACCCAGGCGCCCAACATCCTTCTTCTTAATTAATTCGTGTGTGTGTGTGTGTGTGTGTGTGTATGTGAGGGAAAGCTTTCTCAAAGTCTTTCACAGAAGTAGTTCCTCTTGTCACCTTCCAGTTGGTGGCTTTATGTCTTCCCATTGGGGACTGCTGATCTCCTCAGATTCTTGGGGTTCTTCAGCCATTTGCTCAAGATTGCCCTCTGGGCACTCCAGCCAGTGGCCCCTCACAGCATACTTTGCCCAGTCTCTTGATGCTTGGTTCTCCCATTTCTTTTTCAAGACACTTTTTCAGAGGCCTTCATTAAAGACGTCATTCTTTGAGGTTATTCTGAATAGGTCTCAGAATGGAGGGTCCATTTCATGCATTGCTGGCAAACCATGTCTTTTGGTCTCTTTCCGCAATTTAGCTAACATATACAGAATGCCCTGCATGCCTCAGGCACAGGGCTGGGGCCTGGGGATGCAGACGTGAATAGGCATGGTCCTTGCCCTTACAGAGTTCACTGTCTAGTTTGGAGGTAGAAGCATCAACAGATAGCTGTAGTGTACCACAGAGATGGCTGGTAGTGGTGTAAGTGATGATGACAGGGGCAGGGAGGGGAGGCAACAGACCACCCAAGGAGTAGAAGGATACTGTGACCTTTTAAAGAAGGATGAATGAGAGTTCTCACACTGAAAAATGGTATTGACCTGGATCGGGCGGGGGGGAAATGGAGGGATGAGGTCATGGGTACAGTGCTTGCAAATTACGGAGGGAAAGGAAACAGAGATGTTTGACAATACCAAACTACTTAGTGTGTGTGGCAGGGACAATGTGTGTGTTCACCAACACTCCTGTCCCTTTCCTCTTAGGGAGCTTGACTATACTTCCCAGCCTCCCTTGGAGTTAGGCAGGACCCTGTGACTAAGTCCTGACCAGTGAAATGTGTACAATCTCCCACATTCTTTGTTTCCTATTCCTCTGGTTTAATGAAGAGAACTTCAAGGACCAAGAGGATAATAATAGAACCATAAGATAGATAGAGCCAGGGTTCCTGAATGAGTGTGGGAAACATGGACCTAGTCAACCACCCATTGGACTTCAGTGTGAACTAGAAAATAATCTGTTTGTTAGATCACTGAGATTTGGGGGTCATCTGTTTCAGAAGTTGTTCTAACCTGACTAGTCAATGCACCTACAGAATAGGGTCCAGGGAGGGAGGAGAAACTGGGAAAGATACTGAAGAGGAAGGCTGGGGCCAGGCTAAGAAAGGCCACGAGTACCAGTCTGAGGAGCATGGATGGCAATGGCAGATTAGTAAACATGTTTAGGATATGGGTTGGTTAGAAGTGGGAATGAAGGTAGCCATGATAAGGCAGTTAGATTTAGCCAGATTTCCCAGAGGATTAACTCTTAAGTCAAAGTTATGGACACTATGTCCAAGAGTATCTTATAGCTGAAAGGCTTATAACCAGACTCATCAGCACCATGGTTTGCCTCTCAAAGTCCTCCTATCAGGTCAGAGAAAACCAAATCAACAATATTGTCTAATACCTACTTTGGCTCAAAAATTTTATCACACTCATTAGATGGTGTCCTTGACGACTGAAATCCCCACCAGAAATTCTACCTTTTGATGACAATTAACACCCTTAACATGAGCAAACTGAAGACATTTTAGAAGTCTCTCTTGAGAGGATTCCTGCTCATCTCGGCCAAATGTGGGGAGGTGGGGAGCCCTAAGATGATTTGTTTGACTTAAGAAGTCCAAGGTAGTTGGAGAACTGTTTCTAGCAAATTTATATATATACACACAAGCACAGAAATCTTGACAGTACAGTCTGAGGAATGTCAATCCTGTTGACTCATCAGTTATGAGATGACCCTTGAGTTTGGAAGAAATCCTTTTATTTGCTTCATGGTACTGGGAAAGAGTTAGAATGCTTTGGCATTAACAGTGTTTTCTGGCGTTGCACATATAGCAACAAGGAAGTCAGGCCAAGGCAGATGTTACTTCCTAGAGAGAAACCAGATTAAGAGTTAAGAACAAGAGAATGAGCAAGCTGGTGTGTGTGACTAGGGCTGGAATCGTTTTCTGAAAGGTTGTTCATAGGCCAGTGGGCATTTCACTGTTGCCTACAAAAAAGATCACAACCTGTACAAAAGGAATACCTCTTAATGGGTATTTGTTTGGTTTAAGATTTTATTTCAAGTGCAAGAGCTGATGCAAGAGCTGAATCAGAAGAAAACACTTGATAAAAGTGATGTAATTGCACTACAGAGGAAGAGATGAGGTTTGTATGGCACTTGTATTTATTCTGTGCCTGTAAGTTGCCAAGCTCCACGCTAGGTGTTTTACAATATTATCTTGTTTAATTCTTACTAGAACTCTGGATTAACCTGACCCTATTCCCATGTCAGAGAGGCAGACGCCGAGGTACAATCAGAGTACTGATTGCCTAGGTAGTCCGCCTTGTAAGTGGTGAGAGCCAGGGGGTGAATCCAGTCTCCAGTCTCAAATCCAGTGTCCTTTCTACTCCAGGTGTGGTGCAGTATGGTCAGGATGCAGAGTCTCCATTTCCCTGTTCTCCCAAGTGATGTCAAAGCTGTTTTTCTTGCTAACTATCTCCTTTGATCAGCCTGTATATTCCCCCCTTTCCTCTGCATTTAGCGTCTTTGGGGGGTGGCCATGCCTTTAGTCTCCAGAAGAGCACTGTATCCCCTTTGTCTTCCACTCTGTGGTTGAGCACACCCTGGACCCCAAAGCCTGCCAAGGTTTTCCCACTGGAAGGCCAGCATTCCAGTGGTGCCTAGGATTTGCCATGGCAGTGCCTTAATGGGGCTGGGGCTGATTCTTCAGGCTGGGGAGTTCTGGAGGCCCCCATAAAGCTGAGTGTCATGGACAGATGGTAACTTGTGACTCATAGCATCTGTTGGCGTCAGCCGTCAGGGAGACCACAGCCAATTGATTCTGAGAGCCTCCTGGCTGAATAAGGCCTGGCCACTGCTGGAAACCAGACCAGAGTTATTGGCAGTGCCAGGCATTCTTTAAGGAAATGCAAGTAATTTAAGATAATCCGTGGGCAGGATTTTCATCCTGGGTTCCCCAATTTCCCTGAAGAACTGTGTGCAATTGCCAAATGATAATGAAAAAAGCAGTTTAAGATTTCCTTTGAGAAATGGATGCCTTACGGTGGGAGTTGGAGTAACCCCATGATAGCATGAGAGACAAGAAGGACAGTATGATTTGAAAGCCAGAGCTTTGGTGTCAGCAAACCTGGGTTCAGCTCCCACCCTTAACTCTTACTAGCTGTGTGGCTTTGGACAAGTTGTTTGCCTTCTCTGAGCCTCAGGATCCCTAGCTATAAAACGGAGATACTACTACTTGTCTTCCAAGACTGTATATAGGAGACTTAGCACAGTACATGGATTATCATGGAATTCTAATCAGCATTCCTTTCCCTTCTCGTTCTGTTTTGGGTCCCTACTTGCTGAAAGGTTGTGTTCTAAATACAAGGTTAAGAGGAAACTTGCTATGGGTCATGCTTAAGCAAGTTTCCTGATGGCCCATTTCCATGGTAATGAATACTATGTTACCACATCCATATACTTCTCACTCTGACATGGTGCACATTGACCTGTAGCTCCATGGATCTCAGGCCAGAAGAGTACCAGCTCACCCTGGCGATCCTCAGACCTCAGCACTGACACATATCTTCATAGTGAAGACAGACTCATTGATGTGCTTGGACAGTTGTTTCTCTGCCTGGAACTTTCTGCTATGCAGATAGTACCATTCAAGGAAATTACCCCAGGCCAGTACTCCTGCCTCCCAACAGGGCTCTTGCTAATAATTCAGAATTACTATCTTCCCTTGATTGATTGATTGTTTCCTTCACTCTCTCATCCATTCACATATTTATTCTCTGAATGGCGACCGTATGCTAGCTCTGGGCATACAGGGATGGACAAGACTAGTGTCAATCCTGCCTTCAAGGAGAACCCAATCTAGTGGAGAAGACAAAGTGGCGGGTGGGTCCACCTGAATGCCAGGAATGCTAAAGGAGAGAAGATAGTAACAGCCTGAGGGCGGGGGGAGGTGTCAGGGGAGGTGCTCTGTGACAGGTGATGTCTGAGTGGAGCCCAGAGTGACAAGTAGGAATCAAGTTGACCCATATTTCTGCCCTTTTGACCTCAGGTCGGACTGCCACCCCCTGAGCAGAACATTTGGCTCTTCCATCCTCTGGCCCGTTTCAGTCTTTGGCCTCAGCAATCATGCAGCTTGTGACAAGCCCCATGGTCCATGCATGCTGACCACTTGCTCTCTGCTAAGTTTGTGAGGCTCTCTTATGTCACTTGTCCACAGCCCCATAACAAGTTTCAGAGCTGAGTTTTGAACTGATACAGTCTGACTCCTGAGTCAGGGCTGTGGATGGCAGCAGTTGATTATCTTACTTTCTGCACCATGTCAAGGGTTAACTCTTGCCTTGTGCTGGAAGAAGAACTGGCAGATTGCTGGGCGAGCTTAACGTCCATCCTTATTGCAGCCTTAGCAAAGATTCCCAGACCCTTTCGCTGACAGGGCTCTCCTCAAAGAAAGTCATTCTCAGCAGAGACGTGCTTGCAAGGATCCAGTTTATTTGGCTCAAGTCAAGGATTTCCAGTCCTTAGTTGAGTTGTAGCTTGCCTGGGCCCACCTCGGCTCAGGAAAAAGCCTGTGACTGAATGGTCTGCCTCCTTTTTGCCAGCATTTTGCAGTGTTGATAGGGCCAGGCGTTCTGGATGGCGATTCCAGTTGTGTATATTTCCGAACGCTCACAATTCTGACATCTGGAACCCTGCAGTCCGAGTGTGTACCCGCGTGGTCATCTGTTGCCGCGGTGCCCAAATAGTTCTCCTGAAAAACAGACTGGCTGCTAACCCATTTTCTGCTGTTGTTTTTAAACAAGTGTTTCCCAAAACTATTTCCTAATAGTGGCAGGTTAGGAGAGGAGAGAAAATAAAACAGAACAGGATTGTGGAATTTACTGGGAAGGAAAAACAAGAGATAAACCACCTCCACCACCCACCGCCACGACTAAAAAGCCTGGGCTGTAGCTCTGGGCTTTCCATAATTTGGAACCAGAGTTTCTGAGCTGGTGGTCTTTCTCTGGCAAAGGTGATTTTTTAAAATTTTTTAATTAGGCTGGGGGATTCTCTTCACCTCTTTGGAAGTTCTCAGCCAGTAAATGTGAAGTTGTACACACCACATGGTTTGGAAATAATCAGATGTGGAAGGATGCAGGTGTGAAGATGCTGGGGACCGCTGGGTCTCAGGGCAGGAGCTCCTTATTCTGCATGATGAATGGCTCCCTCCCCATGGGTCTAATTCAGCCCACCTGATGGAGTCAGCTTCTTAGATTGGTTCAGAGGCACCAGAAGCATAGCTCCTAAAATCCCAATAGCCATCCCTGACTCTTCCCCACCTGCAGAGACTGGGAGCTGGCTCAGGTTTATCAAGTTCCCACTGCTCTCCTACAGGTTTCTGTGTCTTTTGTGCTTTGTTGAGAATATATGTGTATGTGTGTATGTATATTTTAAAAAATATATATTTAGAATATATATAAATACATGCTTTCAGAATATATGTTTAGAACCTATATGAAATAGTAATACTTTACATTATTTGTATATATAATATATACAAATATACGTATTTGTAGATGTATATATGTGTATACATACACACATATATGTATATGAGCCATCCTCTCTTTGTAATTCTATTACATATATATACACACATATACATATATATACTGTATACACACATGCACACACACATGCACCCTCCATTACCTCAAGTAACTGCTTGGGAAAGAAAGAAGTATTCTCTATATAAAATTTAAATGATATATATAAATTAAATTTTAATTTTATATATAGAATTGTTCTTCAAATCCTTTAAATTATATATATATTTATAGCCCTGTAAAGCGACGATGGCTCCTGTACATATGTGTGTGTGTGATCCATATACTCCTTCCTGAACAGTTACCCCCCGCCCCCCCACACACCTTGTATATGTGGTTTCTTTCTTTTTTTTTTTTTTTAAAGATTTTTTATTTATTTATCTGAGAGAGAGGATGGGAGACAGAGAGCATGAGAGGGGAAGGGTCAGAGGGAGAAGCAGACTCCCTGCCAAGCAGGGAGCCCGATGCGGGACTCGATCCCGGGACTCCAGGATCATGACCTGAGCCGAAGGCAGTTGCTCAACCAACTGAGCCACCCAGGCGCCCCGTATATGTGGTTTCTTCTTCGCCAAGCTGCCATACTCCTCAGCAGGCATGGGTCATCCCACACTGGCTCTCCTTTCACGAGGGCTATACCTCCGATGAGAGGCAGAAGAAGTTCATGGCCTTTGTAAAATCTCTCACTTGCTTTGCACTTGGGCAGTGTGCAAAGTGTTCTCTCTCTACGAGCACCTGGCTTCCCATACCCTTTGACCCTCACATAATTACCACCTTGTTTTTCTTCTTTACAGTTTTTCTACAGAGTCCCCCTTTTTTTTGGTTGTTGTTAAATGAAAAATTTAATGTGTAGTTCAAGAGAAATTCAGTCAGTATGTTGCAGATTCATTTCCAGTTAAATCATCTGAAGTCGTTTTATAATCATAGTTTGGCAGCCAGGGGACCTTGGAGGCTTTTTTTTTCTGGCCCTTTGACTTGAAGTCAGGACCTTCTGTGCTGTGTGGTGCTGAGTGCTCTGGACTCCCCAGCAGGCAAGTGACAGTCTACAGGGCAGCAGCTGGGAGATGGAGCAGGGATTGTGTTAACTGCTTTGCCAGTGGTGCAGATGCCTGCTTTCTTGCCATCTATCTTGCCATCCCATGCTCAGTTTGCCCATCTATAAACTGAGGGTACTCCCCGCACTTACTCCCTTTTCTTTAAAATGGAGATTATAATAGTACCTTTAAAATGGGGCTAAAAATAGTACATACCTCTGGTGGCTAAGAACACCTAAGCTATCTAGAGAACGTGCTTAGCAGGTGGTCTGCTAAGAGTTCAGTCCCTCTCTGACAGCTGTTCTTGTCAGCATCATTGCCAGCAGCTAGAAGGTTCTCAGTGTTGAGGACACCTTCTAGGTGCCCGGTGCTGTGCCGGCTGCTCCAGTCTGAGTCCTGTGCCTGGTGCCGTCACCCCCACCTCCTAGCTCTCTCTGACCTTGCTGAGTGCTCTCTCTTGTTGCACACGTCTCTCTTCTCTTGACTTTCCCTTACAGGTTGCAGATCTGGGCTCTGCTCCAGGGAGAGCCTCTTTCCTTTCTCCACTCCTCTTGAGCAGATGCATCTTTTTCTGTCGATTGAACAATGTCTGTGCTGTATTTCTGGCCCTGACTTCTGCCCTGAGGTTTAGGTGCGCATATCCATACTCACTTGATGTTGCCCAGGTACCTCTGGCTCAGCAGATCCACACCTAAGCCTCTTACCTCCCCCTGCCTCCCACCTCTCTAGGCCCCCAGTCAGCCCCTTCTGCTCTGGTCCTTGCTTCAGTTAATGGCACCACCTCCCACCTAGTCACTAAAGCTAGGGCGCCCACCTTGATGACTCTTCAGCCACCCAATCTAATAAATTACCAAGTCCTGTGATTCCATTGATTTCATGCTTTTCAAATCAGTCCCTTCCTCCCCATTTCTGTAGCTCCTGCACTGGTCCATGCCCTCAGTAATTCATCCTCACATTTTTCCTTGGACCCTGGCTCTGTTTGCCCTTTGGCCTCTCTTCCACTTGTGGCTGGGGCCAGCTGTCTGCGTCTAGGTTAGAATCATGCCACTCCTCTGGCTGCAAAGAATTGGTTGTAATTCTTTCTAAAGAATTATGATCAAACTTCTGAATTTCGTACCTATTTCATTCAGTTTCATTGAATTCAATTAAGTTAATTTCATTCAACACCTACTCCCATCCATTCATTTTTTTTTATTTAAAGATTTTTATTTATTTCTTTGACAGAGAGACAGCGAGAGAGGGAACACAAGCAGGGGGAGTGAGAGAGGGAGAAGCAGGCCCCCTGCGGAGCAGAGCCCGACGCGCGGCCGATCCCAGGACCCCAGGATCACGACCTGAGCCGAAGGCAGATGCTCAATGACTGAGCCACCCAGGCACCCCTACTCCCATCCATTCGTAATAAGTAACTTACCCTCATCCTTCGTTTAATCCTCTACCATCAAATACAAGTTTCTGGGTTGTAATAGCCCGGCAACTCCCAAGTGGGGCCTGGAGCTACCATCCGAAGGAATATACTGGGACAACATTCCAAATCTATTTGCTGTTTAATAAACTCAGGGCTTTCGGGAGATGAAGGAGTAGGTGCTCCTCTGCACTCTCCCCAGCATGCCAGCCGCATGCTTGATAAGCAGAGAGTGCTGCAGATCTGGAAACTCAAGCTCTGTAGGGGTCTTCATATACCAGTTAGCATTGGTCACACAAGGTGGAGTGTGACATTTCAGGACTTCACTGAAAAACAGGCAGGCTAATTCTAGGCAGCCAAGGCAAGCCTCTTGACCTGTTCTTCCCTTCTCCGCCAGGACCAGAGTAGAAGAGGGGTGTCCTCATGTCCCACCCAGAATGGCAGGTGTTCTGTGGGGGAGTGAGGATTTATGGTTTGAGGCTGCCTGCCAAGGTGGGCACCAGCTCTCTACTTTCTCTGTCAGCCGGGACCAGGCATTCCACTCTGCCCCCTCTACCTTTGTATACCAAGAGTAAAGGGATTGACCACCATCAGTGGCCTTCAATGAGCCTAGCTCCACAACAGTGGAACCCACTTGTGACCGGAACCCAGACTGATCTCAGAGGAAGTGGTGCCCATGTCACCTACTTCAGAATCTAGAACAAAATAGGGTGAGGGTCTTTTGAGTGTTGGAAAACTTCCTTGCAAGTTCATTAGAAGATCCACATGCCAGGTAGAAAGGAAGGCATTGGAGAAAAATAGCCTGAATGTCTTCTCTCTGCTGTAACCTCTGGTTTCTCTGGCTGCTGACTCAGCTTTTCCCCTGGACTCCTGTTACAGGAATATCTCTAAGGCAGTATAAACCAAGTTACATTGATGTCTGTACCAGCTGCCGAGGGATCCTAGAGAGGGAGGGATGAACTTCGCCTGGGTTGGAGCAGGGGATGGGAGAAGGGTGGGATATTTACAGTGGGTTTTAGAGCACGAATAGGAGTTTTCTAGGAAGAGAAGAAGGAAAAGCAGAGACTGTAAAGACGGTAACATATGCAAAATCATGTTTAAAAACTAGTAAATGAGTTCAGCCTGACTGGGGCCTAGGGAGGAGCAGGGGGAATAGATGCCCCAGAGGGTGACGAGCTAAAAGTTATGGAAGCTGAGAAGCCTAGACACTCTCCTTGCAGTGCAGAGGGACCTGAGAGGGGTGAAGTAACTTCTGCAGCAAGTTCAAGTTGACTGGAACCCTGCCCTTTTCCCTTCTGACCCATGCCCTTTCATTTTCTGTCTTACTTTCTCCACCCCCCCGCCCAGCCCCAGTGATTTCAAACATTTGAGTGAGTGAACATCTCCAGTCCAGAAACCCTTCTGAGAAAACAAAACCCCAAAATCAAACCAAAACAGAAACGGGATTGTCACTCCCAGAAGCATGGAGAGGAGAGGCATGCCCGGGCAGGAACCCAGCTGTAGATGGGCTGGGTGGCAGCGAGGGCTGACCAGAGATGTTCGCGGGCTTAAGCTGAAGAAGACCAGCCCCAGGGCTCTCCTTGTGTGTTGCTTCTCCTTTCCAGGGGGAAAGGAATCTCAAATATTTGTCATGAAGAGGAAATCTTGGCTGGCCTCAGAAATCACAGATAATTAAGAGACATGATTTATCATTGACGATGTTTCCCGGGCACAGCCAGAGTGTGAGTAAGTGTTTTTCAGGCTGCCTGGGAAGGCTCTGTTCGCACGTCAGAGGTCTCGCTCTGCCCTCAGCTGGGACACCAGCAGAGAGGCCTCTGGGTCTGTCCGGGAGCCATTCCCTGCCAGGGGGACGGTGGCCCTGGTCGTGCACTGGGCAACACACCTGGGTTCTCTGAGGCTCACTATCCTCATTTGCAGAGTTAGCACAGAGGTTCTCCAACGGGACAGTTTTGCCCCCTGGGGACACTTAGCAATGTCTGGACAATATTTTTGCTTGTCATAGCCTGGGGGAGAGGTACCACTGGCATTTGGTGGGGAGGAGCCAGGGTCGCTGCTAAACATCCTACGATGCACAGGATGGTCCCTGGAACAAAGAATTATCCGGCCCCACATATCAGTGGTGCCAAGCTTGAGAAAGCCTGAGTCAGAGCAATGATGTAGCCCCAGAGTTGTTGACAGGGTCAGTGAGATCACGCATCTGTACTGCCTAGTGCAGAGAGGGCCCTGCTTAACCGTACTCGGAAAAGTGGTGCCTACAGTTGTTTCTCTTGGAAGGCCATAGAGCCATCAGTCTGGGGTAGTTCTGAAGGAGAGATGCCAACTGGGGAGAGAAGGGGGCTACCTTCTCCAGAAACCCTCTTTCCTGCCCTCTCTCCCTCCTTCCTCCCTTCCCTCCCTCCCTCCCTTCCTCCTTCCTCAAATAATTACAGAGTACCTATGAGGAACTAGAAACTCGGGAAGCAATGGTGAATGGAACCAAAAGGCCCCTGTCCTCATAGGACTTTCATTCTAGAGAATTTCTGATTAACAGATGCATCATGCTATATCAAATGCTAGAAATTTCCTATAAAGGAAGAGAAAGCATTGTAAGGGGTGGCAGGCTGTGTGCATTACTGCAGAAGGTGAGGGCAGGCTTCTGGGTGCGGTGGCGTTGGGAGCAGAGACCTGGACGAAGTGAGGGCAGGAGTCCGCCAGAGCCGGCACCCTCCTCTGATCTGGAGCTGCTCTCCTGGTCCTGAGGGTGGCTGGCAGCCCTTCTCAGATGACTCCGCTGATGCTGGCTGCAGTGAGGGTCCTGGGCCAGCTCTGTAGGTGTGGAGCCCTGCAGGGAGGTCAGGGAGATTGGCCCACCCTGTGGCTGTGTTTGCAGCAGGAAGGGTGGGGGTTTTTAGTTGATTAGGGTCCATGTGCTCAGGCCCTGGCTTGAAGGGAACCTGGCCAGGTGCCCAGGGGGTAGGCTGTTGGCTCTTGGTCTCCCTGAGGGGGGGATGGGGCTATTTGTACTCCACCCCCAGGCCCTGGCAGCCAACTCGGGGCTTCCTGCCACAGCAGAGGCAAGGCCAGCTTCCAATTTCATGAGGAGTGTGTCTGGAAGTGGGCCTTTGCCATGGGGGGGTGGGGGGGAGTGAGAACATTAAAAAAAAAAAAAAAGACACCACTTTTTGACTGCTTTCTTTATAGGTTCCCAGGGCTTTTTTCCACTGTGCTTCTTCCCATGCCTGCAAGAGATTATTAAGGAAGACGCAACAGGGCGGGGTGTTTGTGGGGCAGAGGAGGTGCACGGGCTTGGGGAGAGGGCGGGGGGATCAAAGTTATCTCCATTTCACTAACATCTGTTTCCCCTGGGCAAGTGCTCGCTGCATGTCTCTGGCACGGCCAGGCCAGGACGACAGTGTGGTCTCATGGGAGTTGCGTGCGGAAGGGACACCCTCGTCTGTGGTGCTGGCCTGAATGCCTAGCGTAGAGCTCTGTGTGTTCTAGTAGGTAGGGCGCCATGAACACTTGCAGAAGACGTATCAGGGGCTTACGGAGTAGTTGGGGGGAAGCAACCAATGACAGGCAGCCCTCCTCTGCGGTCCTGTAGGGAAAGAGGGTTTGCAGAAGTGGCCTGGAGAGGAGGAAAGGCAAGGCCGGGGCAGGTGGTCCTGGAAGCACTGAGGGGGCCTTTCCTAGAGTCATGACAATGGTTGCATTGGGCAGAGCTATCCCTAAATGCCAGGCTTAGGGGACAATGGGGAGCCATGGAAAGTTTTGGAGCTGGGGGTGCAAGAAGATGAAGGGGCTATCCCTGGCTCCCTACCTGGCTTGGGGGCACCCGCCCATTTCCACTCTGCCAGTTCATGGCTCATGCAATCTCAGACTTGCAACCTTAAGGCCCAGCCTCAGCATCTCCCCCTGCAACTGCTTCTTCACCAGCCCTCAGGTCAGTTGTAGAGAATGTGCTTGAGCACCTCTCGTGACGGGGTGCTCTCTACCACCCCACACTGTAGTACAGAGATTGCAAAATGATGACCTGCAGGCCATCTGTCTTTCAGACTGGCTTTGTTTAGACTGCCAAGTGACTAAGATTTTAAAAAATTAATCCTCAACATTTAAATATTGGATCTTATACCCAAAAGTAGAAGTTACATCTGGCTGATCTTGAAATGAGATGATCTGGCCACGCTGGGTGGATGTTCTCAAATGGCAAGGCTTGGCTGAAGCTGAAGAGCAGCTGCCCCTTGAGACAGAGTGTGAGCTCTCCAGCTTTCTACAGTTTCCACCCTTCCCATCATGCCCACCACAGTGGAAACTGCCTGGCACCTGTGGCCTTTGGGGCTTATGAAATAGACCTGGCATTTCAGTCAGTCAGATGTGAGTGCAAATTCTGCCCTTGCCACTCACGAGTTGTGTGGTCAGTTAACTGAGCCGCCCCAGTTTTCCCATCTGTAAAATGGGATCATAGCTCTTACCTCTTAAGAGTTATTGTGAGGACTAACTACAGTGATTTAGCAGAGTTAATACAATTACTAGCAGAGTGTCTGGACAGTGCAGGCAATTATAAGTGGCAGTTCTCATTTTTATTGTTACTGCTTTACTCCCTGGATCTGGACTTCAAAGGCTCTTCCTGCATGGAGTCTTCCTGACCTACACTGAGTAGGGAGTACTAGGGCCTTGCATTTGCATGGCCCTGGATGTTCAGAGCCCTTTTGTGCTGACTCACTGGTAATACTCATGGTGTGCCCTCTGGCCCTCCCCGCCGCAGCTCACCAGCAATGCCACTTCCTTTATCCTTGTTCTGCATCTTCTCCGTGGACTGTCTTCCTGACCAGGATGCAGGGCCTTGGTCAGCAGTGATTCAGTCTGTCTCTGTCCCCGTGCCTGGAGCAGTGGGTCAGCACTGTGCAGGCCCATCTGGAAGCTGATGTCTTGCCAACCTGGAGATCCACATTCTCCTTTTCTGAGAGGCAGGGGCTGCAGTGGAGTCAGACCTAGTTCCAGTCCCAGAGCAATCAACTTATTTAGCCTTTCTGAGCCTCTGTTCTACAAAGTGCCTGCAACATGGAGCTAAGAAGATCTACTTTGCAGGGTTAGCATGAGAATTAAATGAGCTAATAGAGCACCTAGAGCCACTGGTACTCAGGGCTAATCTCTTTTGTCCCCTCCCCCCACCCCACCCCATGGCATAGTTGCTCAGGAACCTGATCAGTTGCTTAATTATTTGTCAAATTTGGAGTACCTACTGTGTGCTAGGAGCCGTGTCAGCAGCTGCCAGCACACGGTGATGAATCTGAGCGGCTTCAGCTCTCAGGGAGCTCCAGAGGTGCGTCCAGCATCCCTATCTTTCTGCACTGAGAGGATGAGATGCCCTTCCCCAGGGCCCAAGGGAGGGCTTTGGGTCACGGCTCAGCTCTGCCCAAATGGGAGAGCTGCATGGGGCCAGGAGACATGGTAAAGAATGGGGATTTCTCTCTGCAGAGGACCAGGGTGGCAGATGGCCAGGGTGCTAGGAGAACTGTGCATCTCCTGCTCTGGAGGTGAACAGGGCTTCTTCCTCAAGACTCTGGACGCAGCCCAGAGCCTGCTCCACATTCCCTGCTGGCCAGCGAGGCTGGGTAGGTGAGCATGGCTCAGCCTTGGGCACGTCTGCCTGGCAGGGACTTCCCCGGCCCGCTCCTCGGAGCCTGACTGGGGGTACCAGCCGTGTCTGTTGGGAAATATCCTGGTGGCAAGCATGGGCCGGGAGAGCTGTGGAAAGGCCCTCAGACTTTTAGGAAGTCCCTGGACAAAAACTGGTGTGTTCCAGCAAGTGTTCGGCATTTTTTATTTTTCTGTGATAGGAAAACCATGCCGCTGGATTTTCTTTTGCAGTTCTTTCCTTCTCAGAATGTGCAGTGGAACTCTGGGAGGGGGCGCTGCATGGGCCTGGAGTCGGAGTTTGGCCCGAGATCTTAGGGAGTGTGTGAGGCAACTACAGGGAATGAGCTTACAGTTCTGGTAGAGTCCCAAGTGTCAGGCAGTAATCCTATCAATTTTCGTAAGGATAGAAAATGAAAGATCAGGTGTTGTGGGCTTACTATGTGCGAGCACTGTGTTAATCTTTTTACATGCATTCCCCTTTTGATTCCCATGACCACAAAGGAAATGCGATAATGCCCACTTTACAGCTGGGAAAGCTGAGGATCCAAGGGGTTTGGTAGTACCCAGATAGAGTTGGCATGTCACCTGAGTCAGATCCCTGTGCTGCCCGTTTCACCACTGAACTGTAACTGCTTGAATGACTCAACCATTTGGTGAGGAAGGTCAGTAACCTCCCAGTGAGGTTCAAAGAAATGAAGTGATTTGCCCAAGTTTATACAAGGGAATGCTTGGTGGAACTGGGACCCCAATTACTTGGGACTCTAGTCCCCTGGGGGAACTGCAGTGGGGACAGCAGATCCAGGTGCCTTTGATTGCAGTAGGAACTAGACAAGGACCTCAGTCAGCTCTTTGCTCTGAGGCTTTCAGTAGCTCCTGTTTGCCGGGGGGCAAACAATAACCTTTTGGAGGGGTCCTCTAGATACCAACAGTTCAGCGTCCTCTCTCTACCCAGCCTGTCATCCACACATCACGCCCCCATTGCAGCCTCACACAAAGGCTAACTCCATCTCCACAGTCCCTGTGGTGGGCTTAGAAGGCACATGGTGACCACCTGCTTTCAGGCCTACCCTTCTTTTTTTTTTTTTTTTTAAGATTTTATTTATTAGGGAGAGAGAGCGAGAGAGAGAGCAGGAGCAGGAGGGAGGGGCAGAGAGAGAGGGAGAAGCGGACTTCCCGCTGAGCAGGGAGCCCAATGCAGGGCTCCATCCCAGGATCTTGAGCCTTGAGATCATGACCCGAGCCAAAGGCAGATGCTTAACCAACTGAGCTACCCAGGCGCCCCTCATGCTTACCCTTCTACACACATGCACATACAGCACAGCAGAGACCTCAGCTCCTCTAGAGCAGAGACTGGCTGAGTCCTATTTGTCTTTTCACTCTGCTCCCAGCACAGAGCCTGGCACAGAACACACAATGCACACCCATTTAGTAACAGACACATGAGTGAGTCAGTGCGGAGTGTGTGTGTGTGTGTGTGTGTGTGTGTGAGTGAATGAATGAGTGAGGGAAGGAATGAATGAGTATGAATTGGCCTTCCTCTCCCAATACCATTTCCAATATAAAATCCGGCCAGGGCCTTTTTCCATCCACAGGTGCAGGCTCTGGGAGGGGACCAAGGGTGAACACTGAACTCTTTACCTGAGGCCTTCGTTTCCTCTTAGTAAGGTAACCCTGAGAGTTTGCATCTTGATTTATAGTTCACAAACCACACTAGTAGGCACCATCTCATTTTCCGTCATAAAGGAGAAGGGAGGTGAGATAAGGTAGATAAGCACCCAGCACAAAGTGGGTGCTGGGCAAACATGAGGTTGTGTTTCCTTCCAGCTCAGGACACCCACGTGGTGTGGGAGAGACAGTCCTGTGATCCAAGAGGCAGCCAGGGTCTGGAGCCCATTTGGCCATTAGAGGCCCTGCCCCACCCCCTTCCCAGAGTGCCCAGAATTTGTAGACAGCTGCAGGGAAACAGAAGATGACCAGAACTTGTCTTGAGAGTCTCCCAGGTGCCAGGTGTTTTAGGTGCAAGACTCATGAATCCTCAAGACCTTCCTGTGAAGAAAGGATTATGACCTTGACTTTAGGCATTCCCTCGCTCCCACACTTACCCACCTACTCAGTGACTGAGGATGTAGAGGGTTAAGTGGCTTGCCCAAGGACATTCTACCTGAAATGTAAAAGCAGGGATTAAGTTCCCATCTGTCTGACTCCAAACTGCTTGTTCTCTCTTCTGCACAACTCCCTGGAGCCCCCTCTGTGATGGATTAATTAGTGCAACCAATTCTTATAATTCTGTTGGATGGGAATACAAAGATAAAGAAGACATACTGGTGGCTCTCACTTTTTGCATGCCCAGGTGACTGATTTGGGTCTTTTCAAGAAACTTAGTAATGAGCCAAGCACCTATGCTGGACAAAGTGCCCTCCTAGGCTAGTGAGGGTCACAGAGGTTGGGGGGTGGTGGTGAACGGGTTGAGGATGATGAGTCAGGTGCAGGAACAGCCTTGGTGTTAGGTTGGTTTTAGTGGTCTGAGAGATACCCAGTGTTTCACCTGTACTGAGAAAGGAGAGGACATATACCATTGAGAGCTCTTTGCCCACCCAGGAGAATGAGCCTAAGAGAGGCAAAGAGTATTGAGGGCAACATGCATATCCAATGTAAACTTCAGTTTATCCCCTTCTTTCTATGGGAATATCTCTCCCTTTCTCTGCCTGATGAAATCCTCTATCATCCAGTGAGCAGAATTGAAGTGTGTTCAGCCACAGGAGGATGGTGAACTACATTCCAGTCAAGGAGGACCATATGTGGTAGAGCATAGGAGCACAAAGAACATGTGCATTTGTGGATTTGTATCAATTAGCTTTTGCTGTGTAGCAAATCAGCCCAAAACATAGTGACTTAGCAACCAATGTTTATTGTTTTTTTAAAATAGTTTGTAGGGCAGCTGGGTTATTCTTTTGGTTTCAACCAGCTTAGCTGTAGCTGAATAGTTAGCATGGTATTACCTGCATGTCTCATTCTCAGCTGGAGTCCCCTTATATGTGGGCCTGACCCTCAAGAAGTCTAGCTGGGCTTTGTGAGCATAGTGGCAGAAGATGCCTACAGAAAAAAAAGAAGGTCAAGCCCAGTGCACCATACTTTTTTTCATTTGCTTGCTTCATATTTGCTAATGTCCTATTGGCCAAAAACAGTTACATCGCCAACTAAGATACAGTGGGTAGAGAAATAAGCTTCACTTTTTCATGAAAGGAGATGCAAGTCATCCTGCAGGAGTGAAAGAATCTGTGGGTGGGAAATCCAGTGATGTTGGTGCATATGGCAGGTGGTAGAGAGGAGACAGAAGTACATCCAGATGGGCCTTGAATGCCAAGTAAATTGGCTCTAACTTTGTTCTGTAAGAGATAGGAGTCCATTAAGGGATTTAAGAAGGGGAGTGAGTACAGGGCCAGTTTCGCATTTTAGAAAGCACATTCTCATGGCTGTTGAGAAGACTGGTTGGGAAGGAGGTAATATTCAAAGCAAAGAACCCAGTAGGTCATCCATTGTTGAGAAACAGGGAGCCAAGGCCTGAACTAAGACTGTGTCACTGAGCTCTTTGAAGGTGGAGCCATGACCTGCTTATGTTTTTAGCCTCAGTGTCCAGAACAGTGCCTGGATTAAAGCAGGGGGTCAATGAAGACTCAAATGAATGCTAGAAGAGTACATAGTATGGGTTGGCAGATCCATTAGAGGTGAGATCTCCAGAGCTCTCCTGATAGGCAGTGACAAATAGGGAGAAGAATGAGGGGGTGGGTATGAGTTTTCAAAGATTGGCTCATTTCAGCTAAGGAAATGAAGGCCAGGTATAGAGTCAGAAACCAGGCAGAGTATCGGGACACATGTCTCTCTCTATTGATCATCTCCTTCATGCCAGGGAGGTTTTCTGAGTTCACCCTGGGTAACTTACTTTGTTCACCAGGGACTCACCTTCCAAATTCTATAAAATGAAGATGGTAACTCCAGACACCAGGCAATGCCGAGAATGTACTTTGAGGAGAAACTATGAAAGAACCCGACTTAAAGGGCAGCCATTACTGATGCCTGCTTATCATGGTTGAGTGCCATTGGACAACCCTACCCGTGTCAAGGGCATGCTGTATTGGAGCAGCTACTTTTCCTTAATGGAGAAGTTACCCTTTGGGAACTTCCTGGCAGGGATGCTCAATGCTGTTGCCTTTCCCAAGCAAGTTAGCCTCTCTAATGAGATAGACTACTTAATGTCCTGGTGATGTCAAGTACTATTATGCCCATTTCCCAGATAATGGATGTCCCATTGGAGGTGGTAGTGATTGACAGGGGAAGTCTTGGCAGAAGCTAGGACAGACCCCAGAAACCTGAACGCTGCTCTCTCAAGGTCATGGCCCTTCTCGAGGATAAACTCCAATACAGGCTTCTCAGGTTTTTCTCAACTTCAGTGCTGACAAGCTTCTCACAGTCTTTTCTCTCCAACAGCCATCTTTGTGTAAAGAGTTGAAAAGCAGATATTCCAATTAACGAAAAAGCTGTTCCATAAAAGGGATTTGAATGAGATCAAAGGGTTTATAACTGGGACAGGTCTGCAAGCTTTGAATGCTGTGTTTTTCTGGCATGTGCTGTAATTAATACATACATTTATACATAATGTATACATATTATACATAATGTGCATATTAGTGACCCAATGCACAATTCATATGTTAATGCTATTAATTGCATATTACCTAGGCTGCTTAATGAACATTACATAGGTTTTTAATGAGTATAGTTATTATAATTGAATTCAATTATGTTCCTGCTATGCATATGAAGTCAGTAGAATAGCTGTACCCCTCAGGGTCTAAGCGAAAGGAAACAGGTGTTTGTAGTGAGGACAGCTTATAAGCTGGAGCAAGGGGAAGGGAGAAGCCATGGGCCAGGGATGACTTGCTTGGCTTGGCCCTTTGTGGGGCCCAGATGGTGGTGCACAAAGCAGGGTAAACAGCAGTGTATGCACAAAGACAGGATCTCCTGCTGCCTCTTTGCTGTGGGTTTGGGACAGGGTACAGGCCTGGAGCCCTGAAGCCAGCCACACCCACGCTGTAACAGGACACTTTCCTCCTGGCTGACCCAAAGCCTGAGGGTGGTTGCATCACTTCCTCTGGCACCGTGGAGACCACGTGATTCAGGCATCTGTGTTTGCCAGGGATGCTGGCACGAGAAGTCCCGGGCCGGTGTTGCTTCTTTTCTCCAGAATCTGTGTCTGGAACAGAGAGGTGAAGCTGGTGTGGTGACACCTGCTGTTGGGACCGCTGCTCACATGGGCTCAGTGCTCATGCCCTCCAGAAGGGTGGCCCCAGGAGCAGGGAACTGGTGTAGAGGTGTTGGCGGTCCAGACTCTTCACCTCCCCAGGGTAAAGAAGAGGAAGGTGGCTCAGACGTGATGCACCTGCCATGGTCTGGGTGCTGCGGATCTTACCTTTTTTACTCTTCACGGGGGAAGAGGAAGAATGTTCCCATTTGGTTGAAGTGATACTCGAGAGAGATTAGGAATTTGCCAAAGGTTTCTTTCTCTCTCCCTCTCTTTCTTACACACACATACACACACACACATGCCACAGCTAGTTGGAGGTAGGATCAGGATTTGAACTCAGGCCTGTCTTACTCCAAAGGTTGTAGCATCCAGTTGATTGCATTGTATCAGTACAACGTTGTGATCCTGTTTACTTCTTTTCACTTTTCAAAATCTTCAGTATTCAGTAATTTAAAAAAATTTAATTGAGATGTAATTGATATATAACATATTAGTTTCAAGTATAACACATAATGATTTGATACTTATATATATTTCAGAATGATCACTACAGTAAGTCTAGCTAACATCCATTACTTCACATAGTTATACATTTTTTTGTGTGATGAGAACTTTTAAGATTTAGTAATTTTCATTGGGATGCCTGGGTGGCTCAGTCGGTTAAGCATCTGCTTTTGGCTCAGGTCATGATCTCAGGGTTCTGGGATCAAGTCCCTCATTGGGCTCCTTGCTCAGTGGGGAGCCTGCTTTTCCCTCTCCCTCTGCCACTCCCCCTACTTGTGCTCTCTCTCTCTCTGACAAATAAATTAAAATAAAATCTTTTAAAAATTAGCAATTTTTAAATATGCAATATAGTATTATTAACTATAGTTGCATACTGTATGTTGCATTCCCATGACTTACTTATTTTATGACTGGAAATTGGTACCTCTTGGCCCCTTCATTCATCCCCCCTCTGGAAACCACCAATCTGTTCCTTGTACCTGTGAGCTGCTTGTTTTTTTTTTTTCTTCTGGATTCCATCCATAAGTAGTGAGTTCATATGGTATTTGTCTTTTTCTGTCTGGCTTCTTTCACATAGCAAAGTCCTCAAGATCCATCCATGCTGTCGCCCGTGGCAAGATTGCCTTCTTTTTTATGGCTGAGTAGTATTTCATGGTGGATATGTAGCACATCTTCTTTATCCATTCATCCATCGATGCTGTGGTCCTATTTTCAAAGGCCATTCTAGAAGTTTCTGCTAAGGTAATGATCGAAGGAAAAGCTTGGATAGAGAGCAGACAGCAGGATAGAGAGAAAGAGAAAGAGGGGAAAGAAAAGACTTTTTAAAAAATCACCAAGTGAGAATTTCATTTTTGCAGTAAAACTTCTTGCAAATATAGATTTGCATGTCTCCTCTTCTGCCTCTCTCTTTCTGTGCTCATTGACCGCCAATTTGCTAATGTTAGGCTGGCCAGGAATATACTTTCTATTTAGAATGTGAACACAGCCAGATTTGGGCCCTGGCCTGGGGACTGACTCACTTTTGCTGGGATGACACATCCACTGCGCATGCTTCACGATTTTCAGAAACACCAGATTTATTTCTGTCAATCCCCAGAGCCTCACATTGCTGTCCACCTAAGGCCACACACTGAGGCATTGCTATTTTTTCCCCTGGGGCCTAAATGGATGGAAAGACTTCCCATGCCTGAACCATCACCCTCGTTTGTGAAGAGAGAAAGTCTGGCCAAGAATCGCAGTGTTTTCAACCAGAATTTGGCTGGCTTTCAACAGACATCCTGCCAAGGCTGTACCAGCCAGAGGGATGGCTGGGAGTGCACCCGAGGGGGTTTGAGACTTGAAAACAAGGCGGAGAAAAAAAATGCAGACAGCATAGAGGGGAGGAGAGAATTGGGGGTTGATAAAGTTTGGAGTGCAGGAAAGGAAGAGGAAGAGAGGAAATTTAAGAAGAGAAAGTGAAGAGGTAAATAAGGAAGGAAGGAAGGATTGGGAGACAGGGAGGAGGGGATGAACTCATTTTAACTAATCAACTACAATGTGAGTGCCAAGCATTGTCTGTGGTGTCCCACACATCACCTCACTTAATGTTCATAACCACTCTGTGGTAAACGTTCTTAACCCTTGTCATGGTTAATGAGGAAGGAAGGAGCCCAGGAAGTTGGAATACCATGCCCTAGTTTGTACGGACATTACAGGTCAGAGTGAAGATTTGAACCGCTGGCCCTCTAGCTCCTCAAAGCCTGGAGGACTCTGCCTGTGATCAGAGGATGTGATGGGAGGCCCCGTGATCCGGAAGGCCTGCAACAGCCCCCTCCTTGAAGGGGTTGTTTACACACTCAGACATTAAGTGCTTAAGACTTGAAGGGCCTGACACATACACAAGGCTCAGGATTCAGAGCTATCTGGAAACTTTCTCCAGGGTAAACAAAAACAACCACTTTGGCCGTTTGGCCAGCAGATCTCTCTCCAAAAAGAAAAGGAAAGGAAAAGGGAAAGTGATGCTATTTTTTCCCCCTCCAAAGTAAAGGTTACAACAACATTTTCTTTGAGCTGATGTGAGCACAGCCCGCAGACATTTCTTTGGTAACCATTTCTCTTTGTCCATGTGGAAAGTACCTCGTAGTGACTAAGCATGAGTTGGGGTGATTCACTTGTCACCCTGCTTGGGGACTTTGGTCTTGTGCTGGTGGCTACAGAGTGTTTTCGTTGGCTTCTGACCTGGGGACCGCCCCCCCCCCCCCCAACAAATGCACAGGTGCCTGAGAATGTACCCTTTTCTCTGCCACAGGGTGAAGACCATGGAGAGCGGGTGGAAAGCTCTCTGGACCCCTGTGAGGCCTTCTAGGAAGTCTTAGCTGCTGACTTCCTCTGCAGCTGAGGAACGGGGGTCGGAGGCAGTGTTTTCAGTGAAATGAAGTTTATTTACTGAGAAGCCAGGATATGCCAGGAGTTCTCTCTTAGATCCTCTCATTCTCCCTCATAGTAATCCAGGGGGCAAAGTTGCTTTCCTTCCTCATTAAAGCTGATGGAAGCATTACAGGGCCTTACAGGAAAGTGGGCCTGAGAGTTCTCATCCATGTGGGCCCAGAACAGAGGGCTGGTAAAGGGCCTGAAGCCAGAGTATCCTCAGGCTGCAAGAGCGCCCAAATGGGACCAGCCCGTTCCCCAGGTCCTGCCGCTTAATGATTCTTTTTAAAAGTAACCTTTTACTTAAAATCATATTGTTTTAGTCCTTTCGGGCTGCTCTGACAGCTTTTGGAGGCTGGGAAGTCTAAGATCAAGGCACCAGCAGATTCTGTGTCTGGTGAGAGCCTGCTTCCTGGTTCACAGATGGCTGTCTTCTTGCTGTGCCCTCACATGGAGATAGGGGTGAGGGAGCTCTCTGGGGTCTTTTTTTTTTTTTTTTTAAATAAGGGCACTAGTCCCAGTCACTTCTCAAAGGCCCTGCCTCTAAATATCATCACTTTAGGGATTAGGTTTCAACATGTGAATTTCGGGGTGACACAAACTGAATGTTTAGTCTACAGCACATACACGTGAAGGAAAGGGCACCTGTTGTGAGTATACAGCTTGGTAAATTTTTGCAAACTGAATATTGCCGGTAGCCAAGACCCAGACTGAGAAACATTACCTGTGCTAGCTCGTCTGCAAGATGGCTGATTGTTCTTTCCTCCACGTACATTGCATGCCATTTCCCCAGAGAAGTGGAATCTCTTCCTCTTCTCTCCTTGAATTTAGACGGGCTCTAGTGACCTCCTTGATCAACAGAATGAAGTGAAAATGATGCCGAGGCTAGGTTGTAAGAAATCTTGGTGCTTCCTCCTGGGCGTCTTGGAATGGCTCTCTGGGAGCTCTGATAGACAATGTAAGATGCCCAACTACCTGGAAACTGCAGTGTCAGGGAGGCCACCTAGAGACACTCGTGTCAAGAGTTCAAGCAGGGCCCAGACTTCCAGTGATCCCTGCCAAAGCACGGAACTTGTCAGGACAGCTTTCCTGGGCCCCGGAGACCAGCATTCCATCTGCCAGCTAAAGACCACTGAGGGGCCTCCATCAAAACCACATGAGACAAAATCACCCAGCTGAGCTTTGCCTGAATTCCTGACCCACAAATTCATGAGATAGCAAGAAATGGTTGTTGTTTTAAGTCCCTAAGTTTTGGGGTAATTTATTAGGTAGCAGTAGATAATCAAACATTATTAATTGCTGCAGAAGCCCCCTGGTGACCCTTTGCTGTCCCAATATTCCCTCCAATGGTAACCATAGTCCTGACTTCCTACACTATGGACTAGTTCCGTCTGTTTGTAATAATTATACATGTCCTTTTCTATGTGTCTCATCTCTTTGGCTCAATATTATGTTTATGACATTCTTCCCTGATGTTGCATGTAGCTACAGATCATCATTCTCATAGCTGTATTCCATTGTGTGAATCTATTTATTTATCCATTCTACTGTTGATAGACATTTGTGTTGTTTCCAGCTTTGGGCTATTATGAGGAGCATTGCTGTGAGCATTCCCATGTGTGTATTTCTGTTGGATTTAAACCCAAGAGAAGAACCACTGGAGAATCACAGCCATCACCACGCTGGGTTCCAAAGTGGTTGTACTCATTTATACTCTTATCAGCCGTGCTTGATGGTTGCTCCGCATTCTCCTGAGAATTTGCTATTTACTGGCTTTTTCATTTTGCATTTGAGAAATTATCAACTTTCTAGCACATAAGAAATAGCAGGCTATCCCCTGCCAATGTGGCATCTGAGACACGCAGGCTAAAAGCAGAAAAAAACAAGTTTCCCTTGACCCAGATGGAAAAGAATGTTACAACTGTTCATTCACATCCAAAAAGAAGGTTGCTGGGCTCAGCTTCCACTCTCCTCATTCATCTGGAGGGTTTCTGCTTTGTAAGTCAGACTCACTGAAGGTGGGATGGGGGAAGTGATTGGGATTCTGACTGTTTTCTTCATTCTTGGGCCCTGAGTCATTTCCAGGCCGTGGGGGTACTTAGAAGAAGGTGAAGCAGAGCATGGCAATTGGGTTTATTTTAGGGCAGTCGGGTAATTGGGTCATAAAAACCTGATCAGGGGATTTAAAACTTCATCCTGCCAGACCCTCCATGACTTACAAGTTGGCTTCTTAATTGATGTATGTGACAAGACATGTGGGCACACTGAACTCAAAATTACAAGGAAAAAAACAGGAGTGTATGTGGTTGATTTGGACAGATAGATTGAACTCCTGGCAACTGGAAAAAGTGTGGGTCTCCTGCAGCTAACTTGCCCCAAATCCAGTGGAATCACAGATTTGGAAAATGGCTGGAACTCAGTGTGATGGTTAGCTTTCTGTCAACTTGGCTAGGTGGTAGGCCCAATTACTTAATCAAACACGAATATAGGTGGTACTATGAAGGTTTTTGTAGATGTGCTTAACATCTTCAATCAGCTGGCCTTCAGTAAAGGAGGCTCTCTATGATGTAATTGGGAGTCAGAACTCAGTGGTCCTCCATAGTCACCCGCCCGTCCTAACCATTCATTCTGACCTCAGCGTTCTCACTGACTTAGAGGGAGTGGGGACCAGTACTGGCTAACAGTGATGGTCTTATATTTTGCTCTTTTATAAATAAAATCAATAAAATAATTCTTTTTTTTAAACATCAGCCATTTAAAAATTTTTTTAAAGATTTTATTTATTTTAGAGATTGAGAGATAGAGAGCATGTGAGTTGGGGGAGAAGCAGAGGGAGAGTGACAAGCAGACTCTGTGCTGAGTATAGGGCCCCCCCAACACAGGGCTGGATCCCACGACTCTGAAATCAAGACCTGAGTCAAAATCAAGAGTCAGACACTCAACTGACTTAGCCACCCAGGCGCCCCTCAATAAAATAATTCTTAAAAACAACTTTTTAATTAATAATTAAAAAATATTATTTCTATATAAATAACTGGTCATTTGGTATAAAATAATCAATGTGGCCCCAGACATGGATTTCTGAGAGTAGTTTGTGATGGCAAAACAAAAACAAACTTACCAACCTCACATGATTTGTGCCAGATGTCCTCTCAGGCTTCGGATAACCCTGCAGTGCAACCTTGGATGGGTCACATAGCGCCTATGCACCTGAGTTTTATAGATGCCAGGGCGGGGGGGGAACTTATGAGGCCATCTCATTTTGACAATGATATAGCAGCATATTTGATATCTCCTGGCATATTTCCTCGCAGAAATAGAAAGCATCAGACATCATTAAAGGACCTGCATGCCAGGCCCTGTGCACATAGGCACTGGGTCATGGACCTCAACGCTCTAGCTTTCTATAGAAAAAGTGACCATTGTCATCTATAGTTTTAATACGAAACTCTGGGTAATCTCAGTTTTGCCTATTTTTTGCCTTCCTTGGAGAGTTTTTATACACAAATCAATATCAAAATGTTCACATGCAAACACATAAATTAGAGATATCTGTTGACATCAGAGGGCATTCTTGCTGTAGAACCAGGACCTAGAGCTCCTACCTTTCAGAGAGAATGGGCAGCTTCAGTCTACTGTGAAAGCATTTGACCAGTCCCAGGTTTCTAGGGGTTCCCAGTCAACTCAGGGCGCTTCTAGATCCTCACAGGAACTTGCATCACTCCCTTCACGAAGAACCCATAAAGCCTCCCATCTCTTATGGGATAAAACTCTAACTCCTTAGCTTGACATCCAGAAGGAGCTGACAGCCTAAGAGGGTAAACAGACGAAGTTCATAGGCACATCCGTGCCTGGGTGGAGTGTGTCACTGCTGAGTGAGACCCTGGTGCTCATTCTTCCTTGGTCATGTTGATGTGGAGTTGCCATTCTGAGCCATTGCGTAGAGCACAGCTGCCCTGGAAGCCTTTAGGATCCCTAAAATCCTGGAGCAAGAAACCTTTGTGATTGTAAGCCACTGAGAGTTGGGAGGTTGTTTGTTATTGAACCATCACCCAGTCTTACCCTAACTAATATTCTACCCATGGTATAAGTCTTCTTAAAGACAGGAAAAGGGTCCTGGCCTGAAATGCTGGCTTGTGCTCTGGAAAAATGGGTCCTCTTTTGAGGTCTCCTGCTGCTCTTCTGTTCCTCAATGTGGCAGCCAGGATCTGAATTTAGGAGCCAGTCTGTCCAGTCTGGCCCAAGAGAGGATCCATTGGAAGTACCCCTTTCAGAGTCACTGTAGACTTGGTACAGGGAGGTGAGATCTGGCTGAGGTCGGTGAGAAAGGCTCTGACCTTGGCCAGGGTTGAGGCATGTCTGTCCTTGAGAGGGAAGCTCAGTAGGCCTGGTTCCCTGCTGAGCCAATAACTCCCAGGACTTAGCGCCTGTATATTCACGAGTCTGAGATCAAGCCATCTAGGAGACACTTCTGAGTGCCATGTCAGTGTAAATGGCTCACCCTCCACGTCTCTCTAAGTGTGGAACCCTGGCCCCCGGAGTGAGTGTGTGTGGCTCCTCAAAGTCATTCTCTGAGATCCATCTCATCATTCTCTTGCACGAAATGGAAACCAAGGTGCACAGAGGCTAAAGAATCAAACCAATGTCATGGGCTCTTTTGTCAAACAGTTAGAATTCAGAAAGAGGTCTTTGAGTTTTAATTTTTTTAAATTTTTTTTATTTTTTTTTTGAAGGTATTTTCTTTTTTTTTTATTCTTATGTTAATCCCCATACATTACATCATTAGTTTTAGATGAAGTGTTCCATGATTCATTGTTTGTGCATAACACCCAGTGCTCCATGCAGAATGTGCCCTCCTCAATACCCACCACCAGGCTAACCCATCCCCCCACCCCCCTCCCCTCTAGAACCCTCGGTTTGTTTTTCAGAGTCCATCGTCTCTCATGGTTCGTCCACCCCTCCGATTTCCCCCGCTTCATTCTTCCCCTCCCGCTACCTTCTTCTTCTTCTTTTTTTTTTTTCTTAACATATATTGCATTATTTGTTTCAGAGGTACAGATCTGAGATTCAACAGTCTTGCACAACTCACAGCACTTACGGTCTTTGAGTTTTAAAGCTTGGGTTCTTTCCACTACCACATAATTGTAGAAGTGCATTTCAATAGACACTTGTTGAGAACCTCTCCGTGGCTGGCCTGGGGTGAGCAGAGCTTGCTCCCTGCCCTTCGTGAGCCCTCTGTGTTTTGGGGACCCAGGCACATACGTGGCTGATGCCAGCAGAGAGGGATAGATGTCATGTGTGGAGAGCACCGGGGAGGGACAGGCAGAGACGGCTAGAAGAGGGGCTGTGGAGCTGAGACCTGCAGCAGGAGGGGGATTTGGCAGCTACAGAGCAGAGGGAAGGGTCTTCTAGGCAGGGACTCAAGCACGTGCCAAGGCACCGAGGGCGAGATGGCAGGACTTGATGAGGCTACTGAAAATCAGGCTGCTATGATGGGGCACAGTAGGCAGGAAATCTAAAACTTGCAAGCAACTGTAGCCCTCTGACTGTTGTGGGGGCCTTGAATAATTTAGATAATTGTAACACGTCCTCCTTTGGCTTCACATCAAAGCCACCCCTCTGAGCAGCTCCTGAAGTTGTGAGGACGCTGGCTCAGGGCCACTCGCCACCGCAGCTGGCCTGGTGGCAGGCCTGCGTGCAGCCTCTGAGACCAGTGCCCTGCGGGTACCTGGTGCGTTCCAGCCACGGTGGCTCTAGAGAGCGGACAACCCCCCTCCCACCAGCCTCCCAGAGGCCCCCCATGGAGGGCAGTGGCAGCAAGTTTGAAGGAGAAGGTAATTGGCTTTGTTTGGCAAGACTCCTTTATGTGCCATGCTGTGCTGGTCGCTTGAAGTATTATCACATTTGATTCTCTCAGTCATCCTAAGTGGAGGATCTAATCCTTCTCATTTTTAGGAGAAACTTTGCCTCACCAGGTTTTATGGGGCTTGTCTTGGGTCACAAGCTTGTCCCTCCCTTCCCCTGGCTCAAGTCTTGCTTCCATGGATTTCAGTTAGTTTCAATATTGAGAGCAGTCATCTATGAAATGGGCATAATTTAATATCCCTGGAGTTTCCCGAGAAACTGAAAGCCTTCTGTGATTCCATTGGTGGGCCTGGTTTTTCCCCACCGCCTTTCCCAGGGACCTGGCTGGCAGGGGCATTTCTAGCAGCCTCTGTGCCTGGTCAAGGCACGTTACCTTTGTAGCTCCTTCCTGGCTAAGGAGCTGGGGTGCCAGAAATGGTAACTTCTTATTTTTAATCCTGGCCTTTAACCCACAGAAGTCACAACTGGGTTTTGGAGTAGGCTTCCCCAGAATAAATGGAGGAGGGACACAAAGAATCCAAATGGGGAAGTGGTTCAGCAAGGAAGACAAGGGTGAGGAGCAGTGTTCCTCAGAGCGGGCAGGGGTCTCCGGGAGCCTGGCTGGAGAAGGAACTGTGGAGGGCGGAGGATGGAGGAGCCTGGGCATGTGCAGGTTCGATGTGCGGCAAGTGGACGTGGCTCCCAAGCAAGGGCCCCGAGCGCAGATGAAGGGGGAGGCTGGTATTGGAGCCCCGGGAGCAGGAAGTCAGCGAGGACAGTGGCAGGTGGTGTGTTTTGGTTCTGCTTTCAGAAGTACAGCAGTGGTTTGGCTGCAACATTCAAAGACCTGAAAATATGCAAGCAGGCTTTGGGGAAGAGGAGCCCCAAGAATAGCAGTAGCGAATATGGGAAGTGCTGAGCCAAGGGCTCTGCAGCAGACATGGGTCTTCTTTCTGGGGCCCGTCAGTCGCTAAGAAGAGGACAACGGTTCTGGGCCTCTGAGGTCATCCAGCTGGATCTCTTAGTCTTTGGCCCAGTGTCTTCGTTCCAGACTTGGGTGTACCCATTTCCTATACGTTGCAAACCTTCAGTGGCCATAAAAGAAAAGTTGCTGTTGATCATCTTGATTATGTATTCATTCAGTGTGATTTATCAAGACCTTTGATATGTCAAGTGCCAGAGTTCAGAGTTGGGCTGGAGCTCGCTGATGACATCACACGATCCAGTGTGACCAGCACTAAAGAAGCACGTGCACGGAGCTGCAGAGCCCAGAGAGGGGAGAGGCTGAGTGGCTCTGGGGGAGTCAGGGCCATCTTTCTGAGGAGTTGGCAAAGATGTGCACGTGAACTTGATGGAAAGAGAAGTAAAGGCAGGCCAGGCAGAACGGCTACATGTACCAAAAAGAGCTGAAGAGCTGGGCGTGGCCGAGGAAGAGCCAGGAGGGGGCGAAGATGAAGCCAGGAAGCTATGAGGGGGCAGGAATGCCGGGCCTGGGAATTCGGATTTTACTCCAGAGGCATTGGGAACTATAGAAGGTTTCTGTGCAAAAAGTAAATGAGATCTTAGTACTATATTTCAGAATACTGAATGAATAATGATTATAAAAAATAATATTAATGACAAGTGATGATGATGGTGATGGTCATGCAAATAACAAATCTATCCATCATATGTCAAAGGAGATGGGATGTCGCTCCCATGGTTATCCTGCATTACATATGCCTCCATCTTAGTGGACTGGAAGGAGAGAAGAAGCAAACTGCCGTGTTGTGAACTGCCTATGGACAGGCCATGTGTCAGGGAACTGTGGGTGGCTTCTAGAACCTGTGGTTGGTCTGCAGCTGATGGTCATTGAAAGCTGGAGTCCTCAGTCACACATCTGCAGGGAGATGAATTCTGCCAACAACCTGAATGAGCTTAGAAGCAGAATCTTCCCCAATAGGTTTTCCAGATGAGAATGCAGCCCAGCTGACACCTTGATTGCAGTCCCGGGAGACCCTGAACAGAGCTAAGTCATGGCAGGACTCCTGGCCCATAGAAACTGAGACCGATGCAGCACCTGCAGCTGCCCACAGAGTCGAATTCAAGAGTTAGTGCTGCCCCACCATGTGCCTCAGCCCCTAACAGCCCTTCATTGCATGTTGGCTATTGGAGAGTTAAGGGGGTCTTGGGGGTGAGGCAGGTGAGGGGAAGAGCAAAAGCTCAGAGTCAGATAGGCTTGGTACCGAATCCCGATGCCACCACGCAATGCTGCCTGAGTTTGCCTTTCTGAGACGCGTGTGTAATACAGGGGTAATCTACTTAGACGTGCCAAGAGGATTCAAAGAGATCATGTCTATGAGTCTTGTCAAAGTCATTTAGCAAGATGACTGAAACGTGGCAGATCTGCACCAAAGTGTTGTTTCCTCCATTTTAATCTTTTTCTCAGAATCCCAATTTAGAGCACTGACTACGTGGTGGGGCACCCAGCCACCACCTACTGTTTGTCACTCTCTGGTGGTAAATTCGTCATCTTGCCCCCCCGCCCTGTTGCAGAGCACCTCATATTAGTCCTTGCTCTCCAGAGGCAGCAGTGTGTTGAAGAAGTCCTGGCAATGGGTGTTGATCCATGTGAAGCCAAGTTACCGTTTTTACTGCCTGCTTCCGTGTTCCAGGCATGTGGCTCACTTAAATGGAAAACTGTTATTTGGGTGCAGGTAGTTTATTTGGGAGGAGATCTGAGACAGGGAGGAGAAGGAAATATTACTAAGCCAGATAGCATTATGGGTGACGAGAGCCTAGTCCCACTGGGGAACCCTGGGTGACAGGGTGGAACAGGATGGGAGACTGTCCCAACTGAGAGGCTAGGAGTCTGGACCATTTATCCACAGCACCCCCACCATCATTGTCTGAGGGCTGCTCCCAGGGGCATTGACTCTTTGGCCTCATGTCTGGCCCTGTACTTGGGCCAAGTGTACTCCAATGACCAGAAAAAAAGAAAGCCACATGTGTTCATATCACATTAAGCAGATTTGGTGTGCAGAGGTTAGTGCTGTGGGTATATGGGCAGGACTTCCATAAAGACAAGTCCAGGAGTAATACTCTGTAGTAATACTCAGACTTGTGAGAATAAATGGTGTAATGCTTGGCACGTGGCAGGTGCATGACATCTAGTAGTGTCCTCTTTACAAAAATCAGTATTTTCCCCAAAGAAAGATTTATGGGAAACTTAGCAAATGGGGTCTCAGGAGCCCAGACTACCTCTCAGAGGGTGGAGAAAACAGAAGGAATGTAAAAGTTGTCTCTGCCCTCTGTGCCTTTATGTGCACCCACTGCCGCATACCCTAGGCTCCCTTGTCCTCTGCAGGTCTCACTTTCCCCATAAAGTGAGGACAAGGCTGTAGTTCAGCAGTCTGGTCCTTCACACACATTCTGTCCCTACGGGTGTGAGAGTCGCACTGGCCACTGGGAAGTAGACAACTGCTCAGCCCCGTGTGGTCGGAAGGATGCGAGCATTGGAGGCAGACAGGTGTGATCCCAACCCAGCGAACTGTGAGCCAGGTGACCTTGGGAGAGTCCCCTTTTCTCTGCCTTGATCTCCACATCTGTAAAATGGGGATAATATTGATCCCTGTGCTTGTTTGGAGGGCTATGGAAGATGACATATAGTTGATTGTCATTTTTCACAGTAGTTATCTTTCATTATGTCACTGAAAACACTTAATTAGCAAATACTGAGCCATTTCTCCTAGGGGAAAAAATACAGGGTTAGGCTCCCAGGAACCTCTGGTCACATTTTCATCAATTGATCAATGCATAACCTTGAACGTGTATTTCTGTTTAGCTCTACCTGATTTAATACATATTGTTGATTCATCAACATTGAACTCATGGTAACAGTATTATAACTCATGCCCAAAAGAAGCTCATCTAATATGTATATTTTCTATGTAAGGCACATCACAGCCTTCTCCTGCTTAGGGACATCAGATGACACTTCAACGCTATGCCTGGGGACCATTTCAAACAGCACGAGTATCAGCAAAAATCTCCCCAGTGTGAAAACCATGGCACTAAATAGACTGCAAAAAGGATACTCGTATAAGGCATGGGATCTGAAACAAAAATGCAGAACGTCCCCTTGTTCAACCTCAACTGGGAATGTGTGCATGGGGCAACTCTGCACATGTCTGTGAATAACCATAAAAGTGCAAAACATAGCTCCAGTGTTGATTTGGGGGTTACGAATAAATCTGAGAGGAGTAGGTGAGTGTGCAAACACAGAATCCAGGAGCAGTGAGGACTAACTATACTTCACATTAGGCAGGGCACATAGTAGGTGCTATGTTAAAAAAAATGACAGCTTGTTATATTATAATCAGAAACAGCATAAAGTTGCAAAGATCTCTTAGGGGAAACCAGGAAGCTGAACACCAGCTCATGCCCAGAGTGAGGGGGATGGGGAAATCTGTGAGTATGAAACCCCTTCCATCAATGCTGCAGGGAGGCCTCAGGGGAACCAGAAGGTGAAAATTCCAGGGATGCGCCAGGGGCTCCCTCATCAGAGGCCAGGTAGCCGGCCCTCTGTGCTGGAGACAAGCCCAGCTCAGCCTGGCCTGAAGGCTGGCACATCATTGCTGGTAAGCACAGGCCTGTATCCTGCCATTGTTCTGGCCCCTGTGGGCTGGACATTGGGAGAACAGCACAGCAGATAGGGAGGATGTTTCCAAATTGCTGGGTCACAGAGGGGAAAGAGGCTGACCTGCTTCACACCACACCTCCCCTTTCCTGCTCTCCACCCTGGCTCTCCCTCAGGTCAGGTGGCCAGAGGAGCCCCAGGGGGGTCCTCACCCTCGCTTTCTGCACTTTCCCAGGGGGAGCAGGAAAAGAAAGGGAACTCCCATTTCTCCAGCCTTCCTCTGTGCCAAGCCTGCTGCTGGCCACTTTCCACCCACTGCCTCGTGGGATCCTCCCAGTCACTCTGCAGTGTCCAGCTGACACTGGGCTACAGATGAGGAAGCAGAGGCTCAGAGCGGTCCCTTGAGCCGAGTAGCTTCAACCCCAACCTGGGTATTTGGCAGTATTAACTTGATTTGGGCTGCAATGCAGGGTTCTGTCAGAGAGACTCTTCAAACAGCATGAAAAGGGTTGCATAAAAGTCAGAACCTCACAGGAGCCCTTCAATAATCCTTAAGACCAAATAATAGTACTAAAGGTAACAGCGCAACCTCTGACTGCTTTCTGAGTGAAGATATTTATGTCATACTCAGGATTTTACATAATTTGCTCACCATTGTAACCATTTCAGTGACATTTTGAGGTATGGATTATCATTATACCCATTTTAGCCCCTACCCATGGGGGTCTGGGGCTCAGAGACTTACCTGAGGGTATAGGGGTCATACCTTAAGAAACAGGAGAGGGGTGCCTGGGTGGCTCAGTCGGTTAAGTGTCTGTCTTCAGCTCAGGTCATGATCTCAGGGCCCCAGGATTTAGCCCTTCGTTGGGTTCCCTACTGGGGGTGGGGAGAGCCTGCTTCTCCCTCTCCCGCTGCCCCTCCCCCCACTCGTGCATGCGCTCTCTCAAGTAAGTAAATAAAATATTAAAAAAACCCCCCACCAAACCCAGAAGAGCAGGGGTTGGAACACAGGCTGACTCCTGAGCCTCCCTCTTACCTCTGTGGGCTGGAGCTGATGCGGGCCCCTCCTGTCACCTGGGCGACTCCTCCATCTCATGGAGTGCAATGGGTGACAAAGGTCGACAGATGCTAGAGCTACTTCTGGGGAAGCAGGCCTTCCCGGCAAGGATGCTGGATCAGAGATGCCGAGTTCCTCATTGCTGCCGCCTCATCATTACCGTGGCTCCAGCATCTTCCCTGTTCTTACTGTCCTCATGGCTATAGGGCTCACGGGGCTCCAGCGTGCCCATCCTTAGTGCTTCCTTTAGGCTCCCCACTTCTCTCCAGTTAGGCCCTGCTTGCACAGAGGAAGCTGCCATTTACAGAGCTCCTCCTGTCTGCTGGGTGCTGCGTTAAGTCTGCTGCACCCTGTGGTGTGTATTGTTCACAGGCTTTCACAGAAGACATCACCTGAGAAAGATCAAGTCACTCCCTGAAGTTAACAGCAGGTGATTTCTGTGGGGCTGCTGCTGGAAACCTGGGGAAAAATTACTGAAGGATTTTTAGTTTTAAAAGAATATTATCTGGTTTCTTTTCCCCTCTCCATTCTCTTTCCACCAGCTTGTTCATCAGTATGTTATTGGGATGATTTTCTTCAAGGGACTCTGAACTGGGGGCTTTCCTCTGATGGCCCCGAATGTTTTCAATGGCAGCAATGAACTCTTACACTCAGGACATGCCTGGATGGTGTGCACTCATGGTTCAAAAGTATACCTCACTCAGCTCTCCCTGCAGGGCCAGCACAGAAGCATGCACCAAATTCTAGCATCTTCTCTCCTGCCCTCATCCTGGGGCGGATGAGGGTAAGAGTTGAATTATGGGAGGCAAGGTAAAGGGACAGGAGATGCTGGGCTCACAGCTTGCCTTCTCATCCACACCTTGACTGGAGCAGGTTTCTTCCCACAGAAATTGCACCCATCACACAGCTTCATGTCCATGGAGAGATGGGATGGAGCCCCATGGACAGGCCAAATCTCATAATCCCTCAGGGCCCTCCTGGGAGCAAGAGGCTGAGGAACATCTCGCTTGGCATTGTGAATGGTAGGCTTGAGCTCTGGAGTTGGATGCACCAGGACTTAGTAAAACACCCATACTCTGCCAGATTTCCTCTGCTCCAAGATGGAACCAGCAATGTGTTGACATCTACCTTTCCTTGCTCTACTGAGAGTTTGGGAGCCCAGAGGATGGGGCTGTGGATTAGGAGGACTGGGGCATCAAGAGCTACCAGAATGCAAGGCCTGGCAAAGCTAGAAACTATAAGTAGACAGTCAGGAAGGGCATGGCAAGTATGAGGGGCAGCAGAGGAGAGCAGTGAGTGGGCCAGGAGTTCAGAAAGAGAGGGAGCAGGTGGGGGGGCATGGAGGATGGGGGCCACTCCATGAATGATAAATCTACTCTGTTTGCAGCTCACTTTTATAGACCATCATGAATGTGCTGGGGGTGGGGTGGGGGGA
Source organism: Mirounga leonina (assembly GCF_011800145.1). Classification (NCBI taxonomy): domain Eukaryota; kingdom Metazoa; phylum Chordata; class Mammalia; order Carnivora; family Phocidae; genus Mirounga; species Mirounga leonina. Next base: position 24,512,152 of record NW_023270433.1, on the reverse strand, counting down.
GTCAGTCCAGACAAGAATGCTACATGGGACATAAAGGGAGGCCCAGGTTAAAATGCACAACTCCTTTTTCTGGAAGACATGTGAAATAAAACATTATATAAGCCTCCCCAGGGTGTTAAGATACGCACTTCCAATACTTTCCTTATGCTATGCTTACATATTCATTTTCAAGCAATGATCAGTTTGAAGGAATTTCAACTCCCTGCACTTTCAACTAAATGAAATCCATCTTAACCAGTCACCCACCCAAGATGAAAAATGACAATTTTTTTCTAACTTCATAACAATCATCATTAAAGGAAGTCTATAATAAGAAATTAATCTCTCCTGGGGTGCCTGGGTGGCTCAGTCGGTTAAGCATCTGACTCTTGGTTTCAGCTCAAGTCATGATCTCAGGGTCCTAGGATGGAGTCCCGTGCCAGACTCCATGCTCAGTGAGGAATCTGCTTGTCCCTCTCCCCCTCCCGCTCTGCTCACTCTGCTCTCTCTCTCTCAAATCAAGTCTTTAAAAAAAAGAAATTAATCTTTCCAATTACTGTTTTTCAAAAGACAGGTATGATTTCCTCCTAAGGCTTTACAGTTTTCTTCTTATAGACTAGGGGTATATTCTTTTATACACATGGAAGAATGTCACCTTGGGTTGTCACAGAGGTGGCCAAGTCGAGCTTCTGCATGTCTGTTTCTCAAGGATAGGATTGCTGGTGGGGTTGGCAGGGATGTCCTTACCGCCTTCTCCTTAGAGGGTGGAGTTATTAACAGTGAAGGAAACAAAACCAAAGGTGCCCCCAAAGTACTTCTTAAATTACAAATAATTTTGTTTAACATGGATGCATAAGACAGTCACTGCCTCAGTAAATGGTTATGGGTGGGGCGTCCATGTGAGGAAGTGGAGTTATGGTGTTGATTCTGGCAGAGTTGGTCCAGCCTATTTGGTAGCCTGGACCATCTTGACTGGGACAAGGGTGGGGGGTGGCGGAGAGACCAGTCTAGGAGATGTGCTCAGGCTTCCAGCAACCTTGGTGCTGCCCTGTTCAGCTAGGGTTACAGGTGAGGGGGTCTTGAAAGTGTTCCCTCTGAAACCCATTTCACAGTTAGGAAGACTGGGGCCCAGAGACTTTCTGGAAACCTTTTCCTTATCCTGAATCCTGAAGGTATAACATATTGAAAAAGGAAACAATGAACTTGGCCATAAAGTTTCCACATATAAATTCAAATGGTCAGTGAGCAAATGGAAAAGTGTTTAACTTCACTGATAATCAAAGAAATGCTAATTAAAACACTAGAGTGCCATTTCTTTCCTATTTTAAGGAATTTAATTAAAATACTCAGAATTAGGGGACATGTGAGAGAATGGGCATTCTCATTCATGCTGGGGTCACGTGAATTGATTGGTGCAAACATTTCTGAAGAGCATATTGGCAATACTTGTCAATATGTGTCAAGAGCCTTAAAGATGTATATATGGTTTTTGACACAGCAATTAGAATTTTAGGTGTTTATCTTTTTTTTTCATCATGATAAGTGTACTCTTTAATGCCCATCCTGTTTCTCCCCATCCCCCCCCCCCCCCGTTTTTGGTTACCATCAGTTTGTTTCTATAGTTAAGAGTCTGTTTCTTAGTTTGCCTCTCTCTCTTTTTTTCCCTTTGTTCATTTGGTTTGTTTCTTAAATTCCACATATGAGTGAGATCAATGGTATTTGTCTTTCTCTCACTGACTTCTTTTGCTTAGTATTATACTCTCTAGCTCCATCCATGTTGTTGCAAATGACAGGATTTCATTCTTTTTTATGGCTGAATAATATTCCATTATATATACACACATACACGCATACCACATCTTCTTTATTCATTCATCTATGGATGGACACTTGGGCTGCTTCCATATCTTGGCTATTGTAAATAATGCTGTAATAAACATAGGGCTGCATGTGTCCCTTTGATTTATTTATTTATTTATTTTTATTTTTTGGATAAATACCCAGTAGTGTGATTGATTACTGGATAGTAGGATAATTCTATTTTTAACTTCTTGCGGAAACTCCATACTGTTTCCACAAGGGCTGCACCAGTTTGCATTCCCACCAATGGTACAAGAGGGTTCCTTTTGCTCCATATCCTCACCAACACTTGTTTCTTATGTTTTTGATTTTAGCCATTCTGACAGGTGTGAGATATCCTACTGTAGTTTCGATTTGCACTTCCCTGATGATGAGTGATGTTGAGCATCTTTTCATATGTCCGTTGGCTATCTGGATGTCTTCTTTGGAGAAATGTCTGTTCATGTCTTCTGCCCAGTTTTCAATTGGAATGTTTTTTGGGTGTTGAGTTGTATAAGTTCTTTATATATTTTGGATATTAACCCTTTATTAGATATGTCATTTGCAAATATCTTCTCCCATTCAGTAGGTTACCTTTTAGTTTTGTTGATTGTTTCCTTTGCTGTGCAGAAACTTTATTTTGATGTAGTCCCAATAATTTATTTTTGCTTTTTATTTCTCTTGCCTCAGGAGACATATCTAGAAAAACATTGCCACAGTTGATGTCAAAGAGATTACTTCCTGTGTTCTCTTCAAGGACTTTTGTTGTTTTATGTCTCACATTTAGGTCTTTAATCCATTTTGAGGTTTTTGTGTGTGTGTGTATAGTGTAAGAAAGGAGGTCCAGTTTCATTCTTTTGCAAGTAGCTGCCCAGTGTTCCCAACACCATTTGTTGAAAACACTATCTCTTTCTCATTGTATATTCCTTCTTCCTTTGTCTAAGATTAATTGACCATATAACTGTGGGTTTATTTCTGGGTTTTCTGTTCTAGTCCATTGATTTGTGTGTCTGTTTTTATGCCAGTACCATACTGTTTTAATTACTGCTACTTTGTAATATAACTTGAAATCTGAAATAGCAGTCCTATCCTTGAGAAACAGACATGCAGAAGCTCGACCACCTCTGTGACAACCCAAGGTGACATTCCTCTATGTGTATAAAAGAATATACCCCTAGTCTATAAGAAGAAAACTGTAAAGCCTTAGGAGGAAATCATACCTGTCTTTCGAAAAACAGTAATTGGAAAGGTTAATTTCTTTTTTTTAAAGATTTGATTTATTTGAGAGAGAGAGGGTGGGGCCAGCAGAGCGGGAGGGGGAGAGGGACAAGCAGATTCCTCACTGAGCATGGAGTCTGGCACAGGACTCCATCCCGTTTTGTTTTGTTTCTCTAGAAATTTATTGTATAAACATATTATAGATGTACACAAAGGTTTAGCCACAAGGGCTGTTCATCTATTGGATATAAACTATTCCAAAGTAGGAATATACATAGTATATTCACAGAATGGGATATTATAGCCACAAAATACCTGTTCATCTTCCTGGTTTCTTTCTAAACCTTCTTTAGCATCATTTATAGTTGAAAAAGCATGAACTTTGGTGACAAAAGATGCAGATTTAAAGTCCTTATTCAAGGGGCGCCTGGGTGGTGCAGTCAGTTAGGTGTTCGGCTCTTGATTTCGGCTCAGATCATGATCTTGAGGTCATGGAATCGAGGCCCCCCACCCCACCATCGAGCCCCGTGTCAAGCCCCGCATTGGGTTCCATGCTCACCGGGGAGTCTGCTTCTCTCTTCCTCTCCCTCACTGCACACCCCCACCCCGATCTCTCTCCCTCTCTAAAATGAATAAATAAATCTTAAAGAAAAATAAAGTCCTCATTCTATCTTTTTCTAGATGTGTGACTTTTCAAGTCATTTTAGCTTTTGAGCCTGCTTCTTCACCTGTACAATGAAAGAAATAATACCTAAATGAGAGGTGTGTGGTGAGAATTCCTGAACTGATATGCATTCTAGCAAGTTGCAAACTCTTACACCATCCAGAACTCATGACTATGGCAATTTCTTCTGAATACAGCTGAAACCACAGTCAGAGCCCTCCCCTGACTCTAAGTAGGATTATTCCTGGAGGGTGGGCCTGTTCTTCTTCTGCCTGTGGCAGAACAAAATTCCCCAGCCCCCTGGTCCTCTCTATCCCTGACCCAGAGTCAGCACCCAGGGAGCCAGAAGAATGGACCACAGTGAGAACATCCCATGACCGAGCCATTCACGTGAGTGAGGGAAGTAACCTCAGACACCAGCTCCCAGAGTTCCCTAACTGGGATGGTAGGGCGATGGTTGTTGTCATAGCTATGTGCTTCCTATAACATCTGCTACACCTTTTAGATAATTTACTGTTTTTAAAAGATTTATTTATTTTAGAGAGAGAGAGAGAGAATGGGGGGAGGGGCAGAGGGAAAGGGGAGAGAATCTTAAGCAGACTCCCCACTGGACATGGAGCCTGATGTGAGGCTCGATCCCACGACCCTGAGATCATGACATGAGCCAAAACCAAGGGTCTGATGCTTAACTGACTGCCACCCAGGTGTCTCTAAGTAATTCACCTCTTAAAATAAAATGAATATATTTGCAGAGGAAACTTTATATCACTGCAATAAATGAAAACAAAAACAAAGTTGCTTGCTAAAGTAGAAGTTAACCAAGACACAGGCCCAGTGATGACAAAATAAGGGGATTAAATTCTAGCTATTCGCACTGCTGAAGCCCAGTCCTGAGATAGGTGCTCAGTTAAGGAGGAAAGGAGCAAGTGTGCAGAGCTGTTGTCAAACAAGCACTCACACGAGGATTTCTCTTTGATGTGTAATCTGAAGGATAAAAGAATTGAAAAGCCATTACCTTTTTCATTCAACTGTTTTCTATCAGGCCTGTGACTCCTGAAGTCATTCTCCACAGGGATCGTTGTTGTGCCTGCCCTTGGAGAAATATCCCTACAGCCACAGTTTCCCACCGTCTCCCCACCCATTTCATGGGTGTGAAAACTGTGGCCCAAATAAGAGAAGAAACCTGTTAAAAGCTCACAGAGAATCAGTGTTCCAGCTTTGATGGATCCAGTGCCTGGCTCCCCGCGCCACGGGCCTTCTACCAAACACCCCAGTAGGCCTCAGAGGAAGGCTGGCTTTTAGAAGATAAACAAGATGAGCAAAGACACGCTCTGAATCACCAAGACTTTTGTCTTGAAGAAATCACAGCTGCTCTTTTGCATTTGCGGTTCTGCATTTAGAAAAAGGACAAAAACACCATGTATCCCTCAAAGAATATGTATTTTGATTTATAGGTTCTCTTTGAAGTGGTCTCTATTTAAGTGTAGAGTTCCACATGCAACTGAGAGCCACACAGATAAAGCTGCTTCATCCAGTGTGTCTCAGGGTCAAATTCTCATTAAATATCGTCATTTTTGCTACACTCACACAGCACTTTGTGCGTTTCTTCACAGATGGTGCCCTCACAAGGTGTTTTTACACACTTTGACTCACTTGGTTATCATCCTAACCATGGAAGGGAGGTGTTCTTATTCTTCGTGTGTAAAGCTGAGGGTGCTAAGAGTCTGGAACAGGGAGGTCCTTCTCCCCCACTTGGCCTACGCACCAGGAAGCCAGGGAGAAGGATTGGATTGGGGCTGCTCCAGTGACCAACCCGTGCCTACAGGGTCCTGTGGGAGGTGCTGTTGGGGAGGGAAGAGAGCCTCAAGGACAATGACTTGGCTGGCCCGCCTGGGAAGGGCACTGGGCTCTGGCACCTGCCTCTGAGAAGGCAGCAGTGCTGGCTTGGGCCAGGGAGAAGCTTCGATTCCTGGAAATGCACATCAGCACATTCATTACTGTCTTATCAGCAAAGTGCAAAGGAGGCCAGAGAGCAAGGGACGGATCCTGTTACTCGTGACGAAATGCCCTTCTGGTCAAGTATGAAAAACGTTTTAGGAATGAATTCCCAGCCATGGTGTGAAAACAGATGTTAGATTCTTTTTGTTGTTGTTGTTTTCCTCCGCTGACATAGCTCAGGAAGACAGGGCAGGAATCAAACGTGTGAAGCCCAGCTGCTCACGTGTGGAAAGGGCCCTGAAACAATGTCAGAAGGGACGCTTCTGTGTCAAGGCTGCAGGAACTGGGAGAGCCTCCATCCACTCCCCTGTTCTACATAAGGAGAAACCGAGGCCCACTTGAGAGGGCAAGGAACCTCCCAAGGTCACGTCGCTTGGCTAGGATTCTTTGAACCTTATTGCTAATGCCTAAAACAAGATTGGCAACAATCACGAAATTAGGGCTGACAACCTTGAATGGGAACATAAAAAATGAACTTGAGTAAAATTAGGTTTTTATGACACAAGTAAAAGTGTTACCTAATATTTTACTTTTTTAAAGTAATTAAGCAAAAAAAAAAAATGAAAATGTTCTTTCCCTTAAAAATGATTATGTTTATAAAGGAACAGAAGCAGCCATGGAGGCTTCCAACTACAACCTGCAGAGGCTGAAGGACCGACCAGGGGAAAGAGGTCAGGATTTGGCGTCAAGTACAATTAGGATCGAAAATCCTAGATCTGCCCATTCAGTCACTGTGTAATCTTAGGCAAGTCTCTGAGGCTCAGTTTTTTCTTTACAAAATGGGGATACTGATGCTTTCTTGAGAGAGTTGTTGTGAAAAAAATAGAATTACTATGAATAGCTAACATTTTTGAGTGCTTCCTCTGTGCCAAGCACTGGGCCATGTGCTTGCATGGATGATATGCATTTGGTCCTCCCAGTAACTCAATGACCTAACTGTGTTAGGAGTCTCTATAGGTAAAGAAATGATGACTCTGAGAGGTTAAGTGCCCACTCATTTAGGCCGCTGAGCCAATCAGGAGCAGAGGTGGGATTTGAACCCATGTTATCTGACTGCACAGCCCAAGTAAACCCATATAAGGTGCCTGGGATATCAGCTGCATGGATAAGAGGCACAGCATAAATGACAGCCAGTGTTGGTATTATTGAAACAGTCCTATTTCATTTCACTTGGGTTATGGAACATCACAAAAGCCCATTTCATTTGGAGATCATTATTGAAAAGAAGTTAGGAAAGTAGTACCAGGAAATAATCTGAAGACAAAACCCAAAGTCTCGTTGGTATGTGGCATAAGGTACTGGTACAGTGACCTTGGCCTAGGGGTGCCATTTTGAGAGGCTTGAGAAAAAGAAATAGGGCTCCCGAATGCATTTCTATGTCATAAAATTAGTAGCGGATATCCTACATTGAGCCCCAACTATGGATCTTCCTGGGGCGGGCGGGGGAACAAAATGATCATATTACTCTGCTTTGAGTAGGAGTTATCCAACCCACTGGAGGGATACTGGTTTCCTCATGTTGATCACTAGGTCAGGTTGGCTACTGTGTATAAATACCTTGGTTAAAACAAATGGATCATCACACAATAAACATCTTTTTTAGAAAATGCATCTTCTTCCGTTATGTGGGGCTCATGGGAGAAAATTAGTGACAGTGTCCCTCCTTGATGAGGAAGTTGGGTGCTGTTTCATCTGAGAGTTGCAGCCATTTCAGAGTTGTTTTATGACCGGAGGCTGTTAGGATTGACAAGGAAGTTCAGAAAAAGCTGGATGATCCATTGACCTATAAATGCCTTAGCCGCTGGAAAAAACTAGAAGCACATCTGCTCCACTGCATCATTTTAAAGCAGTAGATAGGGCCAAGAGAGTGGACAGGATTTGTCCAGGATCTCCAGGGAAATTGAGGCAAGCGTGCAGTCCTGGGTTGCTCTGTCCTCAATGGTTTTCAGACATCCAGGATGGGTTTTTGGAAGGGTTTTTTTGAGCTCTTTGGACATGAAGCCCTTGTCATTCAATAATCTGGGAAGGCTTCCTGGAGAAGGTGACTTAAAGTATGACATAAAGAGAAATATACATATCATAAGTGTACAGGTTAATGAATTTTCATGAGCCCATGCATCCAGCACCCACTTCATGAAACAGGATGTTACTAGCAACACAGACCCCATATCTTTGCTTCGTTGTAGTAACTACCACTCCCCTAAGGGGTAACTACTATTCTGAATTCTAACACCATAGATTTCTTTTGCTTGCTTTTGAACTTTTTAATCAGTGGAATGTCATGGGATATACTCTTTTGTGTTTGGTTTCTTTCACTCAACATTGTATTTGTGATATTGTTACATATTTTTACATATAACTGTAGATCACACATTCTCATTGATGTATAGTATTCTACTTTGTGGCTATATCATAATTCACGGACCCAGTCTCTGTTGACACACGTGGTTACTATGCTTAGTGGTGTTGTGAATATTCTAGTGTGTGTCTTTTGGTGCATGTATGTTCACATTTCTGCTGTGTACATTCAGGAGTGGAATTGCTTGCAGAGGATGGGGATGAGAGAACTTCCCAAAAAGGCTGGGGGGAAGCTCCTCCAGCAGGGGAAGGGTCTATGCCAAGCATATGGGTGCAAAAGAGCAAGAGACATAGGGGAATGCTGAGAGACCCAGGGGATTGAGCATATCATGCCCATGAAGCCTGAGTAATGGGATGCTCCCTCTCTTGGGACAGCCCGCCTCTCCTTCCCCCCCTCGCTGTGGCTAACTCCTTCTTCTTTGTCACTTGTATCTCAGCTTTGAGGTCACTGTCTCCTGGGTGGCTTCCTGACTGCCTCTGCCTGGCTAGTTCTCTCCTCTGAGCTCCTGTAGTCTGCCAGCATGCTCATTAAGATAGTATGGCCCCTACCGCCCTGACATTATCTGTTGATTTTGCCTTTCTCCTCACTAGACTGTGAGTTCCTTGAAGGCCAGATGGGTTTGGCTCAGTGGCTTCTGTTTGTATCTCTTATCCATTCTGCACTTTCTCTGTCCAGGGAAGCTGACTTCCATGGACTGCATCAAGAGGCCTCCTGGCCCTTTGCTTCTGGCTTTGGCCAGTGGAGGAGTCCCCTTGGAGGTTGACGGTAGAGAGGAGAGTGAGGGCAGGTGATCTTCCTCCTAGCCCTTGCCCTGCAGGGTTGTCATGGGCTGGCTGCATTCCCAGCAGAAGGTCATAGCATCTCTCCAGCTGAGCAACATTTTCACTTCAGACCTAAATGTACTAACCGTCCTGCTTCTAGTCTTAAGGTAATGCACTATTCTTGTGGTTCTCCTACTATTCAACCATTCCTGTTTGGATTGTCCTGGTTTATGTATACCATCTGCTGGGACCCTGTCTGATACATACATTTTATTCATTTCTGAACCATCTAGCATGCAGACTGGTTTATGCTAGCAATCAGTGAAGGTTTGTGGACTAAATAAATAGGTGAAAAGCAGGGAAAGAATGAAGATGGAGGTGTTGGCCAGAAGCCAATACCGTAGGACCTTGAATGTCCTTTTGAGAAGTTTAGATTTTAATCCTCAAGACCAAGTGTTGCAAATTCAAGTGTCTATGGGGACCAGGCAGGCATCGGCAGATCTGTGCAAACCTGGAGGTGAATGCTGTCCACGTGATGCCTCCACCACTCAGCATCAGCCTGTTAATGCTCTGAAGGAATTTGGACCCAATATGGCCAGATCCTCGGATTTTTCAAGAGAGATCAGAATCCTGATTTCTGATTTTTTTTTTTCTGTGCAATGTCTAATGTTTTAATGCAAAATGCCAAGATTTAAATGGTGTCAACATTTCAAATTTTAAAACACTTTGCACTGACAACTAAGGCGGCATGGCTGATAGCTTGTAAGCTCTCTGCAACCAGAGGGGGGCCATCAGACAGCGTGAGGGCAGGAAGCGAGGTGCTCAGATCCCGCACAGCGCTGTGAAAATGGTATCTGCAATCAACGAGCTGCAGAGACAGTGGGCCCTTTGGTCTTGGTCCCTAAAGCAGTTCAAATGTGCTGAGAGTCTCTTATACTAAGAACATTAATCTTTCTCCATGATGGGTATTTTTTTTTCAAATCAGTTTTTAGTTCTAAAAATAGTGGTTGGTGGATTTATCCACTTAAGTCAGGTTCCCAGCCACTTTCTCTATTTCTGCTTCAAGCTGGGAGCTCTGAGTTCTTTTGGGTTTTATCAAATTATACACTGTGCACAGGCATCCATTTCACCAACAGATGGACTTAATGTGCATGAAAATACATGCCTTTTAAAGAAACTAAATTAGTGGTTCCACTTCTTTCCCCTTTTATTAAAGACAGAGTCCTAGGAGAGCTCTCTGCTATAAAGTCAGACTTTACAGACATCAGCAAAATGAGATTTATTTGGATGGAAATCGGACGGAACATCAGACAAGTCCTTCACAATACTGAACCTGCAGGTTTCACGTAGAGATTCAGAGGAGTCTGGCCCCCATAAAAACAGAAAAGGGGGAGAAAATTTTAGAAAACTTGTAAGTCTGTGAGAGTCAGAGTTTCTCTTGAAAGGATGGGTCGAGGGCTCCCTTTGATCCTGGGCAAGGTGGCGTGAAGGTGTGGAAGCTGAATGCCGTAGGGGGTGCAATCCGCAGAGCACTGGAATGGAGTCAAAAGACCTAGATTCTCCTCCTGGCTTTGTCCCCAGCCCATCCTGCTACCCCAGACATGTTTCTTCTCCTCTCACACTGTCTGATTTCTCATTTAGAATGTTGGGGCAGTAATCCTACTCTGTCTACCCCTCAAGGTTATTCCTAGAGGAAGGAAAAAGGAGATATGGTGAAGGAGAGCCCCTTCTTTCCCAGGCTTTTATTGCATATTTATTTATTATAATTACACAATAGCACGAATGCATTCTAACTGTCAAATCTCAATCAATACCTTATCAGAGCGGAAGTGCTAGCTTGCTTCCCTTTTCCCTCATGTGTGTGAGTCCTTGATTTTATTAATGAAGTTATATATATGTAGACATATAATATAGACATTCTGGTACTTTTTTTGGTCTCATAAACAGTTGGTTTGTTTTGCTGAATAAAATGTTCTATGCCAGAATACCCAAACCAGCCACATTTTTTGGATGGTTCCACAGATGCCATAGTTTGGATGCACCATGGTCTTTTTAACCATTCCCTACTAATGGGGGATATGGTGCAACCAATATTTCATTGCGACCAGTAAATGCAGTGTTTACCTCTTTGTACTCGTGTGGAAGTATTTCCCTGGGGTCAGAATCAAGAATGAAAACCGCTTGATCAAAGAGAATGCACATTTAACATTTTCATAGATACTGCCAAATTGCCTTCGAAACAGTCCACTGATGTACAGTTCTGCAAGCAGAATTTAAGAGCACACTTTTCCCTCTCCCTTACTGGCACTAGATATATTAGTCCTTTAATTTTTGCCAGTCTGATGAGTGAAAAATGAAATCTTGCTGTCATTTTAATTAGTACTCCCAGATAACCAGGAAGGTGGAGCGACTTTCCACATCTTTACTGGCTAATTCTAAAGATGAGATTCTCGCTATATGTTGTAGTAGAAAGAATGGCCCCTACCATTCCTGCCGGAGGAGGGCTCGGGGAACGTAGAGGGGGCCGATGGGGAAGGATCAGGGAGCAGATGCTTATCTCTGTGTCCATCCTGCCGAAAGAGTCCAATTGGGTGACAGTGGTAGCTTTTGAGGTTCTCTGGGTGTCAGGGTAGGAGAGGATCGAGGTGAGGTGCAGAAAAGTAAGGCTTCTGCCCTAAGCACATCCATGAACAATCCTTCCGCATGACTCACCACTTTAGGCCTAATTCAGGTCCTCATGAGCCCCCTCCTGGGCCCTTGCCTCCTAGACCATCTTCAGCTTGATTCTCCAACCAAAGCATCACGTGTGACTACTGCGGGATTTATTTCCCCTTGAACAGCTCAGGTGATGGAACTGACAGCTCAAGAACTTTCCCGGCCTACATGATCTGGCTCATACATAGCTTTCCAAACTTTTAAATTATGGTCTTTAAAGCGTCTTATGCTACACATTAGGCCATTCATCTTTCTTTCTACCGTTTGTTGATGACCACCTACTAGGTGCCAGCATTGTGTTGGTCGCTTGGGACACGAAGTCAAACAAGACGTTATCCCTGTCCCTGTAGTGGACTGCTTTGTGACCCTTCTGGCTTTTCTTGTTGATGCACTATAGGCACAGTGTGTGGGAAGCCCCTTTCAGAGATAATGTGCGTGTACAACATCCTACCAGCTCCTGGTTCTATCTCAGTATCAAGAGTTCTAGATACTCTTGACACTGTTGATGCTAGCTTGCTGACTTTCTCACTTGTCTTCCATCCTGAAAGTTCCTCCGGGCTGGGAGGCTGTCTTATTCAACTCTGCCATCCCAAAGGGCTCAGTATCAGGCCTGTCAGACAGTCAGGGCTCTGTGATGATTTGCTGAATCCTGCTAATACGGCGGCTGATGGTCTCATTGAGCTGGCTGGGTGGCTTCCCTCTGAATTGAAACAGATAGGATCTTAGGGCAGTGGCTCTAAGCAGTTTCAAAGCCAGGGCTGCACACACAACCACCTCGGGGAAGCTTTTAAGTCTCTCAGTGCCCAGCATGTACCCCAGCCCAACTGAGTCAGAATGATGGGGAGTGAGACCCAGGTGTCCCTACTTTGCAAAGTGCCTCAATCCCTTTTAATGTGCAACTGCATTTGAAAACAACTGCCATTCAGGTTAGGTTTGTTCTCTAAACTGTGGGTTATCAGCCCAAGGGGATTTTTCACACTGGCTATCGTATATGTAAGACAACTTGCTATAATAATGTCTTTAGAAGGAAAACTTGGCAATTTTACAAAGAAGGATCAACTCGTAAGAGCAAGAGTGACTTTACTGCAGGCCAAAGTTCAAAAGTATCTCCGAAATGAGGGCCTAACGTAAAGGAGAGCAGTATTTGGCAGAACGAGGCTATAAAAATTTACCAGCAAGCAAGTAAATAAAGAGCCTAAGCACATTATGAAGCACATGGTAATAAAGAAGTATTAGCCCCATTGCCTTTTCCCGAACACTAGCCCCCACGCCAACACTGCTATTAATCCTGCACTATCAGGAGAAGTTGGCCTGGGCGGGCTGTCCCTGATTAGATTGTGCAAAATGCCATCAGCCGTCTGTTGAGCCAGAAGGTAGTTGGGGAAGGGAGGGGAGGAGGAAGAAGGAAGATTGCACCTAGTAAAATCCTACTCTGACTCTCTCAAAGGGACTGGATTAATTTAGGAGGAGGAGGCAAACTCCTACGTGGAATCACTGGAATTATATTCTGTATTTGTGTTACATTGGAAATGTATATTCTACAGTTTGTGCATGCGTATACTTTTCATTTTCCTGGTGTAAATGCTGCGCAAAACAAACTCAACTTTTTAAATTCACTTCCTGATCTGTGTACATTCTACCAAACTTCTCTACCCTTGGCTCACTGTGGGGTGAGGTGGACGAAAGGGAAAGGGAACTGAATGGTTGGCTAAAACACATGGTAGTGCTGGTTGGTCACAGGAAGCACGTTCTGGTTCTAGTAAGAAGCATCTCAGTACAATCAGTGCCCTGGTCCTCCCAGCTTACTCAGTTGTAGAAGGAACACATTTACCTTACATTTGCTTTGAGCGTCACTGAACTCCACACAGTGGGGGTCTGCGGGAGTGCTATTCTCCTGAGGCATGGCCGACATTATATGTGAATGGGAGACAAGGAAAGGTGGACACACGCATTACCCAGATCTCTCTGCTCACCTGCCTGTTCCTGTGTTCCATCACACATACCTACAAACATATGTTAACAATTCCAAGATGGTACCAACAGAACATTAAACCAAACAGGGAGCCCTTCTGAGTGTGGGGCTCTGTGTACATCCACAGGTCACTCCCGGGGAAGGTGGCCCTGGGTGCAGTGGAGGGAAATGCACTGTGATGAAGCACAGCATGGCACAACCCCTCAGAGAGTGTTTTTGGCAGTTGATGTGCTATTCACACCTAACAGACTTGTAATTCCATTTCTGGGCATGTTTACTAATGTCACAATCATGATGTTTTTTAAAAAGCTTTATTTACATAGTTGTTCATTACAGAGTTGGGTAGAGCAATTAACAACTAGATATAGCCTAAATATGTAACAACAACAAAAAAGAATAATTAATTAAAGGGCATTTCCTTGATGGAGTATTATGAACCCAGTAAAATCCACGGAGACTACTTCAGTGCATGGGAAAATGTGTCTGCTTCAATGTTAAATGGAAAAACAAAATGATGTCATATTACATGGTACACACTGATTCCATATATATCTCCAAGTAAATGTTACTTAAATAATTTAATCTCTGGGTGGTAAATTATGGGCACTTTCTTTATTCCACTTTCCATTCATTCTAAACTTTATTTGATGAATATTTATTCCTTACTTATGTTTTGTTGCAGCCTGATTTTTCCAGAAGTCCACATGACTTCAGGGCTTCAGGGTAATGATGCAACAGTTACCAGGGTATTTTGCATGTTTTATGCAGCTCATAGTGGATGGCATTCTTTGCCTTTTCCTCAAAAGAGCATGGTTCCTATTAAATAACTTGGCAAGGGAGACTGAAAAAGAGCTTAAGAGAGTTCTTTGAGGAGGGAAGGTTGTTGTTGTTGTTGTCTTGGTCCGGATTTTCATTGATCTTTATTAAAAAGTAGAGTTAATTGAAAGTGATTAATGATGACACCTCTGAACTGAGAGAAATCTGGGTATTACATGAAATCCATGGGATGGAGACTCAGAAGGACCTGGGTCTGAATCCAGCTCCACCTCTTAGGAGCTCTGTGACTCCTGACTCTCAGTTACTGCAGCTGTCAGATGGGGATGTGCCCCCTCCATCAGAGGGAGACTGGGAGGGTGCCATTAGGACACTGAACTAGATGCTGTGTGCACAGGGCCTGTCCCGGGGCAGTCGCTCTGTGAAGTGCTGGTTGTTGGTTGCACCACAAAGCCTCATATCCCATATTCCTCTAGGGGGTTAACAGGCCAAGATTTGGCAATTGGGATGGCAAATTCGTTTCCAAATATATTGTTTCCAGTAAAATTATCTTTTCAAAAACAGTTCATGGTGTTTCATGTCTCACAAACCGCAGAGTTTATTGTTCATCATATTTATAGCTTCCCGAGAAGTGTTCTTTTTTATGTTTATAAAGTATTCCAAGAAAAATAAGTTTCTATCACGGTCAAAAAAAAGATCTTCTCCTTTGAATTCTAGAGGTGGTCAAACCTAGTGATTAGAAAAAGACAAAAGCATATAGGAAACTTTTATTACATATTGTAGTCAGAGTAAGTCATGGTTCTGTTTGCTCCGTATTCGTTCGTTCGTTCATTCATTCATTCATTCATTCATTCACACACTCAGTGAGTATCTGCTGAGTGTCTGGGACTGGGTTCTGGGGACAGAAAGATGTATATGGTGTGATTCTTTTGTTCGCCAACTCCTGCACCTTTCTTTTCTTTGTTTTTTTTTTAAAGATTTTATTTATTTATTTGAGAGAGAGAGAGCATGAGAGGGAGGAGGGTCAGAGGGAGAAGCAGACTCCCTGCCGAGCAGGGAGCCCGATGCGGGACTCGATCCCGGGACTCCAGGATCATGACCTGAGCCGAAGGCAGTCACTTAACCAACTGAGCCACCCAGGCGCCCCATCACCTTTATTTTCTAGGAGGCAGGCTTATAAACAATTATACCACTCTGTATACAAAGACTGTGGGAGCCATGGTTGGGGCCACCAACTTTGGCTGAAGGAGTTGAGGGTGGCTTCTCTGAGGATGGACCTTCACTCTCCCAGAGCCCATCAGAGCTCTGGCACCTCCACGATGTAGTGTGGATCGAGGCTGGCCCCACTCCTGGCTGTGCACAGTTGGCCAGAGAGGACCGGCAATCCAAAGATACTCCTCTTACCACTGTCAGCACTAGGGCCTAAGGCTTGGGCAAGAGGCAAAATGAAACTGAGTCTTCCAGATTCCAACTCTCTACATGCCCTTTGTAACTGAGAACAGCCTTTGCAAATGTGCTCATGGGTTTGCCAGGCTATAAAATCAGGCCCTTGCTTGTGAGTGGGTATCTCTGAGACCCAGTGGGTGAGAGGAGTAGACTTTTTCTGACCTCTGAGTCAGAATCACCTGCACAATGGATCCCTGGTTATTCTTGCATACAGCCTAATATTTTTCAGAATCACTGATGCAAGGGAAAGAACATAGAGCTCGAAGTCAAGTTGTGGTTCTATGGCACAGACAAATCATTTTACCTTTTTGAACTCTAGTTTCCACATCTGTACGCATGGAGCATGAGAATAATACTTCCCTTGCAGTGTGGTGGTGAGATTGAATAAAGTAATGTGTGTGGCCTCACCTTGTAATGATGAAATGCCTTATGGTGCTTAGTCTTTATCATTCCTTTTCAAGATAGTGAATTCTCTTTTTGAAGAGCTCTTAACTGAATGAAAGTCTTCTATAAATTTGTTGGGGGTGTATGGAATAGTCTTTATACCCTCTGGTCCAAGTTCTAACTTTGGAGGTGCTGTCCACATAATCAATTTGCATTGAATAAAATGTGTTTTGGAAATACAATTACAAAGAATACCTTAGATTTCTTTGTGAGTCCAGTCTCAGAAGAGACATGTAAACAAATAATTTCAATGCAATTTGAAAATAATGATGCTGGTCATAATAAAAATATTAAAATTAATAATAATTATTATAATTAACATTTTTGGGGCATTACAATGCACTATGAACTTTGCTAAGTGTTTGTTTTCTCATTTAAGCCTCATTATTATCCCATAAGATGGGTATTATTAATTGCATTTTATGGATGATGAAACCATAGCCCAAAAAGGTGAAATGACTTGTCCAAGGGCATATAGTGAGAAGTAGGAGAGATTCAAATCCAAAGATTCATACATCCAAAGATTCAAATCCAAAGCTGTCTGATTCTAAAGTTCTTTTTCTGTTGGTCTACAGAGTTTCCAGGAAACTAGTGGTTTGCATTCACAAATGGTCAGACTTAACTCAGCCTAAAGTCCCTCATCTGAAACATGCATTAAAGCACTAACTTTCAAACTCTTGACTGCAACCCAGAGGGGCAAATTGATGTTACATCATGACCCAATGCATTCATACACACACACACACACGTACACAAACACATGCAACATACCTGTATATTCATATGCTTATGCCTCTTCATGAAACAACTCATCTTTACTCTGATGTATTTTTTTCTTTGCTTTCTTTTTTTTTTTTTCTTTCTTCTCCTTTCTTTCTTTTTGTAAATGTTTGTGGTGACCCTGTTGATTTGATTACTTGCTCATGGGTCTGACCTATGGTTTGAAAACCCCACCTTAAGGGTCATTGGGAACAGCTTCTCTTCTATAATGTGAAGACTAAGGGTGGGAGAGAGAAAGCAATCTGAGAAAGATCTCATTGGTATGCAACAAAAAAAGTGGCTGAGACTCAGGCCATCCAACTGCTAGTGTGGATTTTTTTTTTCTGTTATTAGGTCACCATTCTAAATGCTCTATAAACACAGCAATCATTTTGAATCCGACAGCCCTAGATTCAAATCTGAACTCCACCTTGTCTAGCTATGTGACTTGAGATGTGACTTCATCTCTCTAAGGGGCAACCCCCTCTCTGGAAAAGGAGAGTAACAATACCTACCTATCAGAGGGATTGTGAAGATGAGTTGATATTAAGAGTTAGTACCTGCTACACATTATGTGCTCAATTCAGGTCATATACCCAGGTAACTGAGGGAGACCTCAGGTGGGGGTAATGAAGGCTGGGAGGGTGGGCATTAATGTAACCTCATGTGTCCCCAGAATGCAGGGCAACATGAAGATCTTAGATGCAGAGATAGCATTTGTATATGTTACTGTGGTAATAGTGGAGAAAATGTTGGCCTTGGAGCCAAACACATGGCTACAAATCCCAACTCTAGAGTCTTCTCATCTCAATGAGCCTTAGTTTCCTTATCTGCAAACTGGGATATTAAAGCCTCCTTCAGAGACGTATTATGGGGATTCATTGCGGAATTTCCCCCATAGTCTCTTCTTCCTCCCTGACCTGACTTAGAAATGTTATGTGTCTTCAGATTTTATTTTACCTTTTTATTACAAAAAATTTCAAATATAGACAAAAGTAAAAAGCATAGTAAAACGAATCCCCATGTGTCCACTGCCAAATTACCAGCTTTCAGATGACACCACAGCCCTAGCCAGCTTGGCAGCAGTCTCTTGGGACACCTTGGGTCAGTGTCATCCAGCTAAGCCACATTCACATTACTGACCCACAGAGACTGACCCACCATAAATGCTTATCGTGTAAGGTTGTGTAAGGTTGATTTGTTATTCAGCAACAGAAAACTAACATAAGAATCAAAGAGAATGATATATATTAAAGCATCTAGCTCGGTGCTTAATACATAGTAAGTGCATAGTAAATATTGACTTGTTACATGTGACAGGAACAGCTACTGAACAGGGAATCTTTTTTTAAAATTTTTTTATTGTTATGTTAATCACCATACATTACATCATTAGTTTTTTATGTAGTGTTCCATGATTCATTGTGCATAACACCCAGTGCTCCATGCTGAACAGGGAATCTTGATATGCTATGGATAAATGCAGCAGCTGAGGAGCACGTATGTGGTGTAGGAGTCTGAAGGAGGGAGCTCCCGATTTTGGGGCCAGGGAACAG
Source organism: Mirounga leonina (assembly GCF_011800145.1). Lineage (NCBI taxonomy): Eukaryota > Metazoa > Chordata > Mammalia > Carnivora > Phocidae > Mirounga > Mirounga leonina. The sequence goes on along the minus strand of NW_023270433.1, from coordinate 24,493,668 downwards.
TTTATGGAAGAAATTAGGTTTTGTATGAGATAGTCAGGAATATGAGACAGAGATTTGGGGTGGGAGTGTGCTTTGCAGGGGACCCAGCACCAACAAGGACCAGTGGGGTGAGCATTTAGTCTGTCTAAGGAATAGTAGGTATTGGCAGAGTTGATGAAGTTTACATTGCAAAAGAGGAAATTGAAGCCAGATCACAAAGGACCTTGGTTTACTAAAATATACCTTACACAGGTATCCCTCTTTTTTCAAAAGTTCATGTTACGCCACTTTGCTTCTCCGAAAGATCTATTCACATTAAAGACCTGTTTTCGCGAACCCAAATAAATCTGAAGAGGATTTTTGCTTTTGCAAAAAAAGGTGGAAAGCCAAAATAGCGTTCAACATTTATATTGCAGCGAGCCTTTCTAGCTGCACACCCCCAGCAGCAGGAGTGCCCCCCCCACCCCCCAAGCTCCTTCCCCGGGAAGTGCACTCAGTACACTCAGCATCTAGCCGACGGAGCTCTGAGATGCATCTGTGAGGATCTGTGCTTTATCTCCAGTTATTCCGTGCACTGTTGGCAAGATGTGTCCTAAGGTATCAGAAAAGCTTAAGAGGGTTATTTTTGGGGTCTGGGAAAGCTAAAAAAAATTTCCATATAAATGGATAGCAATTGCTTTTTTGCTTTATTTCATTTTGGCTTAGGACAAGTTTCAGAGGAATCTCCTCTGCTTTTGGAGGGCGGGGAAACCTGTATTGGACTCTCATTTCATCTTAAGGATGCTGGAGGACACTAGAATCATGTGCTCAGATAAGTAGAAAAGACCACAGAGATTAGGTCATTCTTTGCCCACTTCCACTCTTTTTCAGTCTTCAAGGAAAGGTTAATTGAGGTGTTCACTAAGATATTTACCTAAATCCATTTTCACTTACCTAATTGTTAAATAGACAAGGTAGGCAACCCAAGAGGTTTCATTAGGCCGGAGTCATCCCGTATGGAAGCGTATACCACCCACATTTGCTGGTGTTGCTTTTGTTCTATAATAAAACCGTGCTTCTCTGGAACGGCTGCCATTTCCTTTAGTCTGACAGACACTATGAATCATACATCCTTGATAAGTGTTTCCCACTTTGCTTTTAGCCTTTGGAAAGCTCAGAAGCTGGTTTGTGTCCCCACTTCCTGCTATGCAGTGCTGGGAATCAGTCTTCCTCAGGTTTCTTTCAGCGTTGCTAGCCAGTTTGCCATTCCCATCATTTCTTTAACCATTTCCTTTGTATTATCTTGTAGATTCTTTTAAGGCACTTCAGGGTATTTGGGGGGAGGGGGAGGGGGCGGCTAACATAAATGTATATAAAGGGTCATATTATTCTGTGGAAATAAAAATGAGGAAAATGAAGAATGAATCTCTGTCCCTCCTTAATTCAGCAAATATTTGAGTACTGGCTTAGAAAATACAAGAAGGAATAAGAAATTTTAGGAGAAGGGGCGCCTGGGTGGCTCAGTCGTTAAGCGTCTGCCTTCAGCTCGGGTCATGATCCCAGGGTCCTGGGATCGAGCCCCGCATCGAGCCCCGCATCGAGCCCCGCATCGAGCCCCG
>NW_023270433.1:24439626-24492081 GCF_011800145.1 Mirounga leonina | reverse complement strand
ATCGAGCCCCGCATCGAGCCCCGCATCGAGCCCCGCATCGAGCCCCGCATCGGGCTCCCTGCTCCGCGGGAAGCCTGCTTCTCCTGCTCCCACTCCCGCTGCTTGTGTTCCCTCTCTCACTGTCAAATAAATAAAATCTTTAAAAAAAAAAGAAAGAAAAAGAAAGAAATTTTAGGAGAAGATGGTGGGCTACTTTTGGGATAGGCAAATTCAGGGTCCTCTGGAAATAAAGGTGTTCTACACTAAATTGATTATGTAAGTATGAAGCTCAAGAGCAAGGTGGATTCTGGAGAGAGAGACTTGGAAGTCATCAATTTGTTGAAGCCATGAGAGGGATGGTTCATCAAGAGTGGCGGTCTAGTCTCATGTGGAAGCAAAAGGAAAAGATATATGGTCCTTTAACAATGCAGAAATTATCCCATGACTGATGGCATACATATGCACGTTACCCCTTCACCCTTGCAGAACTTAAGTGAATCATGCAACACGATATTGACTCCTAATGAAATCATACTCATGGACGTGAAATGTCAATTCATACTTAGCACTAGAAAATACCTTCCATGATACATACTTTTTAAGGATTTATTTTCTTTTCCTATTGAGTTTCTAAATAATTTATTTCCCCATGGTTTAAAAATAAAATTATAATATATTTGGACAAGGGATGTTCTGCTATAAAAATTACATGCTCAATGTTGATGGGGAAATTTTGATTGCTTTAAGGTTGATTTTTTTCTGTGTTTGGCACATGTAAAATGAAGCAAATTCGTATTATGAAATATTATGTTTTCTTTTTCTATTTTAATGAAATGCTTTAGAATTTAAGATCAGAGCTGGCTTACCAGTATTTCCCAAGTAAAACACCATCAAGTACAAATATTACAAAGGATCTGAGTTTTCTTGTGAAGTAGTCTACACATTTACATGAAAAAAGGATTTTTGAAAAGTTCTTGCTCTCCTCATCCCTCCATGCAGTGCTGGTTAATTAACCAATCATAAATAAAAGATGAAAGTATGTGAACCTCAAGTCCTTGTGTTCTGGAAAAAAATAGAGTCACAGAATAATTAAAATAAATTTCAACTAATGAGAACCAGAATGACCAATGGAAATAGTGAAAACAGCTGGGTCTAACAGGTCAAAACTTCACAGAGAATGAACAATGGGTTATTTCGGCTTGCTACTGTGGCTGCTTATGGCCCTTGTACTTGTTGAATGACAGTTGGTGGAAGCAATGGGGAGCTCTTTTTTTTTAAGAGTACACTATTTAAATGTTCTTTCAACTTCATGAGCTGAAAGGTTTTTTAATGTGCCTTTCACCTGGCTTCCATCTCTCTGCAGATATAGTGGAATTCTGGGCCCTTTTGCTGGATTCCACCATCTTGAAACAGCCTGTTCCTTATTGAGCCAGGCATAGACACTCCACCCGCCAACCGCTATGGCAGAAGGCGACTGAGGTACAGAATTTCTGTGTGACATGGTTGACCTGGAAGTAGGAATGGATCCATTTCATCTTACATGCTGCTTGGGGCAGTGTCTATGGTGAGTAAAACCCACTTCCCCATTCTAGGCATCAAGATAGGGACATTTTTCCAGGCTTCCTCAGTTAGTTTGGGCCCTGGGACTGAGTTCCTGCTGAAGGAACTTGGGCAGAAATGATATCCATGAGTGCTTTTCATGCTGTGATGTGCACACCCATCACCCAGCGAATCTTGTTAACATGCAGACTCAGGTTCAGTAGGTTTGGGGTGGGGCCATGATTCTGCATTTCGGCGAACCCTCGGGTGATGCCAGTACTATAGGGTTCATAGACAATCCTTCAAGTGTTAGAAATGGGCACTAATTCCAGCCTGACCATAAAGTGTCCTATGCCAACTTCCATGATCTTTTAGCCCTATCTGCACAGCTGGAAGCAAAGCACTTGGGATGCAGAGATTATAAGGGATGGAAGGAGACTGGATTCCTGCCTCGGTGGCTGGAGGAGTTCTGCTCTGGGGAGCTGCTGACCCCGGAGGGACTGGGAGTGGAGTGAGAGGCCACCTGTTATTGCATTAAGTCATGAGTGTCAGGGTTTACTTGTTACTGCAGCAAGGCTTAGTCTCATTCTCTCTCATCAGCTGTCTTTTCTGGGTCTTTCCTTGACTTATGATTTTGAATTAACTTAGTAAACTTGTCAAATGCCAACTTTGTACCAGATATACCTCTAAGTGCTGGACAATGCATAGATGAAGCAGGTGGAGTTCTTTCTCTAAGGAGTGGGAAGGGGAGATAAAAAAATGGGGTCAAATAACGAGTCAACAAGTATCAAAGGAGCCAGGCCCTAAGAAGTGTGCTGCCTGAGCTTGGAAGGCAGGGATGGAAGTCCCAGTTGTGGACATCAGGACAGGATTTCTAGAAGTGATGGTATTGACATCAGCCTTGAAATATGGGTAAGGTTTGAACTTCTAACAATTAGGATAGGGAAGAGCATTTCAGGGAAGTTAAAAGGATGGAATAGTAGGAAGGTGCACAGGGAAGTGTGAAAACTGCCATGGGGATCAATTGTAGGATGAAGGATTGGATAAAGGAGTGTATGTAGGAATGAAGGTCAGGGTTAGGTCATGGAACACTTTGAATGGCAGTGTGAAGAACTTGAATTTTATCCTGAGGATGCTGGGGAACTCTAGGTGGGTTAAACAGGAGTGCTCTCTCACTGGGCACAATGAGGGGGGAACAGGAGCAGAAGGTCCTGAAACTACTTTCTCCCCTCTCCTGCTGCAATAGTTCAAGTATAAGATGCTGAGCACAAAGATGAAAAAGGGAAATCTGCAAACACGGTAAGGAAGAGAGGGTTGCAGCTTCCTCTCGCTCATGCCCTCTTCAGAAATGAGGAAACTAGGGCTCTGAAAGGTGTCTCACTCAGGACAATAAGCCAGGGGGTTGGGGCTTAGACCTACAGCTTCCGACTCCAAGGTCCATATTTTCTGCACTGAGAACAATGTTACTGCAGTGTCATTAGCACCCTCTGGGGTTGTCCTTGGTGAGCCTGCATTGAACTCAGTACAGCATAGTTTATATGTTACAATTTGGTCACCTTTGCACATTGTAATTTAAATAGTTTTGAGTCACCTCAGTTGGGAAATTTACTGGAACTCTATTTCACTATGACCTACCAACAGAAAGTTTAATTTTTTTTAAGATTTTATTTATTTATTTGACAGAGAGAGAAAGAGCACACAAACGTCGGGGGTGGGGGCAGCAGAGGGAGGGGGAGAAGCAGGCTCTCTGCTGAGCAGGGAGCCCGTCGCAGGGCTTGATCCCAGGACCCTCGATCATGACCTGAGCTGAAGGCAGACCCTTAACCCACTGAGCCAGCCAGGCACCCCTCAACAGCAAGTTTAAGACTCACTTTAAAAAACTACATTTCAGAGGGTTAAGTAAAGGTATATCAATCCCTGCAAGGGCTCTTTTTGTCCTGTGGCTGCCCAGATTAGAGCGATGAGGAATCAGCTTCCACTCTTCTTTCCCGTCCTCATCTTCCCCAGGTCCCAGGTGGGGGCCTGTACAGGAGGAGTAAACCAATAAAGGAGTTCAGATCCTGCACTCTTGCCCAGGGATGACTGCAGAAAGATGCTCTTTCTTTGGGACCTCGGGATTGCACTGTCCAGAGGTGGCTAAAGGGAAGGCTTATTGAATCTGTTGTCAGACAGAAATTTGTTTGGACCCTATAGCTGCTTCCTTGCCATATGATCTGGAACAAATGATTCACTATCCCAGAGCTGGGGTTTCTGTGGTGGAAGATGGGGCCGGAAATTATCTGCCAGCGTCGTATGAGGGTTCTGTGAGATCCCAGGGATGACGTTCTGAGCACCGTGTGCTGCACGCTGCACCAAGGATCCAATCAGAGTCCATGCTGCCATCCCAACCCTGGGGTGTACTCACAGTCCTGTTACTTGCTCTAGCAAACAAATCTGAAAGTTTCAGTGGCTTGAAAATAATAAAGCTTTATTCCTCACTCACTAAGCTGTCTATGTGGGTGTTCCTGGTCGGCAGGAAGCCTTCCACATGGTGAGTCAGAGACATAAGCTCCTTCCACCTGTGACTTCTTTCTCTCTGGGATGAAAAAAGAGAGGGCGGAGGAGGCATGCCTTGGCCCAGGAGGGAGACACATCACTCCCGCTGGTCAGAAGCGGTCGCATGGCCCCCCAGGAAGCCAGGGGTGCTTGGAAGCGGGATCGTGAACACGGCAGTCATGTCCCTGGGTAGTTCCATATGCTATAGCAGGGGAGCAGGAATCTCTGGGGAACAGTTAAATTAGTGGTTGCTGCCACAGGAGGGGGGATACTGAGGTGGGATCGGGCTCTGAACCCAGAGGCCTGGTTTATAGAGGTGGAAACAACGTGTCAGATTCACATTTCTTTCCTTCCAGTCTCTTGTAGAGCTCATTCTGGCAGATCCTGCCCCATTTGGAACCTGGCTGTGAGCAGGAAAACATCTGTGGTCGGAAAGCGGGGGCAGTGATTCAGGCCTGTTTGGGCCCCGGAGAGAGGATGTCCTTGAACCCTTCGCTCGGCAAACAGCTCCCTCCCACAAGGATGTGAGAGGTCATCTGTCTGTCTGCTTTGACACTTTCACCCAGTGACCTTCAGGGCTGCAGACACCTTCCCCGTAAATTGGAGGGCGCTCAGCACAGACTGTCCTTGGATTTGGCCAAAACTGACTCACTGAAGGTCCGAGTGAGGAGAAGGCAAAAGCAGACAAACAGGCACTGAGGATTTTGCCATCCCAGACCGGTGTCGTGTAAACAGGCTGTCTGCTTCCCAGCCAAGGAATGAGCCGGGACTTGGGTCCATTGGAGCCTTGACAGCTAATCCCCACAGCCTTTGACTGTGGGGCACTGTGTTCAGATGGGGCATGCTGCCCACACCGGGGCCCAGAGGAGAGGCAGGATGGTGGGGAAAGAATGTGGCTTTGGAATCAGACACAGCTGCTCCCTACCACTTACTCAGCTTTGTGACTTTGGATAAGAGTCGCCGATTCTTTCTAAGGCTCAGTTTCCCTGTCTGTGAAATTGTCGTAACACTATGGACCCCAAGTGCTTTGGGATAATGCTAGCACATACATACAAGTAATATTCTCCCCCTGTGCCCTCTACGTGCAGGAGAGAAATCTGTTGTCTCCTCAAAGGAATTAATTACATAATAGTCAGGAGCCACTCTTCTGAGGCCTTTAGTCCTTGCAACAACTGTAGGATAAATGGCATTATTCCCATTATATAGGTTTGGGCACTGAAACCCAGGGATTATATTAGAGATAGTGATTTTGCTCTTTCTGCTGCCCTGTCACTGAGGAGAGAAAGAAGCAACAAAGCAAAAAGAGTCACAGGAACATACGGGGGTGGGGGTTAAATGTCAAGTCTGAAAGTCTGGAAGTTACGATCTTTAACCCCCGTCTAGCTTGGATAATAGAATTTTCATTATAATCTACTTTCCCCCTGTATTATTCACTTGTATGTTTGGTCATCAGTGTCTCTATTACTAATTAATTAGCAAACATTTACTGTGAACTTCTTATGTCCTAGAGCCTTGCTAGTCTCCAAACGTGGTTCCTGGGCTGAAAGCTTCAATGTTGCCTGAGATTTTGTTAAAAATGCAGAATCTCAGGGCTCACCCCTGGCCCACTGAGTGGGAATCCACATTTGACAAGATCCCCAGGTGATTCATAACATACACTCAGGGTTGAAAATCACTCTCCTGATGCTTCCACCTTAGCAGAAACATTCACGGAGGCAGCCCCTCTTCTTAGGACCCGTGCCTTCCTCGTCCACACAAGGAACAGTGGGGAAGTCCTAGAATATGCTTTGCCCTGAGCTTGATGCCTCTGTGATTGTCTAGAGCCTGGGTGACCCCTCCACACCAGAGGTGGCTATGCAGGGTACATCCCGGGTCTTGACAGAATGGGAGATGCCACACAAAAAGGATGCCACCTTAGAAAGTGTTTGGGGCCTCTTATCTCCTCCTCCTCCACAGCATCCACAATTAGTCCACCACTAACCTTAGCATCAAAGTCACTCACACAAATGTTTATTAGGCTGGAGTGGGAGTTCCATGATCTTAAGATATAGCTCTGCCCCATCTATTCAACTATGGCCAGGGATTATTTGTGGGGATTCTAAAATACGGAAAATGGGAATAGCCATCACTCCCTTCCTGGCCCATTTGAAAGAAGCTGCCTATTTAATAGGCACCAACCGAAGATTAGGCAGAGGAGCCAGGGCCCAGCATGCATTAAGTTCATTCTCATGAACACTCTTGGGAAGCCCTGACAATATTTACCATCGTGGAGCATCTGCCCCATGCCAAGCTCCAGGAGGAGTGATGGCACATCCCTTGTTAAATTCTTCTGATGCCTTTGGGTAGGCAGCCTCATTCCCATTTTCAGAAGAACAAACTGAGGCTTGGAGAGCCTCTGTAACTTGACCAAAGTCACAGAGGCAATGAAGGGTAGTGCAGGGCTACATTCATGCATTTTTCAAAACTTGGAATGAGAATTGAAATAGGGGAAACCATGCATTTTTCACAACTGGGAATGGGAATTGACATTCAAATAAAGGGAAACCTCATCAGTGGGCCTTTGGAATGTATTTCATAGGCTGCTATTCACCTGCCCCATCTGAGGGGGAGGTAGGAGAGGGAGTAGGAGGATGGGCAAAGTCAGTCAAACATGGGGGGTGGGGATATGCTCATGTCCTGTTTCCAGTATATTAAGAGCCATCCCCCTCCTGAGCTTCTTCACTTGAGCAAAAGCTGGATGAGCTCACTAGGGACCAAGAAAGTGGCTGGTCCTGGAGGAACGCACCATCTTAGCATTTGCCGCATTTCCCACTCTCAGCCAGCAAGTGCTGATAGCAGAGCAAGCCTCTTGGTTACCTGGCATGTGGCACAAGCAGCCCAAGGGACCAGTACGGAGGCCTCACCACCTGGTTCCCAGCTGGACTCTGCCTCCCTCAGGAGCCTCGTTTGGAAGCTGAGAGGCTTGTGTAGGACAAATGGGACTGTGCTGAGGGCCTATGCTTCACAGCGAAGGACTGGCCTCTTCTTAACTAAACAAGCACAAAAGAGTTGCTGAGTCCACGTAATGAAGCTGTTCTATGTACTCTTCCTTTGGGAGCATAGAGTGTTAAAGATGCAGAATCTCGGGGCTCCTGGATGAACTCACCAGGAATACACCCTGAGATGTAGATTAGGATCCCCCCTCCTCCACTGATTAGCTCTGTGATTTTTGTCCAAGTCAAGCAACCTCTCTGAGTCTCGGGTGCCTTCGTTTATTGAGTGGAACATTCACGTGAGATACACACTTAATGTCTTGGTACAGGTCCTGACTCTGAATGGGTGTTCAAGCAATAATTGCTATGATTATTCCATTTTGCTGCATGAAGGTTACTTGAATATAAACATCTTATATTCACTTATACTCATTACAACAGTTTCCATTTTAAGTTGTAGAAATCCAGCGTGAAACTAGCCTGAGCATAAATGAACAAACAAATGAAATTCTGTGTATCTGGCAAGTCCATGGATGATCTACCTTCAGGCTGGATTTAGGGGTTCCAGCTGTGACATCAGAGCTCAACCTCTCTTTACCCCTTAAGCTCAGTGTCTTTCTGGGTATGAGTCTGATCCTATGGGCAGGCTCTGGCCACCAAGGCTCCAGTGTCACATGTTTTCTAGCTTATTAACCTCCAATGCCCATTTATCCATCCAGGCAAGACTTTGATGGGCTTTGTGTAGATGAGACAAATGCACCTGGACCAATCACTGTTGCTAAAGGCACAGAGCACTGCAATGGGCTGATCTGGAGTCACATGACCAAACCTGTGATCAGGAAGGGGATGCCGGTAAATGTGGAGACTATAGCTCTAATGGGATGACACAGAATGAAGAAGGGAGCTCTGCCAAAGTCAGGAAGGATGCTGGGCAGATAAAAACTGTAAGGGCACTAGAGGAAGAAAGTACTTGTTCCTGCTTCTTCCTTAGGTCTCACTGTGAGTCAGTGTTAGTCCTGGGACAGTTGTTTCTGAAGCCATTAAAGCGAATTCTGTTGGTTTAGAAATATATATAGCTTCCAAGCAAAGAAAAGAACTGAGGGAGGAGCCGAGGGAAGGGAAGCAGCTGAGCTGTGCAAATCCGAACTGTAAGTGGAACCCCCAGGTTATGTCTGTCACTTTGGCTTAGAACAGATGGAACCCAGGGCACAAATTCACTCAACCAGCTGGGCATCATATGGATGTCCTTTGCTCTATTTGCTTTTAGATCAGTGCCATGCACATCAGGATGGGTGGTATGTAGGAAGTTTTCTCTCTGTATTTTGAATGCCCTCTTCGTCTTTGCTAAAACTTTCCAAAACAGTGACAATAACCAAACACCCAAAGCTAAGCCAATGTCACATGAAGAGATCTTTGGCCCTATGAGCTCTTTCTCGGCAGACACTTGTGTGCTATGTTAGCATGGAGTTAAGCAGGTCAGGATTTGCCTTTGCAAAGCAATAAGGAAAAGTCCTCTTTGTTTCTCTTTCTACCCTTGTCAGTCCTCTGTGGTGGTAGGAACAAGGCCTTCCTTTGGAGCTTTTCCCCAGGATTTATTTCATTTGTTTGACAAATGCTTGTTGAACACCTGTTTTGTGTAACAGGCTGTGTTAGGAGATGAAGCCCACATGTGTAAGCCAGATGGGAACTGTCCTTCATCTTCTTACTCTGCTTCTTCTAGTCCTCTCACTAGTTTCACCCTTGCCAATGTGAAGAAGGCTTCCAGCACCTCTTTACTCGGGATTCCTAAGGGGAGATACAGGAGGGAGATTGCTTTGCACATTTGGAGCAAACAATTTACAGCATTCTCCTGAAATATTTTCATTCCACAAAATTGATTCTGGGACATGGTCATATGCTAAGGTCATGGGTTTTCTCTTTCCCTTTTCCCCAGCCTTGTTGGTCCCAGTTTCCTCCATCTGAATACCCATTCCCCTCCCCTACTTCCACGTGTTCATCCCTCTCTCTTCCATGAAGCAGAACAGTTTAGCTCTGCCTCAGTTTTACCTCTAGTTTTTTCTATGTAAATGGCATCATAATGCTTAGAAGACTAAAGGCCCCAGTTTCCAGGATGTACATTCCTTATAAAGCAATATTAATCTGTACTAATGGCAGCCCAGCTTGGAGCATAGATCCAACCCTGAAATGGCATGGTCACCACCAGCTGCCTCAGAAGGTGCCGGGGTGGAATGTGCACCATGTCAGCTGAGGCCAACCCGTATAACAATCAGTCATTGTGGAGATGGGTCACTGATTGCCTTCCTCAACCTAATGCCTATTTGCTTAACTAATAGCAGTGAGAGTCTCTATTAAGGGCTGTTAACACTCCAAAATGCTGTTTGTTGAGCCTGCCAGAGTGATAAGTGATGCTGGTATTTACTCTCTTGTTCTCAAGCCTGATGTTCAGAAGCTTAAAACAATTTTGAAGTGGTTAGTTTTTAATGAAGAGCCTAGTCAAGTCTACAAATAAGCCAATGGTTTGGGAATGGAATCTCCCCCCAACACTAAAAGAAGTCCACAAATGTTTGTTGGCTCATAATGGATTTGCTTAATTATAACCACTAGGCATACACAAACACACACAATACCTACTCAGATGCACATATTTCTTTGTATCAGTATACACTCTTAAGATCAGTGTTCTCTTATGCCCAACTCTGAGTTTACAATTTAAGCGTTTCATTTCCCAACCACGTGAGTGATTTGCCCTGCCTATGTTCAACAAGGAAGGGAAACACCAGGATTGCAGGAGACATGAAATGAATGAGAGATTGCTTACTCCAGTGTTGGCTTTCCTGGCTCTCTTCCACTCTGACTCCACTTGTGTATGCCCATGGAATTTGCCAGTTGTGGGGTCAAGGGGATCTCTCCCCTGGTGAAGTATAAAACCATTAAGCAAATGTTTCTTCTATGTTTGTGAGCTGCCTGCTTGCTTCCGTAGTGGCACCAACCGTATTCTTGTGCCTTGACAATGAAAAGTTGTCTGTGGTTCCTTGTGGGATTCTAAGACTCAACCAGTAGACTCCTGCATGTTTTGAGAGCCCGAGTCAAAACTGGAGAGGTGACTTTAGGAGATGGTTTAAATAGTCATATAACTTATTGTCCAAACCAAGACCTTTTAAGAGTGAAAGGATATGTTATTAATAATTACACCAAGACTATGGGTGTTTGGTGGGACACTTAGTCTTCTCAGTAAAAAACAGTTGGTTCCATTTATTGCGTTCCTACTATGTTAGGGATTTAACTCATCCTGTAATAATCCTTCTATTTAATCCTCATGGTAACCTTATTTAATAGATATTGTTATTCCCATTTTATAGATGAAGAGATGAGGGCTCAAGGAGCAACTCATGTAAAATGGCTCTTCAGCTGTACCCTAGTGAAAGCAGACACGAGTAGGGATTTGGACTGAGGTCTGTTGATTCCAAAGTGCACATGCTTTGCACTGTACAGTATGGGTTCTCATCCTGTAGTTCAATGTTTTCTTCTTCTTCTTCTTCTTCCTCTTCTCCCTCCTCCTCCCCCTTCTCTTCCTCTTCCCCTTCTCCTCCTCTTCCTCTTCTCCTCCTCTTCCTCTTCCCTTTCTCCTCCTCCTCCTCCTCCTTCTTCTTCTAATAAACTGGGTTCTAAGGAGACCTAGGTTGTTGGTTGGCTGCCATATGCAGTCCTGAAGGCAAAGAGGAGACCAATGGGGAGAGCTACAAAAAGAGTAGCTTCACTTTCATGGTTAATATGTTGGCCAATTGAATGGGATTTCATTTGGGTGAGGGGTTCTATTGTTTGAAAGAAAGAAAAAATAAGAGAGAGAGAGAGAAGGACAAGGGAAAGGAAAAGAGGAAGAGAAGGAAGGAAGGAAGTAAAGGAGGAAGGGAGGGAGGAAGAAAGGAAGGAAAGTTTCTGAAATTGAAAATTCTTGTTTTGAAATGGAAAAGCTGAGCCCCAGAGAGAGAAAGTTCCTTACCCAATGTCCCATAGCAAATCATAGAGGAAACAATGATCTGGAAAATCCAGTTTTTTTTTTTTTTAGGAGAGTTCAAGTTTTATTGCTGCTTGGCATTCACTCCATGAACCTAAGAAAAGTGAGGCCAGGTGTAAGCCACCTATAAAGTGCACTTTTCTAGCAATCAAGTTTACCTGGCTCCATCAGGTAAACCCATGGGGCATCTCAGTGCAGCCTCCAGAATTATTAAAGTGTAATGTTTTATAGATAAAATCATGAATCTCGTATACATATAAAATAAACACAGGTCAAGATTTTATTTAACTCATTAGTTAATGAAGGAACCAGTAAGATGTTACAACTGTTTCAAAGGAGAATTCAAAGAACACACACAGATAATCAGGAATGCTGAGAAAATTTGCTAATGGATGCAAAACTGCTTTAAATCCACAGGCAAATAATCAATTATATCTCCACAGACAGAATTAATTTGCATTTTTTGAATAATAATCTTATTTACCATCAGTTTTCTACAACTTAATTTTTTTGAGTTTTTAGTTTAATTCCAGTTAGTTAACATATAGTGTTATATTAGTTTCAGGTGTACAATACAGTGATTCAACGCTTCCATACATCACCCAGTGCTCATCACCACCAGCACATTCCTTAATCTCTGTCCCCTATTTCACCCATCCTCCCACCCACCTCCCCTCTGGTAACCATCAGTTTGTTCTCTATAGTTAAGAGTCTGTTTCTTGATTTCTCTCTCTCTCTCATTTTTTCCCTTTGCTTGTTTTATTTCTTAAATTCCAATATGAGTGAAATCATATGGTATTTGTCTTTCTCTGACTGACTTATTTTGCTTGGCATTATACTCTCTAGCTCCATCCATGTCATTGCAAATGGCAAAAGTTCATGCTTTTTTATCACTGAATGATATTCCATTTCTAACACCTTAATTTTTATAAAATAGCTCAAAGATGATAAAACACACAAACCAGAAGGTTGTGCTACACTGGACATCCAATAATCTTTGTTGCCCATTTTAAAGTCTTTTTTTAAATTTAATTTTATTATGTTATGTTAGTCACCATACAACACATCATTAGTTTTTGATGTAGTGATCCACGCTTCATTGTTTTCGTATAACACCCAGTGTTCTATGCAGTACGTGCCCTCCTTAATATCCATCACCGGGCTAACCCACCCCCCATCCCCCTCCCCTCTAAAGCCCTCAGTTTGTTTCTCAGAGTCCATAGTCTCTCATGGTTTGTCTCCCCCTCTGATCCCCCCCCCTTCATTTTTCCCTTCCTTCTTCTAATGTCCTCCATGCTATTCCTTATGTTCCACAAATAAGTGAAACCATATGATAGTTGACTTTCTCTGCTTGACTTGTTTCACTTAGCATAATCTCCTCCAGTCCCATCCATGTTGATGTAAAAGTTGGGAAGATGTGGTCCATATATACAATGGAATATTACTCAGCCATTGGAAAATCCAGGTCTTTTGATTTTCACTTCATGTTCTTTTTGCTACACTTTGAGGAAACATTTTGAGAGGATTTGTTGCTGGCTGAAGCTATTTCCATATTTCACCTCATTTTGACATTGGCAGTGAAAGCCGTTTTGTTTTTTTTAAGATTTATTTATTTATTTTGGGGGGCAGGTAGGGAGAGAGCATGGGGAAGGGCAGAGGGAGAGGGAGAGAGAGAATCTGAAGCAGACTCTGTACTGAGCATGGAGCCCAGTGCAGGGCTCAGTCTCATGACTTTGAGATTATGACCTACACTGAAATCAAGAGTCAGACACTCACCTGACTGAGCCACCCAGGCGCCCCTGAAAGCTGATTTTAAATATTGACCAAGAAAAGCTTTCACAAATTTCAGATATATTTCAGAGGTTTTATTTTTTTTTAAATTTTATTTTATTATGTTAATCACCATACATCACATCATTAGTTTTTGATGTAGTGTTCCATGATTCATTGTTTGCGTATAACACCCAGTGCTCCATGAAGTCCGTGCCCTCTTTAATACCCATCACCAGGCAAACCATCCCCCTCCCCCCCCAGAACCCTCAGTTTGTTTCTCAGGGTCCATAGTCTCTCATGGTTTGTCTCCCCCTCCAATTTCCCCTTCATTTTTCCAGAAGAGGTTTTAAATAAAGACTAGTGTATACATGTTGAATTTTGTTATGTTTCTTAGTAAAAAGAAATGTTGTGTTATTGAATTTTTTTTTTTTCACCATGGTTCTGGACTATTTAAGGAAAATTAAGTGATAATAGTTTCAGGTTGTAGAGTGGAGAAAGCTACATTCACTTTTCAGTAAAGTAGGATCAGGGGAATGGAGTTGAAAAGGAGGCCACAGTCAACAGTAGGCCATCCACACCCCTTCAGTAAGTGCTGCTGTGCATGTTGGACAGCCAGTTACGTGCTCCTGAGCAATGAGGTGAGGCAGTGAGGTAGCTGTGGGCATGGCATTTCCTTCTCCTCCTTGAAATTATCTTCCTTGGTCCTTGCTCCTGGGGCTTGGGTGTTTTGGGGAAGGAGGATGAAAAACAGTTGATAAAGAGCTGTTGGTAAGCCCATTTTACAGCAGATTCCTCCAGATTCTTCCACATACTTTGCAGTTGGGGTTAGATGGTTGGATTCTGGGGTGCCTGATCTCTGCTGTCCTTCAGCTCTGAGCTCTGTGGGTGATGCCTTGCTCTGGGCTGAATATTGGTAGAGTGTACAAACGGTGGCTTCCTGAGTACATATCCAGGAATGTGGTAACTTAAAAAATCCTCTGTTTTATTCTTTTATAAACCATGCATTCTAAGAAGTTCAGGAGCCAATAAGTAAAGAAAGGTATTTCAGAATGGGAACAGATGTAAATAGTGGGAAAATAATGAAGAAGTGTGAGGTACAAAGGGGAGAAAAAGACATTTACATATTCCTCACAAGAGGTTATCTGTTACAACTATTTATTGAGTGGTGTGATGGACATGTGATTTCATGCAACTCTTCAGAACTTATCTCTTGCCCGAAACCCTGAAGAAAGAAATGTGTGTGTACATACTCTTACGCCACAGTGGAACTTGGCTGGCTCTGTGGGCACTCCGCAAGAAAGTTTGCCCTTCGTAAGTGGTTCTGGCTGTGGTTGGGAGCCCCAGATCATTTCCCTGCCCAGGGATCTCTCTCCCAGTGGTTCACTTGCAAATGTAGAAAATAGAATCCATACTGATTCTTCAGATGGAGACTGGGCATTCTAAAGAAAGTTCAATTCATTAAAACTACTTTAAATTTTCAGGAGAATGGCAAAAGGGCTAGGCAGGAAAAAGGAGGGAGTTCTGTTCTCTGATTCCTCATGGCTAACCTGTACTTTCGTTTCCCATTATTGCCCATGAAAGAAGAGCAATCATATATATCTTTACTATATATATGTACTATGTATTATATTATATGTAATATATATAGTATAGGGCTCCAGGAAAATGTTGCAAGACAGCTGTGGAACAGATGAAAAATATAGGATTGGAAATCTAAGGATCTGGATTTGGGTCTTGATTTTATTACTTACAAAATTACTAAGTTTTGGTTTCTTCCCCTATAAAAAGGATTATACCTATCTCATAGGATTGTTGTAGAAATTAAATGAGATTATGCATGTAGTGATGTGTTATAAAATAATTTCTTATTAGATATGAAACAATCTGATGTTTTTAAGAGAGAAGCTGATCCATGTGGCAAATATTATATTCAGACAGTGCCAGTGCAAACTTTGAAAACAGATCTAATATATAAATTTATAGGGACACAGTGTTACCTAGCAATGGAGACTTGTGATGGCCCAGAAGTTCATCTTTCAAGGCCAAAAGGTCCAAGCTGATGTCAAGGACCAAGGTGGACTTCATTTCTTTCCCAAGCATGGTATAGGCTGCATTTCCTGAAAGGAAGGATTTGTTCTTCCCACGAAACTGTGGCTAAGGCAAGCAATGAAAGTGTCTTGATATTTGCACAGGGCTTTTTACAGGGAGAGGCTAGGAGTCAAGCTGATTTGCATTCTATTCAAAGCTTTAAATCACCTTATTACCTGTGAGGATTAATGCCTTTGTTTCCAGTGAGGCTATTGGTCCAAGGAATAAGGAAAAACTCCCCTTTTGGAATGAAAACCTCAGTCTTGCATAGCAAATTCACTGAAATGGTTCATCCATGTTTTTTTTTTTTTTAATTATTTTTATTTATTTTTTATCATCTTAGTAATAGGTGGATATACTATGTCCAAGTGTGGATGATTCATCTGGTGTTCCTTTAATGCTGCCTGAGATTGGGGTCCTGTCTAATGGCAGCCCAGCTTCTTGTACCATTGGCCTTTGAGGCCCAGAATCAGATTTCATCTTTTTAAAGAACCTGGAACTCTCAGAAGCTAGAGAGATGGTTTGCCTTCATTCATTTGTATAATCAAGAGGAGGGACCAAAGGTTCTTCCCTCCAGACATTAAAATGCCTAGATACCTGGAACCATGAGAGGACAGAAGAGGAAAGGTTAGAGGGCTGCTTGCTCATCCCGAGCACGGGTCTTACTGACCTCTTGGAATGTGGCACAAGGGTAGAGTAAGGGTGCTTCTGCCTGGGCACCTACAGACTATACACTCTGCAAGGGCAAGGGTTGAATGATCACATCTGTTTCATGAACTCATGTTTCCTCAAAGCCCAGCATCTGGCACAGGGGTAGGCACTCATTCACTATTGGATGATTGAATAATAAATGAGAGAAAGCATTTCTGAGCAATCCTTAAAGATGACACCCAGTGAACGGGGCAGTGAATAGAAGGCACTTATGTTATTTGGAATGTATACTGTGTTTGCTGCCTATTTCATTCCACTTTGACTCATCCAGAGAGAGAAAGAGAGAGAGGAAGAGAGAGAAAGAGATATGCATGTGACTCCTACTGAATGGATAAAGAAGCTGAGGATCAGAGTGTTCAAGTTCCTTTCTCAAGGTTACAGCTAGGTGGATCTCAGGTTCAAACCTAGGTCTGTCTGAGAAGAAGGAAAACTGCCCTCTTTCTCGTCTGCTGTATTGAGCAAGTCCCATGGTGTGGAAGTAAAGAGGTCTGCATTCATGAAGATGGGAAGTGAAGTGGGGATGTAACTAGACATCCAGTGGAAGGGCAGTCATGGCATTTTCTCATTGCTTTGAAATCTGGGTTCACACATCTTGAGAAGTGGGGTTTGTTTGTTTTGTTGTACCTGCAGATGAAATTTGAGTATCCTTAAGATCTGGTGTTTTGGCAGATATGAAAACATTTCTTGGCCACTTAGTATACGTTTAGATGCTGCTAGAGTATTCCAAGTGTATTCTGTTGTGTAATCTCACAAGAACTCAATAATATATTATGATCCCCCATTTTATAGATGCAGAAGCTGAAGTTTGAAAGAATGAGTTATTTCATTGAGGTCATACACTGTAATTGGCAGAGTCAGTGTGTGTGAATCTAGAAATGCCTATCCATTAAGTTTTTTTTTTTTTTCTCAGTTTGATGACATTACAATTGACTGGGGGGGAAAAAAAAGAAAAGAAAAAGGATTCTAATGAATTCTTTGAGAAGCAGACAACCTGTGCCAGGAGTTATTCTATTTGACTTCTAGGAAAAACTGATAATCATCAACAGATGATTGTGGCTGATCAATCCTTTTTTTCATTTTTTAAGGTTCCTTCTCATATGGTCCTTCAGTCAGTAGATATTTATCGAATGGCTCCTCTGTGCTCTGTGCTTCTTTAGGCCCCAAGAATATACCTGGAAATGGAACGAAGTCCAGTTTGCCTCCTAGAGGGGGAGAAAGAGACAATAAATTATTTTCATTCTGTTAGTTTACTGAACAGCTATATTGAGGCGTAATTCACATACTATAAAATTCACTCTTGGTTTTTAGTACATCACGATGTTGTGCAGCTATCACAGCTGTCTGATTCCCAGGCAATTTCAAATGGCTATATAATTTGTCAGGAGTGACAAGTGCTCTGAAGACAAACAAGTGGGGTGAGGTGGGGTGAGAGTGAATGTGCTGCTGGTCTACCCGGGGGACCATATCAGGACAGGCCTTCCAGATAACGTGATATTTGAGCAGAAACTTGAATGAGATGAGGGAATGAGACATGGACATCTGGGCAAAGAAGAGTCCAGGTAGAGGAAACAGGGCAAGACCCTGAGGTGGGAGCACATCCAGTGCTCATGGAAGAGTAGACAAGTCAGTGGCTGAAGGCCAGAGGGCAGGAGAGAAGGTAGTCTCACCCATGAGTTGTAAGGGACTGTGTATCAAAGTACTTAGTGTGATGCCTGGTACACAGCAGGTGCTTAATAAATGAGAGCTCTGGTTATGATGGTTATTATCCTTATTTTCATCGTAAAGCTGCCAGTCACCTTGCTTCCTGAGCACAGGAGCTGTGGCTCACCTTTGCATCTCCCTGGAGACAAGACCAATGCTTTGCACATAATACACAGTCATTAAGCATCCACTTAGTGAAAAAATAGAATTTAATCTTTAAATTAATAATCTTTGTTACAAGAACAGGCAGGAATAAATGCCCAGATGGACTGATAAATCATGAAGACAAGTTAATATTGAGCAATACTGCTAAGTATTTCTACCAAAGAGGCATGGTTTTCTCTAAGGCCTGCAAAATTCCTATTTCCTTAAGAGGTGGGGTGAAGAGTTTTGTTTTGTTTTGTTTTTTTCTTTCCCTAGCCCCTGGTTGAAGGCAGCTCTGTGATGGGGTTTCTTTATAATTGGGCGAGGGGGTGTCTGGGTCAAAGTGAAAGCCAACTTGTACTGCTATTACAACACATTACATAAATAACTATATATAATTGCTACCATCCATCAATTTGGGGAGATCAGTGGTGAGAGATGCTGCCAGTTTCTTGGAATGAAAACTAAAGCTGTGAATAGCCCATAAAGTCACACTCGCTAATCAATGCCAGTGTTTTTAAGGGAGGGTAAATTGGTCCAGTCACCAATTCAACCTTGAGAAGCATTCCCTTGTGTATCCTTCGTATTGGTTTGCAAGACTTTGCCCAATCCTTGCTTAGAGTGTTTTTTTCCCTCCTCTTTCACCAACTTTTTTTTTTTTTTTTACCATAGGATTATTCTTAGCCCTGCCTTCCCCTGTGTTGCAACCTGAAGCCTTTGCTGAGTTGGCTAAGGACAGATAGATTTCTAATGGGTTTAGGTTAATCTGACCACTATATGCAGCTGAACTTGCTTCTATGCAGATTTGGAAAGTTCTAAATGTCCAGCTTCCCTGTCTACATGGGTCAAGTTAACCTGATTCTTTCTCAATTCTTTATTTCATTCTGGACTGGCAGAAGACTAACCATGAGTTTAAAAAACAAACAAACAAACAAACAAATATTAGACTGCAGCATTCAAGAAGGTATGACATTTGCAAATAGAAAGGATTCTTAATAATCACATCTTGCACTTGACCCCAATCAATTTAATACCCTGGGTTGTAAGCAGCATGAGGCAGAGGCCACCTAACTCCCGGGCCTAGGAAAATGTGTCTGGCAATAAGTGCAGACTAATCTTATTGAATTGACATTGAAGTAATGAAGTCACACTTTTATTGATTGAAAATGAAATTGAACAGGCAGCTCCCACAGCTAAAGCTCTTTCAAGCAGAGATAAATGGTCAATGGCTTGCTTTGCAGTAACCTGAGAAACTCTAGAAACTCCTAGAATGTAGGAACCTTATTTAATTCCCATGTGAATGGACCACAGGGTCTTCTCAGGGGTGGTGATGGTGGGTAGCGTATGTGCTCAACAGGTGTGTGTTAGAGACACAGCCAAGAACTTTCCACCCCCAGCACAGAGTCTGGTTTTCTTTCTCCATGAGAAATTTGCCTCTTTTGTAAAAATTCCCCTTTCCATCAGAGTGTCCCTTTAGGTGGGAACCCCTACGTGAGGGTGAGATGGGGAGCCTGTGAATTCCCTTTTCCTTCACCTTCTCTGCTCTGTCTAGGTCCTACAGTTTGTCCGAATGAATGCTTGATGTACTTCAGAATGTTAGACTCTATTATATTAGTCAGAAGTACTTTTGTGGATAATTGGTAGGAAATTAAAGGATTCAAGGGTGATTTGGTGTTTCCAGAAATCTTTAGAAGTTGTTTGAGGGGGAAAATAAGTAAGTCTTGTTAAAAACCCCTCAAGCCAAGGGACACTGTTCTTTTTCATGGAAAATTGCTACTTAGAAACATACTATAAAATGTGTCATGCTTTTGGGTCAGCAGACACTAAGCATTTACATTTTCTTGCGCCAAAAGAGAGGTTGCCAGTGATGGTTTTACCTTCTCTAGGTGCTGGCATAAAGGGCTGGTCCCATCATGAAGTCTCCCTTCCGGACTGGCAGCATTCACTAACAATAGTGATGTCAGCAAGACTAGCTTCTATTAGAATAGCACTCCATGCTTTCTGGAACTTCATTCATTTGCATTATCCTTTGATCTTCATAACAAGCCTGCAAGGGTGGTGAAGGCATGTGCTACAGTGATGAAGGAAGCCGAGGAACACTGGCTAAGTGGGAAGTGAATTCCTCAAGGTCTCAGAGTTAAGGGTCTCTGAGGAGAGGAGGAGCACGTCCTCTCAACTTTAATTTCTGTTCAGCGCTCAGTTAAATCTTGAGAGAGAGTCCTTGTGTTTTTGCTCCCAGGAGTCTGTAGTAGCATCTGCCTAACCCAGACCTAAAACAACCAAACCAAATTCAAATAAATAGAAGAACAAACAACATCCTGCTGACCTCATCAGGCCCACTTGCTCTGGGGCCCAATTCCCTGAAGCAGGCCCCATCTCTGTCACTGCTCATTTCAAGCTTGTCCTGTGCTACCACTTTCCATGGTGCCCACTTCTGTCCTTGGGGCTGCCATCTACAGGGTCTGGCCTTAGAGCCCCCTTTCTTCTGCTCTGCTAGTTTGTCCTTGAAGACATCACTTCTCTTCTTGGTTTCTTGGTTTTGTGCCTTTCCTATCAACTGTCCCTGTTCTCTCTCAAGGCCTGTGTCTTCTTTCATCCGATGACACTTTTGGACTCCTTGCTGTTCTTCTCTCCTCCTCCACAATCCATCTCCTCAGCTTCCCAGCATCTTCCTAAACATGCGTCTGCTTTCTGATTCCCATCAGGGGAAGTCAAAACCTATGGAGGGTGGCATTGGGGTCTTAGCCAGCCAACTTCACCACCCTGTCTTTCACCATTTCCATGAATGGGAACCCCAGCCACACTGTCCTGGTCACTGCCCTCATTAGCTTCACGGCACTCCCCACCTCTGGGACTTGGCTCACACTATTTCAAATGTAGAAATCTAACAAATCAACTTTCAAGGATTATCACAAGTGCTATCACCTTCAAGAAAACTTCCAGTCACAACTTCTCCAGAAAGGGAGTCTTCCCCCACCATTTACAGCTGAAGTGAAGACCTCTCTTGTTTGCAATATTTAATAATCTATCTGCCCTCATTAGATTGTGAATTCCCTGAAACTCAAGACTGGCCCTTAGTCATCTTTGTGTCCCCTGCATCTGGTATAAAATAGATATTTAAAGGTTTTCTTTCAGCTGGATTTGGCACCAGGTGAATTCATATTTTGATGGATCAACTATCTATACCCTCTCCTCCATAACAGGGTTATCAGGGAATATTGGAATAGCTGTAGTTGGCTGGTTGATATTTATTTGCCAAGGGTAGCAAGAAAATAAAGTAGAAAAATGGATACTGGATTTGGGGTGCCTATCCTTTGTGGACCCTTGACCTTTGAAGGCCCTAAAACACTGGCTAGAGGAAAAGGGAGCTGATTTGAGGGCGCTTCAAAGAAGGGGGGTGGCACACGTGTTTGGGAGCATACCAAACACACACACCAATGATGTATTCTCAGAAAGCAATGAGTTGGGGCCTTAGGACTGGAAACTATCTTCTAGTTCTGTGTTGTTCCTTGGGCAACACTTTGGGCAAGCCCCTGGGCTCCTCTGGCTTTGGGGTTAATTATGGCTCTTTCATAGATTTATTGTGGGGGTGGGCCTTAAAAACTTGGACTGGGCCTTTAAGCCGGGGAAAGACATTGAAAATATTTAAGATAGAAAATGAGTTTGATAAGTTGGTAGTAGCAAGATCAGACACCTTGAAAGGCTGTTTACCTAAGAGAAGTAAAAACACATGTTCACAAAAGACTTGTAAAAGAATGCTTTCAGTGGCTTTATTCATAGAGGCACAGAACTGGAAACAACGCAAATGTCCATCAACAGGAGGATGGACAAACTGTGGTATCTTCATACAATGGGATACTACTCAGCAGTAACAAGCTACTGATGTAGGAAACAGCAAGGATTAATCTTGAAAACACGTTGGGTGAAAGAAACCAGACAAAAAGAAGGAGATATACTGTAAGATTCCATTTATATGAAATTGAAGGTCATAAGTTGAATCTTTGGTGAAAGATCTGGGACAGTGGTTGTCTCTGGGGCTAGAGATGGGGATTGACTGGTAGAAATGAGGGAATACTCCAGGTAATGTTCTGATTCTTAATTGATGTGTTTATTTTGTGAGTCTGGATTTGTTAAGACTCATCTAATTATATACTTAAGATCTGTGCAGTTCAATTTATGTTTGTCAATTAAAAAAGAATCCTGAGAAGAGTTGTATAGATTTACTTTCAGCCAGATTTGGAAGCCTATGGCATGGGGAATTCAGGCCTGGACAGTCATTGTGGCCCCAGAAGCAATTTCTCTGCAACCTAGAAATGTCAAGGGAAGTTTCTAAGAAGAGGAGACATTTGGGATGAGTTATGAAATATAGATAGGAATCTACCAGATGGACCAGGGATTAGAGTTTATTTCAGGAAGAGGGAAAGGAAGAGCCAGGCTATGGATCGAAAAGAATTGGAAGTATCTGAACCTTGCAGGTGGGAGGATGTATTAGGACAGCGGGTCAGCGCAGGAGGTGGAAGATAAGGCCACAAAGGCAGCTTGGGTGACTGAAGGGATGGCAGTCTCAGCTGCACAACAGGGCAGAGGAACACGCAGGACCATATCTCTGAAGAGAAGTCTGCAGACAGAAATTGGGGAGAGTGGTCAGTGTAAAAGGAATAGTTAAAACATTTGGAAATGGATGAGCTGACGCAGACAGAAAAACACAGTATGTGTAGCGTGAAGATGCATTAGGCTTGTGCTCATATCAACAAGAATAAAGTGGTGGCTTGACTGTCAGCTGAGCGGGTCTTTGGCCTTGACTCAGCCTCTGAGAATGGACATGAAGTTGGCTTTGGGTGCAGACTGATGGAAAGAGAGATCATTCTTTCTTCCATGAAATGTGTAGGGAAAACAAACGCGGTGGCCTTTCTTTCTGAGCTGTGTGATATGGCTTTGGTTCAGGGGCTCTCCCATGATGGAACCTTGTATACTGCATTATTCAGGCTGAATGGACTGAGACCATGTCTCAGCTCATGAGGAAAGAAGTCCCAGGAAAAGAATAACATCCTAAGAGGACCAGACTTTATGTTGCCTGGTGCCTCCTAATGCCTCTTACCTAACCTCTCCGCTCCTCAATTTTTCATTTGTAAGAAGAGAATACTACTACCACAGGGTTGTTATGAGGATCCAGTGAGTTTTATTTATAAAGAACCCAGAATGGTTCTTGGCACAGGATGAATGCTATATAAATGGCTTTTCATATATACATGTAAATTGTTAAATAAAAAGCAGGGTTCTCAATGAAAAGAGCTATAAAAAAGAACTTCCCAGTGTTCTGGTGGTTAACTGGTAGAAGAAAATTTCCAAAGGAAGAACAAATTAAATTTTAAAATTAATTCATAATGTGGAATAATTTTAGATTTATATGAAAGTTACAAAGTACAGAGAGTTCCTCGTTAAAATAATGTTTTTATATCCATGCCCAGTACTAACCAGGAACAAAATGCGAGACTAGCCTCAGGGGTGGGGGTGGAGTGGGGAAGGAAAGGAAACCATACAGTAACCACTCATCTAATCCCTAATACCTGTTAGGGAGAAAAGCCGAGTTTATGTTGATGCATTCATTCAGGAACCGCTGAGAGCCTACTAGATGGTCAGCACTGTGGCAGGTGCTGAGGAGTCAGTGATAAATTCCCTCATCCATCAAAGAGTACTGAGCACCTGCTGTGTTCCTGGAACTGTACTAGGCACTAGGGATGCCACCGTGAAACTCACTGTCTATGTGGGTTGTTATTATAAGAAACACAGAAAGAGAGATGCAGGTCAAGCAGTTTGTGAGTTTCAAGGACAGAGGGTCATGTCTAATTGGGAGGAGGCTTCACGGACAGGGTAGTCTTCAGGAGATTGAGATGGATAATTGGAAAGCTTCACCTCCCTCCAATGAGGACTTCTGGAAATATATATGCAGCTTTTAAAAGGCTTGAAACCTTGTACCTGAACCTGAACTTTTGGTGATATTATGCTATTGGGAGTAAAGGGATCAAATAAATCAGTTTATTTCTTAGCACCCGTGTTCCAGAAAGAAAGAGGTAGGGGTTGGGTGGGAGGGAGGGAGAGAGGTAGGCTGCAGGGGTGGTGAGAGAGAAGAGAGAGGGACATGGGGGGAGAGAGAGAAGAGAGAAAGGAAATTAAGCTCTCTCTTCCCTTTAGGGAGAAGCAATGTCTGAAGGATTTCTGGAAGCCTGGTCCAGGCCTTAAACGTTCTGTAGCTCAAATCATCTATGGCTGCTGATTTCCAAGTTCTCCCTGCAAGAACACAGGGACTTGTTCCTTAAAATGACCCAAAGAATGTCACAATGTACTCAAATCAGAAACCACTTTATTTTTAGTTACTTTCTCCCCTTCCTCCTGTGAGTGACTTCTTGTATCAGAGGAAGGCAGCACATAAACCCTGTGGCCAGCTGACCTTGTGTCCCTGGAGAGTGGATGCCTACAGCAAGGAGAAGGGTGGGCTCCTCTCTGTGATGCTCTGCCCCTTCCCTGCCCTCCACTATTACCTGCTATTGCTCATTTCTCCAGATGCTATGAACTTTCACAGGGCAGAGACGATGTCTGAGTAGCCTCTGCATCCTAGCACATGCCTGACCCAGGGCAGGTACTCAAATCCTCAGAAATAATTGACCAAAAGGACAGAGGAAGCTTCACATTCTGCCAGAATTGTGACAGGAGCCTTGGATTGTGTTGCTTCTATAAATACTTTCAGGGCACATGTTATTCCAGGGCAGACTCATCATGGAAAACAAAGACTCAATGGGCTTTCTGAGTCTCTCTAGTTCACTGAGATTTCTCAACACCTTACCAGTGCCCACTATGTCTGGGACTAAATTTGTCATCTTCAACCCATTTTCCTAAACCTGCTTTTATTATTATTTTTTAAAATATGGCACTACCTTCCTCTCAGAGACTCAAATTTAAAAACTGAGAGATTTTCAAATTTTCTTTTCTTTCGCTCCTCAAGTGAATTGTTACTGACTCTGTGAATTCTGCCACTTCAATATTTCTCTAAAATGCCCAAGCCCTCATCATCTAGCTGAGAATAATCCCCATGCCCTTGTTGAGTGTCCTGACTCCAGAAGCTTTTAGAGCAGTCCTACTAATGTGCACAATAGACTATGCCTCACTCTAGCTTAACCCCCCCTTGAGGGTGATCCCTGGCCTTTCATTCAGGTCCAGGATTCAAAATCTGCATGCTCCTGAACACAACTCACAACTTCTTCATACCACTTTTCTCCATTGTCCCCATGCCTCAAACTACTTGTCTATCATAACAAACTTCTTTTTGTTTCTTTTTTTTTTTTTAATATTTTATTTATTTATTTGAGAGAGAGAGAGCATGAGGGGGGGGGAGGGTCAGAGGGAGAAGCAGACTCCCCGCTGAGCAGGGAGCCCAATGCCGGACTCGATCCTGGGACTCCAGGATCATGACCTGAGCTGAAAGCAGTTGCTTAACCAACTGAGCCACCCAGGTGCCCCCTTCTTTTTGTTTCTTAAAAACACCAGCCTCTTTCTTTTTTTCTTTTTCGTTTTTTTCTTATTTTTAGAGATTTTATTTATTTATTTGACAGAGAGAGACACAGTGAGAGAGGGAACACAAGCAGGGGGAGCAGGAGAGGGAGAAGCAGGCTTCCCACCGAGCAGGGAGCCTGATGCGGGGCTCGATCTCAGGACCCCGGGATCATGACCTGAGCCGAAGGGTGACGCTTAACGACTGAGCCACCCAGGTGCCCCACACCAGCCTCTTTCTTACTCTGTGCTGGTTGAATCTTCTCAAAACTCTGGGGAGGGGGGGGTAAGATTTGGCAAATCAGCTCCTTCTGCTGGCCCCACCACTGCTGCTACAGCTGACATGGAAAAACACCAAACCAGGTAAACCCACTGCCATTGAAATAAGTACCATTGAGATCACTGCGGTGTAAACCATGTGAGCTCAGTACAGTCAGAGATTTTGCATCTCTCCCAAACAGAAAAAAAGAAAAAGAAAAAGAAAAAAGAAAGGAAGAGAGAAAGGAAAGGAAAGGAAAGAAAGGAAAGGGAAGGAAAAAGAAAATCTGCAAGTTAACTTCAGCCCCTACAGAATTTAAAATAGCCCAGTCAGTAGAAAGCCAACCAAAGCTGAAAGCCCAGAACTGCACTGGAAGAACATCCAGTACGATCTAATGCCTATTTCCAAGTCACAGTTAATTTGTAGGACACCATGGGCCTTACAATATGATGTGCTTCCCATCACTAAATATCATATGCCTAAATACTTCTTTCCTGTAAACTATCATTATATCCTTCAAGTAGAACCTAGGAAGAAGGGACACAAGGAACAAAGATGATCCTGCCAGGATCATCTCAGGCTCGACTGGAGGCGGTCCACACACCCCAAGGCAGGCAGATGTTTAGTGGGGTATGGAGCCCAGCTCGCTGAACCTAGAAAGAAACACAGCGTGGTCAGGATCCTCTCTAAATGACCCGAAGGTGCTTGTTTTTGGCCCTGTTGTGAGACATTAACCAGGTTGGTATCCAATCTGGAGTCTTATTCTTATATTTCTTAAATTCTTATTTGAACTGGTTTTAACATCTTATTAATTAAGGAGTTGAATGAAATCTTTGACACTGTTTTTTATTTGTAGGAAAGTCATGCTTTTAGCTTTTTGAAAATTATACTTTAACCATGTTCTTGACACGCATACTCCTGGAAGTGGGAATGAGTTTACATGTCAGATTTATCTGGCCCACCCTTACCTTGTGTCTTCCCTTGGTAGAAACTTCTGTGCCTGCCCACACCAAAATTATCACTGTCCCCTCTGCTCTCATCCCCCTGTAAATATAACCTATATGAGAACACAATTACTTTGCACTATGGGTATTTACCTGTGGGCCCTGCCCCCCATCCCTGTCCACAAGACTATTAGCCTTTTCAAGACAAGAACTAAGGTTTTTTCATCAAATACCCCCTCAAGTTTCTATAGACCCAAAAAGTCATTCGGATTTTAGAATGAATTATGGATGAACTGATAATGGATGAATGAACAAATAAGTGAAGTGGGCATGGCACTTGGAATGAAGATAAATAAAATCAGTTGTCTTGCTGGAGAGACAAGTTTGCATGCAGATAACCAATCCAAAGCTCAGTTAGATATATGTATGTCTTAGTTTTAATTTCAAATCCACACATGCTTGCAGTTCCTTTGGCCTGGTGTCAGGAAAGCTATTTGTCCCGTTGTTGTGTAGCTGTGTATTTTTCTTTTTATGGGAATGGCTATTTGATGATAATTGTTTGAATAATTCCAACTAGTCAGTTCTGTACATGGGATTTGGAAATACTGAGCTATATTCTTTGGAAAGGGGTACATTATTATTAAAATGCACTGTAGGCCAAATATCATTACTAACATACCTCACAAGAAACCAGATGTGGCCAAGATTTACTTCACTTCATTTAAGAGTCACCATAAAATTTTATTTTGTCCAATGTTTTTTGGGTAGAATTTTAGTATTTGTTTTAATGGGATTGTCTTATTATACTAATTATTACCTGGATTCTCAGGACACTTTCTCTGTGTTCCCAACTGGGGCTAGGGACTCCTCACTTTGATCCCACAGTTTCTCTTTGTGTTCTGCCTCTCCTATTTGCCTGATCTGGAGTCTCTGGGTGGTAGGAACCATGTTCCACTCATCGCTGATCCCTAGCTCCCAACACAGGGCCTGGTACTAAGTAGGTATTCAGTGACGGTTGGTTGTCTGAACAAGATAAGAGCAAAGAGCATGGGCTCTGGGTCAAAACTCACTTTAGCTAATGACCATTTTCAAACAAGGATAGAGTATCATGACTCTCATACAGGTAGAAACTAGACATGTGCTCAAAATTTCATTTCACTCACTAATCAATGAGGGAACCAGGCGGGTGTTAAAACCAGGAGAATCCAAAGAACTGGCACATACCTAGGTGAGGAATATTGAAATGAATGTGCAAATAGAGGCAAAACCAGCTTCTTTCATAGTGAGGGGAAAAGTCACGTTGAACCTCTGTGAATAGGACAGGATTTACATGTCTATAAACAAGGATTATTTTGCATTGCTATCAGCTATCTACAATTTCCAGAGTTGTAAAATAGCTCCCATGGAATCAGTCAGATCACCGGGAAATGTGTCTTCTAGACAATACCGAGTTTCCCATTAAAGCATAAAATTTCTCCTGCAGTTCAAACCTCGCCTGTGCTGACAGGTCCTGAGGGAAGGGCATTCACAAACACCTGGATACCGGAAGCCTGTGCTTCCGTAATGGGAGGGAAGTCCCTAGAAAGAAGAGTGCAGAGTAGGCAGTAGCCAGATAAAATACATCTGGAAGGCAAAGGTAAAGAGTATAGATTTAATCTAAAACTTTTAAAATTGTACAACCATGCAAAAAAAAATATTTTAAGCACTCCGCCCCAATTTGTACATCTTTATTTATTTATTCATAACTTAAGCATGTATGTTATAATATCTGAATACTTCTACAAACACAAGTTCGGTCACTTATTGGCTGTGTGACCGCAGGCAAGTTATTGCACATAGCTGTGCCTCAGTTTCTCTGTCTCTAAAAGATGATGGTGACCCGGCTGCTGTGATGAGGGTATATAGTAAATACAGTGGGGCTCAGCGAAGTGAGCGCTCAGTAAATGTTAGCTCCAAGTATAAACCACTCACAAGATAGAGATAGAACAGTAAGTGCTGACATTTGTCTTTCTGTACTTGGTGGATCAGCTCGAGCACCCACAGGGTATGTGCACCCCATTCGAGAGGTTATACATAGGAGGTTGATAAGGTCTGGGGGTTGTGGAGGTGGAGGACCAGAGGCAGGGAGGCCAGAGAAGGGGCAGTATTATAGCACAGCAGGGAGATGACGTGGGCTTGGGTTGGGCACCCGCGGGGAGAAGTGAGGATGGCTCATTGAGGACAATGGTGGAGGCCCTTGTCCCATAACCTTTGGACATGGACTTGGTAGGGAGGCCAGAAGGAAAACAAGGAGAAGATTCTTGATGGGGGAGGCAGATGGTGCCTAGAAGAAGCTTTGGGGTTGGGAAAGACAAACAGGAGGTGCAGAAAAAGGCCAGAGCAGGAGGCTTGAGGGGCAGTGGGTTCATCTCTGATCATTCCAACTGCTTTAGAAGATACTAGCAGCTCATGCTGCCTCCCGCTTGCATTAGTATTTATGACTGAGACCATAATGGTATAAAAGGGAGCTGATTTTGCTACTCCAAAATATGTCTCTCTGACATAGTATTGTTTTGAGCTAAAGGCAATTAAAACCCAGCAGATTCAGGAAAAGTTCTTTTCCTCCCCATCAACTGCCTAAATTTGCATTGGGAAGGGGGCCTGTGCCAGGAAGAGAGTTATTACCAGAGATAACCTCTTTTACCTAAGAAACTTATCTGCACAACAGGGCAGCTTTGTTTTCCAGACATCTCTCCCTTCCTGTGAATGGCCTTCCTCCCCTTTGGCCCCAGACCAGTACCCCTTTCCTTGGCTTAGGATGTTCTGTAAGCCTCAGTTACCTGGCTGCTCTTTGGGGTCTCATGTTTTTGTGGGGCTCCTGTACATATGAAATTTGTTTGTCTCCTGTTAATCTGTCTTATGCCAATTTGATTATTGGACCAGCCGAAAGAACCCAGAAGGGCATAAGGAAAAATGTTCTGCCCCTTCAGGACCGTGGTGCTGTTATTTCTAGGCCTGCTACTCTGCACAGATGTAATCTTTGTTGCTTTATAGACAGTAGTTTCTTCAGTCTTCCCAGTAAATCTTTGAGGGTTATTACTCTCATGCCCCTTGTACAGGTGAGAAGACAGAGGTTAAGTGGCTTGAGCTGAAATGACAAGCTTGTATAAGCACCTCAGTATAGCCCTAAAGAGCATGTGCTTTTTCTTCTGGACCCCACTGTCTCCTGCTAAAGCTTAGAAAACAGTGCACCCTCTTTATGTCCTGGTTATCCCAGTTCTCAGTGTCCTTTCAGGGAAGAGCTTTTCCCCAAACCCTGGGGAACCTATGTCTAAGGAACAGGTCACCTCAGCACTTGCTTGCCAGGCAGTCCTTCCTGTGCATCCCCACCTGCACCAAGGAAGCAGAGAGGAATGGGGAGAAGCCCAGGCTACGAAAGGAAGCCTCTTGTGGCTCAAGAGACCGTCAAGTATCCCCTACAAAGGCCTAGCCTGCAGAGGTTGTAGTGGAATAAGTCAAGGTGGCAGGCTGGTAGAACCTGATCTTTTAAGAAGATTCAAGCCCAGAAGGACCAACTGAGACTCTCCAGGTACCTCTGGCCATTGTAAAGGACGGGAATCATAGGCCTCCGGGGACCCTCACCGGAAAAGGCCTGTGTCTGTGTTTGATGTCCTGACCTCCACTCCATGTCCATTAATTGTAGAGTCTTCCTGCTTCCAAAGGACTGGAGAAAATCTACCTGGAAAGAGATAAGTTACAGATGAAGGTAGGGCACACATTTAAAATATGCTTGACCATTTTAAACTGCATCAGATGGTCTAACTAGGAATAAATGAGGGGAATCTCTGGGACCTACTTTAAGAGGTCCAAATGATTTCTAAAGTGAATGGCTCACCTTCCTATGACCTTAGCAGGTTGCAGGGCAATTTCCCACTCATTTTTGGTAAATGAATATTTAACATGTGGAAAGCCTATGTAAATTGTGCTTCTAAAATGCTTACATGCTTCCTTATTGGCACTTACGTTCTTCCTTATAAAAGGCACTCAAGGTTTGTTGAATGAATGAATGAATGAATGAATGACAAAGTGAGTCTTTTTTTTTCCGCCTTTAGTACCAAAGGTCAGTGTAAGCCAGGCCCTTGACTGAATCATCACAAACTCCGGGAATCACTCATAAACATGCAGTCTTACCGTAGATTACACGCTTGCCGGAAACAGATCCCAGGTAATTCTGTGGAAACTATTTCATGCAAGCATGGCAGGTTCTTTTCCTGGGTTTTCCTGGGTTCTTAACTGAAGACAGTTAGGGTTTTGCCCATACATTAAGTTCTATTCTGGATCACGACTGTGATGATGGCGCCAGGGATCACCCCACTCACTAGGTCGTGCAGAATTTAAAACCCTTTTACAAACTTGTCTCACGTACATGGCATAGATTAGCCTCTCCGCAGCCTTTCTGATGAACATGGTGTGGATTCAGACATAGCGATGCCGAGGTTCAGAGATGTCTCAGAGGCTCACCAGCCTTTGTCCTTGGACCAAGAGCAGCCCGGGGGACCCCTACACCACAGCAGGAGCGGCTTCTCTTTAAGGGGATATTGTTTTTTCTGTTCTCTAAAGAGGCTGCACAAGCTCATTTGAGGTCACAGAGAACTCAGCTTCCCGATTTAGGGGAAAAGGAGCGGTGGAGCAGGTCTCCTGTGAAATGCAAATCAATACTTGGATTTTTCTCCTCCTCTGCCTCCAAGCTAGGCACATGGCATTCTGGCAAGTTCAAAATATTTTATATTCGGACTAATTCATTTGGAACAGCACAAAA
Source organism: Mirounga leonina (assembly GCF_011800145.1). Classification (NCBI taxonomy): domain Eukaryota; kingdom Metazoa; phylum Chordata; class Mammalia; order Carnivora; family Phocidae; genus Mirounga; species Mirounga leonina. Next base: position 24,461,078 of record NW_023270433.1, on the reverse strand, counting down.
AAAAAAAAAAAAGAGAGAGAGAGAGAGAGAAAGCACAACTAAATCCAAGTGTTGCAAACTCCTTTAGCAAATAATTGTGAAATAGCGTTGACTTTGCCAGTTCCTGTTTTCATTTTCCATAAATCTATTCTGGTATCATTTTATTCCCTTGAAGTAGATGTAGCAAGTTCTCAGTAATATCAAATAAGACAACAAAGATGATCCTCAAAACCCCTGCTCTTTATTAAATAACAACAACAAAACTCTGACTCTGTGTTAAACTCAGAAAAATTACCTTTTCAGGGAAAATTCAGCGAGTTTTATGAGAGCTACGAAACTGCTTGAAAATGGCCCCAAGCCAGTGTTGACCAGTCTGCAGGGAGTAGGAATGATAAACTGGAGCAGCTCAGGTGACACCAGGTCCCAGGGACGTAGCGTTTGTGCGGCACTTCCAGGGGTCCGGGCAGTGGGGTGGGGTGGGTCCCTCTGCCACCGCCCTGCTGTGGGAGGGAGCCCAGCTCAGTGATTTTGCTCCTCAGAGCCCCACGGTCTTGTCTGTGAGGGGAGGTGATGATCCTGGTCTCAGGAGGGCTGCCAAGAAGTCCCCAGGGTGGGGAGGGGCCTCTGGCGAGTAAGAGTCAGAAAATGGCTGCGCTCGGTCATCGTTGTGGAGGTGGAAGAGAGAAGGGGTGAAGAAATAGAAACCAAGCTTTGCTCTTGGGAGGCGTGAAGCGGGGAGTTTGAACAAACGGGAGGGAAATCCTATCAGAAGCAGATTGCTATGTAAGCCAGATACCCTGCTATCTAAGTGAGGCTTTTGGGATAAAAATCTGACACCAAAATTCTTTCTGCGTGCTACTCATAGCCCTGCTGAGCTGAACAAATGGAAGGCATTTACCTTTCACCAGCTCTCCCCCATGCTGGCTTTTGATGGGGCAGTCAGTTCAGGCGTCAGAACGGGCTGGAGGCAGCCCCGGCTGCAGAGATCCGATTTGTAGTCTCTTCCTGGCCTCTGTCTTCCCTAGTGCAGGCCCACCTCACCAGGCCTTCCTGCCCCTCCTTCGGTCCCTTGCTAAGTGGAAAGGCACCTGGCGATGGCCGGTCTGAGTAGGGAGACGCTGCCATCCACCTGTCACGCTCTTTCTTGTTGTGCTGGCTTTTTTTGCACTATCAAAAATCAAAGGGGGATCAAAATGTCACCCTGGGGTTATTCTTTTTGCTGGCCTCATAGGAGCTCCGAAAACCCACTAGAACAATGAGTGTAGGTCAGGCAAGCATTTGATGTCCAGAAAAGACAGTGTGGACTGGAACATCGTGTCTCAGCAGATTGCCTCTCCTGCAGAGCTCTGAGCAGTCCCAGAAAATTGTCTCAGTTGGCCAGGATCACAAAATGAGAATCATGCGATTTTTTTCTCTTCCTCTCAAAGCTGGGTCCCATGGCTGTGCTTCTTGCTCCTGGCACCCCAGTATCACACTCATCTCCCTGTTCCCTTGTAATTCTTGGTTCTGTGTTCCTGTCAGCCACCACCCCCCGGCACCATGCGCTCCTTGAGGGAGGGCCTGTGTATCTTGACTCACTGGGATATCCATGGGCTCACATGGCATCTGGCACCAGTTGGTGTCCAGCATACATTCCTGGGATGAATGACTTGAAATGAATGCTGTATTCTGGTTTACAGCTTTTTATCCCAGGACTTCGGGGCCTCAGTAACCTTTGAAAAGGCCCCATTAAGCTCTTTCTAGAGGACCATAAAAGCTTGTCTCATGGGGCGCCTGGGTGGCTCAGTCGTTAAACGTCTGCCTTCAGCTCAGGTCATGATCCCAGGGTCCCGGATCGAGCCCCGCATCGGGCTCCCTGCTCTGCGGGAGGCCTGCTTCTCCCTGTCCCACTCCCCCTGCTTGTGTTCCCTCTCTCGCTGTGTCTCTCTGGGTCAAATAAATAAAATCTTTAAAAAAAAAAAAAAGCTTGTCTCATAAAAGGTTGAGCTTAGTCCACTTGTGAAGACATAGCATATGGAGCAGGCCTGGAAAGCCATTGGAAATCTGGTTTCTTTGTGTCACCTGATGAATGCATGGACATGGAAAGGGCAAGAACTTGCATCTGTGCAAGGAGGTGGCAGGTTCAGCATGGAACCTTTAACAGCCTGTTCAGTTGACAAGGGCTGTGCCCACACCCTGGGAGGCAGTGTGGCATAGTGCTTGAGAGTGCAAACTCCAGGCTGCCGAGTTTAAATCTTGGCTTTGTTTGCTTGTCAGCTGAGCAATCTTGGGGAAGTCATTAAACCTGCCTGTGCCTCAGCTTTCTTGTCTGCAAAATGGGGAACGACACTCGTCCCTACCTCTTAAAACACCCTGAAGAATTAAATGAGTTAATATCTCTATAGCACTTAGCAGTTTTAGAAGCAGGACCTGGCACATAAGAGACCCTATTAAATGTTTATTAAAATTATTATTATGTTCTATAATAATCCCAATTCCATAGCCGCTTCTGGGCCCTATTCTGTGCCAGGAGCAGCATGTGAATGGGAGATTCCAGATGAACAAGTCATGGCTTTGGCTCCCAAGCTGCTTGCAAAATCCTTTAATGGGGACATCGTGAAGGAAGGATGGAGCTGACCCAGCCTGGGGCTTGGAGAGGAGAAGGCCAAGGGCAAACATCAAAGCTGTAGCTATCCACATTCTACGGGTGGGAAGAGGGACCTGTTGCCACCTGCGATGGATTGTATTTTCTAAGGATGGAAGGAGCAATGCTTTCCATTCCCATGCTTTTCTAGAACCTTACCACTTTCCCATCAAGATGTGGACTCTAATTCCCCTCTCCTTGAGTCTGGGCAGAAAGAACAGAATGCTGCAGAAGTGATGCTCAGTGACTTCTGATGCCAGGTCATGAATGGTCCGGGGCTGGAGAGTGAGATGGGCTTCCATCTTGGAAGCTGGGACATTTGCCTTTGGAGTCCTTAGATGACACTTGAGAGATGTGCGGCTACCATGCTGTGGGGAAGCCCAGGCCGCAAGGACAGGACATGTGCAGGCTCTCTGGTGGATAACACGGGCTGAGGGCCTTGCCGACAGCCAGACATGTGAGTGAAGATGCTTCCAGATGATGCCGGTTCTTCGATGCTGAGTCACCCCCAGCCTTTAAATTTTCCCATTTCAGTCTTCAGACATGGGGGAGCAGAGTCAAGCCTGTTCCCTCTCCCAAATCCCTGACCCACAAAATCTGTGACTATACTGACATGGTTATTTTAAGCCCCTGCGTGTTGGAGTGATTTGTTATGCGGCAGCAATAAGCCGAGGGCAATAAGCCAACAGCTCCCGGGGAAGTCATCACCGGCACCACCGGCAGAGAGGGCCCTGTGGTCGGCCCTTCCTCCTCTCAGCTCTTCCGAGCAGGAATGGATGGCCAGGGCCGGGGCAGATGGAAGTGCTAGCTGAATGCTGGGGCAGTGGTAGACCCACCTGGAGGGATGGAAGTCCCCTGGAAGCAAGAGAGGAGCTCTTCATCCGGCTGGCAAGATGGTTCCCACATTTTCTCGATCAATTGGTATTCATCTTACTATCTGCTGTTTGCCCCGAACTCTATATTTCATGGCTATTATTTTGTCCAGTCCTCATGATCAGGGTGGGAAGTAGTTCGTCAGCCTCATCACAGAGCTCCAGAAACTGAGGCTGGGGGACCAGCCTGGGAGCACATGTATCCAGTCAGTGGTGAGGACTTACACCTGTGCCCTCTGAGTCCACACTGAGGTCTCTAGTTATTGTGCTCTGAAAAGGATCCCGGCTCTGGAGCAAAAAAAAAAAAAAAAATGATGTCTGTTTGTTCCAAGGTCATCAGGAGAGTGCTCGTGAAAGATGTGATGGTTCTTTCTTGCGGCTTTTCGGGCCATTCCCACGTGCTGGAATTCACCACTGCATCTGTACCAGGGAGTCCGTTTTCTGAGTGGTGGCTTTGTGTGGTTCTTCCTAGGAATGAGATGAGATCAGTGATTATTTTAATGATCGGCCACTTTTGTGGTGCAAATACTCCACAGCTGTCTCTGAGCCACCAAACTGACATCACTGACCGTGTAGTTGAGAAGGGAGGTGCATATTCTACTCTCCTGGGCTGGTACTAGCCAACTCCAGCAATGGGTGAAGCCAGTGCAATTACAGAGTTTCTGGAATGGTTTGTTTTCCCCAAAACAATCAAATGCCCTCCACTCAGAATTTTCAAGTTATCAAAGACAGCGAGCAAAGACACAGTGCTGCGTTCCCCAAGTCAGAAGGGTGGGCCTGTTTCTGAGCACCACTTCTATAAAGGGGTACCATTCTGGAGTGGTGGCCAGTCATCAGCTCCAGGGAACCCCTTGCCTCTTGCACCAGTAACCCAACCCCAGTGACACAGGTACCAACTCCCGAGGACTCGGTGTGGCATGATCATCCCGCGTGCATTGGGGTTAGGGTGGAGGACAGCAGTGCAAGGTTGGGTGGTAGCAGGAGACAAGCCCTGGAAAGGATCCCCACAAACCTCAACCTTGCTCCATAAGTCAGTCATGGCAGTCCCCTTGGCGCCCACCCTTCTGGGACTGTGAATAAAACCTTGAAGGGAACAAAGGGTCCCCGGGGTGTGAGTCTCTTAAGGGGTAAGCATGTGCAGCCTTTCTTCTCTTACTGCCTATCTCCCCAGTGCCTCCATCCCCCTCTCCCCTAGACGCCTGATAGCAGCCTTATCTTTCTACTCCTGTGAAAGAGCAGATGGAGAGAGGTGGGTGGGAGGGACCTCAAAGGGGAGCTCTGATCTGGATGGAAGTAGAGATCTGAGGGGTATTGGTGCACAGAGAGCAGGTTGAGGTGCCCACCGTGAGGGTGGATAGCTGGTGGGCATTTGCCCACACTCTAGGCGCCAGCCGCTAGCATGGAGCAGGTAGAGGCAGTTAGAATGAACATAGGGTCTTTGATCTGGCTCCTGCCCTCCTCCCTCCCAACCTCCCCCCACTTCCGCAGACAAAGCAGATTTCCCGCAGTCGCTTCAACACCCGGCCATTCCCACTTTCCCTAAATCTACCATCCCTCACTTTGCCCTTCCCTCGTAACTCCTGCTTACATTTGAGACCCAGCTGGGTTTCCCCTCCTGGAAGACCCTTTCCAGCCACACCCCACCCCTGCACCACAATGCAGTCTGAGCTGGAAATGCAGACCCCTGATCCTGGCCCCGGAGCTGCATGGCCCATGAAGGACTTCACCAGCTCTACCCCCATTTCCTCATCTGCAAAACTAGGGGGTGGATAAGCACTGCACTTATTCCAGAGTTCTGGGGAAGTCTGTGCTTCCAGGGTGTCCTCAGGTAGTGCCGAGCAACCAGCACCGCCTCTCCATTCTGTTCTAAATAGAAATGCCTCAGGTCAAAGCAATTTATTTGCAGGCACTTCCCATGCAGTCTTACCTACAGGGGCTCCAATTCCATGCTGACATTTTCGATAGAGCTGGTCTAATGGAGAAAAATGACTTTATTCCCTAAGCAAGACAGACGTCGGTAGGGGTTGGTGGGGGGGGGGGGCGGGGAGCTTTTATTTATATGTCACATTACTCTAATTCTGAGGAATTTAAGCATTCTTTTGGCTTTGCTTTCCATTTCTACCCATCCCATTAATAGAGATTAATGAAAGGACTAGAATCTATTGAGAGAAACAAATCAAAATGACAATTTTCAGTCCTTTCTCCTAGAAACACGGCATGCCCAATGTGGGCATCTCATAAAATTCCATCCAGTTAAAACTGTGGTTATTAGGCAATTAATACTTAGTTTTGGTTCTGCTTACTCTCTGGAAATGCTGTTTTCCAAAAGCATAAATGTGACAGGAAATTTCTTCACCCCGTTTATCCCTAAGTAGTTTAAATATTATTTCATAACTGCAAATGGGCTTTTCCCTTCTTGTGCGGGCAGGCGATGGCTGGCCTTCTTATCAGGGATATGGGTATGACATCGTGTTTATTCCCAGGCTGACAGAGAGGAGCAAATGAGACCATGGTTGGGAGAACTGTTTCCAAGCTCCAAAACTCAAACATAAGGAGGTAACATGGCCACTGGCAGTTTTGGACAGGCTCTCGGCTATAGAAGCCTGTGTCCTTTTGTTCTCTGGAGAGAACAGGTGACAGACAGGACTGTGGGGTGGAAATAGGTCCTGGGTACAGATCCCATTAGCACAGTTGAAAAATCGGAGATAGAAATGCTTACACAAGACCAAGGTTTCTCCACATTCTTTATTTCTCCTTGCTTTTCACAACTCATTCTCCCACATGCCCTTTTACCCTCAGCTAAAGGAGTGATATTTCTGTGAGGCCAGTTCCTCAACCTCAAAATTCGAGGAATTTGCAAATAGTCATCTCACGTGGCCCCTGCCTCAGCGTTTCCTCATGAACTCTTCCATCCCACACAAAGATCCCAGCAAGTCTTTGGGTCCTTTGGTGCACTGGAAAATTCTAAAATTCTAAATATCCTCAAATGTAAATCTTCCTCTGAGAAAAGGATTCCTCATATCTAAGGGATGGCTTTATAAGAGATTTAAGACGTCAGGAGCCAGGGTGGTGAATTTTCAGGAGAGGCCTCTAGATTGATTTCTTTTCAGCCTCAGCCTGACAAAGTCCTGGCTGATTGATCTGTTGAGGAGAAACAAATTCATGCACATTTATATCTCCTCCCAGGGACGGAGCTGTCTTGGTCTTATCCCACCACTTCTGCTGCCAAATGAAGTGCAGTTCCTCATGTGTTTCTTACCTGTATTAGAAAACCAGCACCACAGAAAGAACTCTGACCAAGTAAACCTTTCATGTAGAAGAACCTGACCACTAGGTTATTGCAGAGAGGGCAGATCTCATTATTCAAAGCATCAAAGAGGCAGAAGATTTGCAATGTCAGTCTATTTGTGTATTTCAGCAAATATTTTAATCTGACTAGTATTGGTAATTCACTTTAATGAGACCAAGTATTTACTGATGAATTTCTTTCTACTAGGCATTAAAATAGGAGGACATACAGTTGGTTAGAGCTCCACACCATCAGTAGAAATAATAAAATCTGACGTCTGAACGTGCTTTACAGATCATTCTGCATATGCCCATAACTTTTAAGTTCTCTCAGTCTCCTGGTGAGGCAGGCAAGTCTGTGCTCGTTTGTAGAAGTTGAAACACAAGGAGAGGCCCTTGTCTTGCCTAAGGATACACAAATAGTTTACTACCCTAGTCCAAGCCAATTTACCTGGGTTCTTGCTCCTCAGGATTTCCCTAAGGCCATGGGTTGTGTTCCTAGGAAGCAAGGTCCTAGATGACAGATGCTGAATTGAAATGGAGAAGGATGAGATCCCAACACAAAATAATGCAAAAAATGCAAGGCCAGACAGTGGTCAGGGGAGGGAATGTAATGCATCAAGCACAGCACCACTGGGCATGGCTGTAGGCAAGTCCACCCTTGACAAACTGGTCTGAGGGTGTTCTTCTATATGGACCCAGCCTTTGTATTATGTATGCGCTAGATATCCTTAGGGCATCTGATGTCTTGCCAGGAATCAAGAGCTTTGGACTTCTCAGAAACTCATCCAGGATACTAGAGGGTGATGGGGTTATAACCATTGAGGTTTCCAGTCAGGGAATGTAGTTGCCAAGGAAGTCCAAAGATTTACCATGGCTTTTGTTTCCCTGACCAGCCTTCACAGACACTGTGGTCATAATCTGACTGCTGAGCACTTTAGAATCCATTATCAAGAGCCACAGCAGACCTGTGAGAATCCATCCCTATACCTGAAACTCATGTAACATTGTATGTTACCTATCCTAAAATAATAAAATAACTTAAAAAAAAAAGAATCCATCCCTAAGATCCCAAGAGGGGTCCCAGTAACAGATTGCAAGAGAATGGATTGCTAAGTAAAGCAAAAATAGAGCGAACAGACAGTCCACCCAGTTTTCTACTCATTCTTCTTCCATTTACATGAGAGCACACAGTTGCATGAACCGGTGATGGTATAGGGCCCTACAGCATCCGGTGTGTTTACATAGCTGCTAGCGTGTGCAATAACATCTTGATATCAACAGTTGTTATTTTCTGAGACCCTGAGAAGTTGGCATTGGGCCCAAAGATGGCGAACTTTCTGAATCCAAACCTGGTGTGTGTTCCTCACACTGGTGGTCATTCCATGGCACTTGATGCACCTCAAGAGAATCCACCAGTGCAATTTTGGGGTGCTTTGGTAGAGAAAGGCAGAGCCCTGAGGGACACTACCTAACCTTGGTTTAATCATGGCAGTTTTAGTTTTAATTTATTTTATACACCAGATTTCATATGCGATTTCATTTGACTCAAAGGTTCTGGACATTTAAGAAGTGCTAAAATTCACAATTCTTCACCTTTTGACCCAACATTTGGCCCAAAGGACCTTAGATAGATTATTTTTCATATCCACTTGATCCTTGAGTGTTGGAGCTTTGGATCAACTCTTGTAGATATCCCTATGGTAATATGAGCCTCTCTCATCTGTGGCAAACCAACCTGGGGCAGGGAGACTGGGTTTGTGTCCTGGTTGTACCACGGAATCTTTGTGTGACCTTGGGCAAGTCACTTCTTCTCTCTGACCTCAGTGTCCTTATCTATAAAATGAGGATGTTGGACTAGATCAGCTTCTAGGGCTGACATTGTGGGAAAGGGTGAGAGAGGCATGGAGACTCTTGCAATCTTCCAAAATAGAGTACCCATGCTTCCTGGCTAGAGGCCTGGTGGTAGGGTTGCCAGATTTAGCAAGTAAAAATATAGGCTGCCCAGTTAAATTTGAATTTCAGGTATGCAACAAATACTTTCTCAAGTATATATACTTGATATATATATATATATATATATGTATATATATATGTATGTATATATATATCTCAATATAAGTATATTTCATATTCCAGACATTATATTTAAAAAATTATATATCTGAAATTCAAATTTATCTGCATTTCCTACATTTTTGGCAACCCTACCTTGAAGGTCTATTATCCTCTCTATCCCTTTAGTAAAGAATTGAAAAAATAAGCAAATGAACAAACAAAAAACTTGCTAATTTTTGGTCTTGTTATCTTGGTAAAATCTTCCTTTTTATTCTTTCAACTTGTTACATCGTAGCACCCAAAATAGTAAATGCAGAAGTTAAAAATAATATTTCCAATTTTTCTTTTAATTGAACATTTATTTACTTATGTGGGCTTAAACAATTCTGTGTCTGTGTATCACATTTTGTGACTGCCTTGAGAATTTTTTTTTTCCCCGTATCTAGTGATCTAACAAATGACTCTTGACTTGAACAAGCGTATCTTCTCCTTCTCTCAAACATGCTCTTTTGGCCAAAACCCACATGGCCATTACAAGGAATTCTGCTGGCTGTCTGAGTTTCCTTCAGACCTTCTCATTTGTGTCTTAATTCCTACCCCCCCCCCCCAATCCAAACGTGCACTTTTTGCTTTTCAACCAGTGATTGCATGTGGCTGGTGGTTTGGCGATTGTGAAATAGCCCTGAAATATCAGGGAGGACAGTGCTCCCCCTGCACTGTGGTCCAACTCCCCACAGGAACTTCAGGTTTCTCTCTGCCTCCTTAGGCAGGAGGAAGTGCCAACTTGGGGTGGCCCTGGGCCAGGGAAGCAGAAGCTGGCAAGACAGAGCTCCCTGCTCCTTGCATGTGCTCCTGCCATTTTTCCAGGTGTCCTTTGCAAACATCATTTGGTCCCATTGGGAAATTGCATGCATTCTGGATAGAACTGATGGCGCACCTAGGCCCTGCCAAGCTCATAGGTGGGAAGTCAGGGAGGAGCTAGCTTGAGTGTCTGGCTGGAGGATGGCCCCTCCATCCCAGCCCTCTATGTGCTGGACATCTGTGCACAGAGCTTTGAATGAAGAGGTGGTGTGTGGAAGGAGGCACTGTGCCTGAGAATCTGGATACTTGAATTTTCTTCTTGGATCTCCTTGGGACTTGCATTTTCTTCTTGACTCACTGGCAGACTCAGGTCTGGGTGTCAGGGTCTATCTGGTCACTGAGGGTTGGTTGAGCTGATCTCTGAGAGATGTTTCAGGCCTGCCTTTGGGTGATTCATTCATGTATCTTTTTATTAATTAATTGTGCATCTAAACACAGGCCTGGAAATAGCAAATTCTGCAGCTTGGGGAGAACAGAGGCAGACTTTTCCCAGAGAAACTGTACATGAGAAATCAAGGCAAGTATCAAAAACATAGGCATAACCAACTTTCCTTTTATTCTATCCATGCAGGAAATACTTATATGTACTAAGCACCGGGCTCTGTTTAGGGGATAGAGATGAAGCCAGCAGGGTCCCAGCACTGGGAAGCCCACAGTCCAAGGGGCCAGATTGCCTGGGAAACCAACAGTCCCCAGAAACTATAACTTTTGCAGTGGTGGAAGGAAGGCAGAGCTCTGAGGGAGAACCAAGGAAGAAGTGGTTCATTTACCTCTGCTTATTTCTCTTATGGAAGTGGTATGTAGGGGGTGGCTCGGACCATTGGGACAGCAAATAGAGGAAGTGTATGCTATCAAAAATAGAGGAGCGAGGAGGAAATAAAAGTTCTAATCTAACAGAAGCACAAGAGGGACCTGACAAGGACCAGGGATGAGTCACTTTCCCTAGTGCTCCTGAAGCTGGCTATTTCTCTGATGTAGAACTGGGCTCAGGAAATGGACCCTGCCTCCTCAGTCCAGAAGGGCCACTTGCTAGATGTCAAAGGCAAAGCTCTGGGTGCTTCTATATCCCTCAGGAAGGGATATTTGGGGCTTCCCATGGGAGGAGGGGAAGGCTGCTCTCAGAGGTTTTGTGTTCCTCTTCAGGCCACCTGGTTTGGCTCCTGCCACAGATGGGGACAGGCTGGGCCCATGAATGCCTTCTGTTCCCAGACTCCCCATTGGGGTATGAGAATGCCCACCGCAGGGTACCTCTCACATCCAGGCTGCAGCACTCCACACAGAGAGGAAAGGCTGAGCTGGGAACAAAGAGCCATATTGCCATTGTGACACAGGGCTCCCAGGTGCCCCCTGTCATCGAGTGGGCATGGTGTCTGGAATCACCCCTCATTACAATTCCATAGAGTTCTCCAGTTCCACAACCTCCAACTCTTTATCCAAGCCCAAACTCTTCTCCTGCCTGAGAGCTCACCACATAATCCCTCCATCCACCCATCCATCCATCCACCCACTCATCCATCCATCCCTCCACCCATCCACCCATCCATCCTGTCCTTTGCTTATTACACATAGTCCCTGGCACATTATCGGTAAATATTCAATAGTGTGTCAGTTATACCTCAGTTAAAAAAAAAAAAAAAAGCCAGGATGAAGTCCTACTGAATTAGTGTGACTCCTAACACAGTGACTGGTCTATTTATAAGAGAAAGGAAAGGGAGACTGAACACAGAGACACAGAGAAATGGAGACCTACAGAAAGGGGAGAAGACAAAGCCATTGATGTCAGAGGCACAGTCTGGAGTGCCACAGCTTCAGGCCAAAGAAGGCCAAGCATTGCCTGCAGCCACCAAACTAGGAAGAGGCAGGAAGAGTTCTTCCCTAGAGCTTTCAGAGGGGGCGTAAATACTCCATGCAGACTGGATGCTGAAAGATCTTAATAAATGAATGGCGAAAACATAAAACAGAAAATGATCATAGTCAGGTGCAGTGGGGGGCTCCTAGATTGGCATTTGAGCTGGGGTGGTCGGATCTCTGGGCTCCAGCAGCTCCCTTCCCCTGGCATAGAAGCCAGAAAGGCAGCCCAGTAGGAAGGAGTACATGTACAGAGCAATGGATGTGCTAAGTCATAAGGGCTGTGTAGGAGATAAGCTAGCACCTCGGTTTGAGTAAAATGTGAGGCTGGAGAGGTTGGTTGAGGACAAATCAGGAGGGCATACAGTTACGTTTGTGCCTGATCTTATCAGTGAAGTGTAACTACACAGATCATGGTGCAAGAACCTTCTTTCCATCAAGCTCAAGAATCTCCTAGAAGTCTTGTAAATCTTATCTAGAACATTTTGAATTGCCTTTCATATTTATTCAAGTCATGCAGAAACAATTCTGTATTTCTGCTGAACACCTCTAGGCTTTCCAGAGCTGGGTGTGCCCTCCATTTGCTTCTGTGCTGACACTAGGCCACACTGTGATTGCCCCACACCAGGGCCTCCAAAGTCCCCAAACCTAAGGGTTATAGAAACCAGTCGCAGTAGCCATAAATCTTAGGTGAATCCCATGCTCATTTTATGTAAATGTTGCTGAGGCCAGAGTGATGGGAGGAATGAATAGAGCACTACAGAACTCAATAGCTCTTGACCCCCAATGGAGTCAGAGAGCTCCTTTGAAAACCTTCCTTGAGATCATTACTTAAGTCAATTCTCAGATCTCCCCTCCAAGGCAATTCCAGCAAGAAGTGTCTATGATTGGGTGCAAAATGGGGACCCCCAAATGGCTACCAAGAAATTTAATTTTTATTGCCCTACTTCCTACCTATCTCATATTGATGGGGAATCAAGAGAATTGCAGGAATAAGGTTCACAAGCATCTGGGTTTTTTGAAGATTGGCAAGTAAGATTTGAAAGTTGATGGGCTTAGTCACTGGTAAACTGTGTCCCCCCAAAATGTGTGTTGAAGTCCTTATTCTTAGTACCTTACAGAATGTGACCTTATTTGGAAATACAGTCATTGTGGATGCAATTAGTCAAGTTAAGATAAAGTCATACCAGATTAGGATGGACCCTTAATCCAATATGGATGGTGTCCTTACAAGATGATGATGTGAAGACACAAAGAGAGAATGCCATGTGATGACAGAGGCAGAGATCGGGGTGAGGAAGATGTGAGTCCAGGCACACCAAGGATTGCAGGCCGCCACCAGAAGCTGGGAAGAGGCAAGGAAGGATTCTACCCAGAGTCCAGAGGGTCCTGGTCCTACTGACATCCAGATTTTAGCTTTCTAGTCTCCAGAACTGTCAGAGAATAAATTTCCATTGGTAAAGCCACCCAGTTTATGCACTCTGTCCAAGTAGCCCTAGGTAACTAACACAGACACATATTGCTGACGGAGACTCAGACTCCTCCCATCCTATCTGCCCACCCCAGGAGCAATGCTCTTGCCTGTGGGAGAGGTGGACTGCATCTTCTGGGCAGGGAAGGCCAGTGGCCTTCTCGAAAGGGGCAGTCTGAAGTATTGGCTAGCATGTCTCTAGGTGTTCTGTGGGTGCTCAAGAATGCCTTGTTTGAACCAGATTAAGTTATGGTGAAAACTTCATTAGAACAGGACGGAGGGGAATTCAAAATTCAGAAACTATTCATCACGTTCCTCCTTTATAAAACTTTCTATTTTCCATGGCCCCTGCCAGCACTCTTCCATTTGCAATCGTGGGTATGTGCTTGCAACCTCAGGCCACATGCATGCTTGCGAGCGGCCCTTGGTCCTGCCCCCAGCGCTGCTGTTACATCACGTGATGATGCGGGCCCCATAGTTCATCCGGTCGTTACACCACAGTCATTTCACCACTTAGCTCCTGTTGGTCATTACTTTGAGTGATTTTTTTTCTTCTTTCTTACTCATTTAGATAACATTGTGAAGAACATCTTTGTGTTTATGATGTTTTCCCAGTTTCATGGAGAAATAATTCACTGATGTCACTGTATCAGTTGAAGGTGTACAGCACAATGGTTTGGTTTACATATGTCTTATGATGATCACCACAGTAGGTTCAGCTGACTTCCATCTTCTACAGATACAGTGAAAAGAACTGTGTTTCTAAAATATGATTCTTTTGGGGCGCCTGGGTGGCTCAGTTGGTTAAGCGACTGCCTTCGGCTCAGGTCATGATCCTGGAGTCCCTGGATCGAGTCCCGCATCGGGATCCCTGCTCGGCAGGGAGTCTGCTTTGCCCTCTGACCCTATCCCCTCTCATGTGTTCTCTCTCATTCTTTCTCTCTCAAATAAATAAATAAAATCTTTAAAAATAAAATAAAATAAAATAAAATAAAATAAAATATGATTCTTTTGGATTATCTCTGAAAAATATCTAGGATAGATCTGCTGGCTCAAAGAGTACAAATAGTGTTAAGGATTTTGTTATATATTATTATACAGTTTCCTAAAGGAACAAAATCAAAACGCAGTGCCGTCCGAAAATACGTGCCAAAGGGTGCTTCACTACGTCTTTACTTTCTGAGGTTGAAAATGCATTTATTTCCTCTGTGGGACTGTCCTCGTGCTAACTGATATTTATGCAATACTGTCCTGGGTCCTACTTCTACTGGCTATCCATGCATAATAGATACTACACTAAACCGTCTCAGCCATAGTTTTAGAAATAGCTTTCCTTTTACTATAATGGCATTGTGTTTTTAAAATTAATTCATTAACTATTATTCTTTATTTGAAGTGTAGTTGACACATAATATTTTAGTTTCAGGTGTACAATATAGTGATTCAACACTTCTATACATTATGAAATGCTCACCATGATCCATGCAGTTACCATCTGTCAGAAAACAGAGTTAGGACAATTTTATTGACTATATTCCCTCTACTGTACTTTTCATCCTTGTGACTTATCTCGTTTATAACCGGAAGTTTGTACCTCTTTATTCCTTTCACTTGTTTTGCTGCCCCCCACCCCGCTCCTTTCTGGCAACTGCTAGTTTGTTCTCCGTATTTATTAGTCTGTTTCTCTCTTTTCTGTTGTTGCTGTTTGTTTTGTTTTTTTAGATTCCACATGTAAGTGAAATCATATGATATTTGTCTTTCTCTGACTTATTTCACTTAGTACAATACCCTTAAGATCCACCCATGTTGCTGCAAATGGCAAGATTTCATTCTTTTTTATGGCTGAGTAGTAGTCCACTGTGTATCTGTACACATCACATCTTCTTTATCCATTCATCTATTGATGGACACCAACGTTGCTCCCTTCCATATTGTAAATAATGCTGCAATAAACATAGGGGTGCCTATATCTTTTCAAATTGTGTTTTCATTTTGTTTGGGCAAATACCCAGATGTAGAATTACTGGATTTTATGGTACTTCTATTTTTAGTTTTTTGAGGAGCCTCCATGCTGTTTTCCGGAGTGGCTGCACCGATTTATATTCCCACTGACAGTGCACAGGGTTCCCTTTTCCCCAAATCCTCACCAGCACTTGTTCTTTCTTGTCTTTTTGACACTAGCCATTCTGACAGATGTGAGGTGGCATCTCATTGTGGTTTGGATTTGCATTTCCCTGATGATGAGTGATGTTGAGCATTTTTTCATGTGTCTCTTGGCCATCTGGATTATTCAATTAAACAATGGGCAGAGGACACGAATAGACATTTTTCCAAAGAAGACATACTAATAAGATTTGTTTTTATTGCAGAGAGTTACATTTCATTGATAAGAAGTTGTTGTAGAGTTGAATTTTTTCTTTTTTGGGGAAGTTATACTATTTTCTGCTATTTATCAAATAAGCATTCTTCCAAAATTGTGGTTAAATAATCTGTTTTCCTTCTGTTATTTCTGTGGCTCATTTTAATAGTTTGCTTTTTTATACACTTGGTGTTTATTTTTTCATATCATGTAAGGTGTAATTCAAATTATCTATAAATTGTGATCCAGTTATATAAAATAACTGATTAAATAAGTTTTGATGATTAGTTTTGATGATTACTTGATTATATACCAAATAATCTTATGTACTTTTTCCTGTTATAAAAATTCATGTTCTTTATTGAGTATTTTAATTTTTTGAGTATTTTAATTTTTTGTTATTGCTGCTTTCTGATTTGTTTTAATTCCTAGTAAGCCTGCTTCTTCTATTATTGCTTATTTTTCCAGCATTTTCTTTTTTGTATGTGTTCTCATGCAGTTTTATTTTCTATGAGCTTTAGATTTATTGTTGAGTTCTAAAAGAAGATCATTTGATATTTGGGTTAGTGAGCACTTTAGACATATATCCATTATTGGGTAGGTCAGGATAGGCTGAACTTGAGTCATTTCTGATTAAGTGGGGTAGCTGGGTGAAAAGAGATGGTTTTCTAATTGGACTGTGCCTGAGTATGAGTCCCGTCCTGCCACTTGCTAGCTTGTCCTGGTTACTGACCACCCTGAACCTCATTCCCCCCTTGCCCACACAGAGATAATAAGGCCTAGCTCAGAAGAGTGTCATTCTAATTCAGTGAGAGAAGGGATGTGAAACACTCAGCACAATACCTGCCACCATGTGGGCACTTCACTTTCGTTTCCTTTTTATTCTCCCCCAATTACAATTTGTAGCTTCATTTGACCTTCTCAAACTCGCCCCCAATTTTTATGTATGGATTCCTTTGTCCCTTTACACTTTCACAACTGTTTCTTTCTTTTTTTTTTAAGGTTTTATTTATTTATTTGACAGAGAGAAATACAGCTAGAGAGGGAACACTAGCAGGGGGAGTGGGATAGGAAGAAGCAGGCTCCCCACAGAGCAGGGATCCCGATACGGGGCTTGATCCCAGGACCCTGGGATCATGACCTGAGCTGAAGGCAGGCGCTTAACTGACTGAGCCACTCAGGTGCCCCACACTTTCACAATTGTTTCTTGCTGACATGCAAGGATGCTATAGATTACTGCCCTTTTATCCAGTTACTGATCTGGTAGGGGAGTGGGGGGAGCTCTGTGCGTGCAGCAGGTGTGACAGACAGCAGCTACAAGTCATGATGTTCCTTTGTGTAAGATCTTTACTCCAACCCATTCCCCAAGGTGCAGCAGTCTCATCAGCATAGGCTGCTAGGGCTCCCAGGAGCCGCCATGGCTCACTGGACACCTTGTCTTCTCAGAGTGGCAGGAGGGGTTGAATTTCCCAGCATTACCCTGCTAGACTTTGATGTTCTCATTTCTAGTTCTTTCTCTTAAAGGACCCATTCATGAGAAGGGCCGAAATGGAAGACAAGTAAAGAAAAAAATAATGCCACTTTATTTATAGTTTGGGGAAGTGAGAGTCTGCCTGAGTTCGGACCGTTCAGTTCATTGTCATTATTTCCAACAGCTGGTACGATTGCCCATCCTTCTCTGCTCTGCTGGCCCTGGAAAGTCAGGCCCATGCTGCCCAAGAGGCTCATTGTTAGAGCTCACATCCTCTGTCAACGGTGGCCTTGTGCAATTTCTCGCTGGTGTGGAGAATGTCGATATTTATAGGGCTGTGCTTTCTTTCCTACATGCTTTCCTGCTTTACAGAGAGTGATCACTCAGGCCCATCCTGGGGCTATTTAAAGTGTTGGAGGGGTGCCTCCTGAATGCGCACAGGTGGCCGGGAATCTCGGGGGAGCACCGGCGTATTTTGAGGGGCAGTATTTGACACTGAATCGTAGGCTGAGTTCATCATGCAGGAGATGGAAGCCGCAAGATGTGACGAGAGAGGCTGGGCCCCTCTCCTGCCTGTTCCTAGCAGGCCGAAGCCCACATGCAGGGGAGTAAGGAGCAGTTGGAATGCTGACGAAAGGATGCAGAAGGGGCATCCAGCCCCCAGCAAGCAGCGATGTCCCTGGAGGACTGGCGCCCCTTCCACACGCACCCCCATCTTTCTCTCCCATCAGCCAGGGCTGAGCCGGTGGTGTTACCAGCCTCACCTTACTCACAAGGTCGCACAGAGAAGGGGGCTGGCATGCTCAAGGTCATAGCCAGTTCAGGTTCCAGACTCCAAGCCCAGTGCTCTTGCCTCGATCCCACAGCCATCTACTCTTCTTTAAAGATAGGAGGACAGAGAAACCCAAGCCCCAAACGAACAATGATTTTCAAATGAGCTTCATTTTCTCCAGTCCCTGGTATGGCCATTGGACGATTACTTTGGTGTCAAACTGTGTACCAGGGAGAGAAATGCTGATAGCCCGGGGCGCCGTGGCCATGCTGCTTGATTTGGAATCATTTATTTTTGAGGTCCACACCAGTGGGATTTGTTTATCTGGTGAGTTGTGCTTCCTCTCTCTCTCTTTCCTGTTTCCCTTTCTCGGTGGGTCACTTGGGATGCCCATCTCCTTGTGCATCTGCCTGCACTTGAGACCTGAAACCCGAGCTGGTGCCGCCACCAGCTGCAGGAGCACGCCACTCACGGCCGTTTTTGGAAACCAAAAATGACTGGTCACATAACTGTGATTAGATAAAGCTTGTAATTTGTGTTTGCTGTAGTCAGCGACGTGGTATTTTGGGACAAACAGCCGCTCTCTGCTACATATAGCTTGGAATTTGCGGCTTTTGTGTACCCCGCCATTGTCTGATCAAGGAGGTAGAGGAGAAAGAGGGGAGAGAGAAAGGATGAGCGGGGAGGGGTCAGGACGCTGCGCTCAGCACTCAGCGGACAGGCAGAGAACTAGGATGGCTTGGGAGCCCAAGGGTCCACAGGAAATGTGGGGGTGCCTTGCCCTCCAGAGGGACCCAGGCAGGTGCTGTCAGGCTCTGGACCGGCTCTGTCTTCCCTTCCTCACAGTGGAGTCACTTGACTCCCAGGGAGAGGTTCAGCCTGACCCCGGCTCAAGGAGGAATCCTAATTGGAGCCCGAGCGTGATTGAAGAGGCCCAAGGCTACTCACTTCTGCAGAAGACTCTGCCTTTTAATCTGGCTGATAGGTATTCTCTGATTGAATGCTTCAGTTCTAAAAGGCCAGCCTCCTTCCCTGTCCCCAATTCGGGGAACAACGTCCTTGCCTTTCTTCTGACTCTCAGCTGGCTAAAACCTCATTCTTTAGCTGAACAATGACCCAGGGCCTTCACCCACCAGGCCAGGAAGGCGCTGGGGTACAGAAAGAAGTTGGACTGAATACCAGTCTTGCACACAAAGGCACCATCCGGTGGCCTACAACCTCCTCTGTGTCGAATCTGTACACCCAAGGTGTCTTTCTCTGCACAAAGAAGGTAGGTCCCCAAATAATCACTCATTTTTCACCCCAAATAGGAAAGAGAAATGTTGACATAATTGGGCACCCCCGTTTAATTCTACTTTATCGGCTATCCTGTTCCACCAGTTTGGGAGACACTGTTACTCTACTGAGGGGAAAACTAAGGCCCAGAGGGGTGAGGCAACTTGTCTAAAGACATGGAACTGGAGGTGGCAGATCCGGTGTGGGACTCAGGTCAGCCTGACTCCTAATCTGGAGCTCTTTCCACCATTCCCTTGATTTTAAGACATCCAGATTATGGTCCCAACTAATAAACAGAAATTGTCACAGTCAATCAATATTTCTAGTTGACTGTCATTTTCCTTGGGGGACACAAATATATAGGCGGTACAGACCATGCCCTTAAAGCACTTAACTATTTGGGGGAGGCAGTGACATATGCAGAGAAAGTCATGCTACAATGTAGAAAATGCCAAGTGACCCCCCAAAAGGGAGTGGAGAATGTTGGGAAGACTTGTATCTGGGTAATGGGAGATCACTTTCTGTAGGGAGCCGGCACGTGAGCTGACTCTTGAAGGATTTGGACTGAGGGGATTGAGAGAAGACAGCAAAAGACTGCTTCTGGCTGGGGGCACTGGGGCCTGGGGTGGAAAGTTTGGGCTGGGTAGGAGCTGGGAGGAGAGGCATTTCAGACAAAGGAGTGAGCATAAGCGCAGGTTAGAGGTTCACAGTGCTTGGTTTGAGAACATGCTGTGGTTGTCCAGAATGGCCAGGAAGGATTGGAACAGGGAGGTGGGATGCTCCTTCACACAACTGTGTGTGACCAATGGAAGCACACTGACCAGGGAACCCTCTGGAATGGTTGGGTTTTGACGACCTTGCTCATCTCAGATATACCTTCTGGATTCATGTCTGGGCCACGTCTCCTAGGCACCCTCTAGAATCCAGTGAGTAGGCCAAAATTCCTGCTTTTGGCTCTGTCTTTACTGAATTTTCAACTCTGTCCATACTCTGTTTCCATGATACCAAATATCTTAAAAAAATGTGACAAAGACACAGAGCTGTTTGGGTTATATCAGGGAGAACATCTGGATATTTGGATACATCTGGACAGTTTGCCAAAAAAAAACCCAAAAACAAACCCTCCACAAAACACAAAAAACTTTGTATCTGAGTGTTTGGTATTATAGTACAGAGACAGAGTATGAATCCTCAGCATGACTTTCAGAGTTTGACAAATACTTTCCTTTAAGAAGAGAAGGAATTGTCACCCAGAAGTCCCACTGCTACCTCTTGTCCACTTTCATCTTCACTGTTTGTGGCAGACCTGACAAGCAAGTATACTTGGAATATTATGGAACTGGATGGTTCACCTCCTAGACTTATATCTCTGGGGAGAAGAAGAAAAGGACATCTTCCCTGTTTATTTACAATCCCATTCATTTATTAAATCTGGAAAAGCATTATTAAGACCCTTCTTAGTTTGAGGTCCTGTGCACAACTTGAGGACAGAGAGATGACCAGGATGCAGCCCTTGCAGGAGGCCACCGTCCCATAACTACGTAATCTCAACACAATGATTGGTTGGAACTAATAAAGGTGCATGCAGAAGGCTTGGAGTGCGCAGACAAGAATGTTCCAGGCAGGCGAGAAGGGAAGAGGTGTGAGAAAGATTCAGGGGTGGAGTCATTTCTGCCTTCAGGGGTGTAGGAGCTCTCCAGCAGAGACAGGGGAAGAAGGTGTCACAGGCATCAGAGACAGCAGGAGCCCCAGGGGGCAGGCACCAGACAATGAAGAACATCAGGGGAAATGTGTGGTGTTCAGATGGCTCCTGGCCATGCTGTCAGAGGGCCGTAGTGAGCAAGAAGCTCAGAGAGGTAGACAAAGGCATAGAATGGAAGGTACCATGTGTTATAAAGCTCTGGCCTTATCCTGTGGTTCATGGAAAGCCCCCAAACCTTAAAACACCCCTGCTCTTACTTCCTACAGCTGAACATATGCCAACCTAGGACTTCCCAGATATACCACGAAGAGAAAAAAGTGCACGTGTCCACCAAAGACAAGTTCTAGAATGTTCACAGGACTTTTATTCATAAGAGCCCCAAACTAGAAGCAATAGAATGTCTATCAATAAAAGAATGGCTACATAAATTGCAATATTTTCATATAATAGAATACTTCACAGCAGTAAAAAAAGTGAATAGGGATACCCACCAGCACATGGATAAATCTCATAGACATTGCATTGAGCAAAAGAAACCATTTTTTAAAATAATTTCATTTATATGAAGCCCAAGAACAAGAGACTTAATTTGCATGACTGAAGTCTGAACAGTGGTTATGGTAATGGGGTACTGACCAGGAGAGAACATAAGAGAACATTCTAGGGGTCCTGGGAGTGTTCTACATCTTGATCTCATGGTAGTTATGTGGGTGTATACATATGTAAAGATTCAATAGGTCCTACAGTAAGATCAGTATACTTCTCAAAACTCAACAGGAGATCAAAGAAAAGAATAGCAACAACTCTCTAAACAGAAAAGTGACCACTTTCTGGAAGGTAGGACGTGCAGAGAAGTGAATCCGAGGCGATATT
>NW_023270433.1:24247816-24439226 GCF_011800145.1 Mirounga leonina | reverse complement strand
ATGTCAGATCTAGAGTTCAGAATCATCACTTTAAAGATACTAGCTGGGCTTGAAAAAAGCATGGAAGTTATTAGAGAAACCCTTTCTGGAGAAGTAAAAGAACTAAAATCTAACCAAGTAGAAATCAAAAAGGCTATTAATGAAGTGCAATCAAATATGGGGGCGCTAACTGCTAGGATAAATGAGGCAGAAGAGAGAATCAGTGATATAGAAGACCAAATGATGGAAAATAAAGAAGCTGAGAAAAAGAGAGATAAACAACTACTGGATGACGAGGGCAGAATTTGAGAGATAAGTGATACCATAAGATGAAACAACATTAGAATAATTGGGATCCCAGAAGAAGAAGAAAGAGAGAGAGGGGCAGAAGGTATAATGGAGCAAATTATAGCAGAGAACTTCCCTAATTTGGGGGAAGGAAACAGGCATCAAAATCCAGGAAGCACAGAGAACCCCTCTCAAAATCAATAAAAATAGGTCAACACCCTGACATCTAATAGTAAAACTTATGAATCTCAGAGACAAAGAGAAAATCCTGAAAGCAGCTCGGGAGAGGAGATATGTAACCTACAAGGGTAGAAACATTAGATTGGCAACAGACCTATCCACAGAGACCTGGCAGGCCAGAAAGAACTGGCAGGATATATTCAGAGCACTAAATGAGAAAAATATGCAGCCAAGAATACTCTATCCAGCTAGGCTGTCATTGGAAATTGAAGGAGAGATAAAAAGCTTCCAGGACAAACAAAAACTGAAGGAATTTGCAAACATGAAACCAGCCCTACAAGAAATCTTGAAAGGGGTCCTCTAAGCAAAGAGAGAGCCTAAAAGGAACACAGACCAGAAAGGAATACAGACAATATACAGTAACAGTCACCTTACAGGCAATACAATGGCACTAAATTCATATCTTTCAATAGTTACCCTGAATGTAAATGGGCTAAATGCCCCAATCAAAAGACACAGGCTATCAGACGGGATTAAAAAACAAGACCCATCGATATGCTGTCTGCAAGAGACTCATTTTAGAACCAAAGACATCCCCAGATTGAAAGTAAGGGGGTGGAAAACCATTTACCATGCTAATGGACACCAAAAGAAAGCTGGGGTGGCAATCATATCAGACAAATTAGATTTTAAACCAAGGACTGTAATAAGAGATGAGGAAGGACACTATATCCTACTTAAAGGGTCTATCCAAAAAGAAGATCTAACAATTGTAAATATCTATGCCCCTAACATGGGAGCAGCCAATTATATAAGGCAATTGATAACAAAAGCAAAGAAACACATCAACAACAATACAATAATAGTGGAGGACTTTAACACCCCCCTCACTGAAATGGACAGATCATCTAAGCAAAAGATCAACAAGGAAATAAAGACTTTAAATGACACACTGGACCAAATGGACTTCACAGACATATTCAGAACATTCCATCCCAAAGCCACAGAATACACATTCTTCTCTAGTGCCCATGGAACATTCTCCAGAATAGATCATATCCTAGGTCATAAATCAGGTCTCAACCAGTACCAAAAGATTGGGATCATTCCCTGTATATTTTCAGACCACAGTGCATTGAAACTAGAACTCAATCACAAAAGGAAAGTCGGAAAGAACTCAAGTACATGGAGGCTAAAGAGCATCCTACTAAAGAATGAATGGGTCAACCAGGAAATTAAAGAAGAATTAAAAAAATTCATGGAAACCAATGAAAATGAAAACACAACTGTTCAAAATCTTTGGGATGCAGCAAAGGCAGTCCTAAGATGAAAGTATATAGCAATACAAGCCTTTCTCAAGAAACAAGAAAGGTCTCAAGTACACAACCTAACCCTACACCTAAAGGAGCTGGAGAAAGAACAGCAAATAAAGCCTAAACCCAGCAGGAGAAGAGACATAATAAAGATCAGAGCAGAAATCAATGAAATAGAAACCAAAAGGACAGTAGAACAGATCAACGAAACTAGGAGCTGGTTCTTTGAAAGAATGAACAAGATTGATAAACCCCTGGCCAGACTTATCAAAAAGAAAAGAGAAATGACCCAAATCAACAAAATCATGAATGAAAGAGGAGAGATCACAACCAACACCAAAGAAATACAAACAATGATAAGAACATATTATGAGCAAGTCTATGCCAGCAAATTAGATAACCTGGAAGAAATGGATGCATTTCTAGAGATGTATCAACTACCAAAACTGAACCAGGAAGAACTAGAAAACCTGAACAGACCTATAACCAAAGGAAATGGAAGCAGTCATCAAAAATCTCCCAACAAACAAAAGCCCAGGGCCAGATGGCTTCCCAGGGGAATTCTACCAAACATTTCAAGAAGAATTAATACCTATTCTTCTGAAACTGTTCCAAAAAACAGAAATGGAAGGAAAACTTCCAAACTCATTTTATGAGGCCAGCATTACCTCGATCCCAAAACCAGACAAAGACCCCATCAAAAAGGAGAATTAGAGACCAATATCCTTGATGAACATGGATGCAAAAGTTCTCACCAAAATACTAGCCAATAGGATCCAACAGTACATTAAAAGGATTATTCACCACGACCAAGTGGGATTTATCCCTGGGCTGCAAGGTTGGTTCAACATCTGCAAATCAATCGACGTGATACAATACATTAACAAAAGAAAGAATAAGAATCATATGATCCTCTCAATAGATGCAGAAAAAGCATTTGACAAAGTACAGCATCCTTTCTTGATCAAAACTCTTCAGAGTATAGGGATAGAGGGTACATACCTCAATATCATAAAAGCCATCTATGAAAAACCTACAGCAAATATTATTCTCAATGGGGAAAAACTGAGAGCTTTCCCCCTAAGGTCAGGAACGCGGCAGGGATGTCCACTATCACCACTGCTATTCAACATAGTATTGGAAGTCCTAGCCACAGCAATCAGACAACAAAAAGAAATAAAAGGCATCCAAATCGGCAAAGAAGAAGTCAAACTCTCACTCTTTGCCGATGATATAATACTTTATGTGGAAAACTCCAAAGACTCCACCCCAAAACTGCTAGAACTCATACAGGAATTCAGTAAAGTGGCAGGATATAAAATCAATGCACAGAAGTCAGTGGCATTCCTATACAGCAACAACAAGACAGAAGAAAGAGAAATTAAGGAGTCAATCCCATTTACAATTGCACCAAAACCATAAGATACCTAGGAATAAATCTAACCAAAGAGGCAAAGGATCTGTACTCAGAAAACTATAAAATACTCATGAAAGAAATTGAGGAAGACACAAAGAAATGGAAAAACGTTCCATGCTCATGGATTGGAAGAACAAATATTGTGAAGATGTCAATGCTACCTAGAGCAATCTACACATTCAATGCAATCCCCATCAAAATACCATCCACTTTTTTCAAAGAAATGGAACAAATAATCCTAAAATTTGTATGGAACCAGAAAAGATCCCACATAGCCAGAGGAATGTTGAAAAAGAAAAGCAAAGCTGGCGGCATCACAGTTCCGGACTTCCAGCTCCATTACAAAGCTGTCATCATCAAGACAGTATGGTACTGGCATAAAAACAGACACATAGATCAATGGAACAGAATAGAGAGCCCAGAAATGGACCCTCAACTCTATGGTCAACTAACCTTTGACAAAGCAGGAAAGAATGTCCAATGGAAAAAAGACAGTCTCTTCAACAAATGGTGCTGGCAAAATTGGACAGCTATATGCAGAAGAATGAAACTGGACCATTTCCTTACACCACACACAAAAATAGACTCCAAATGGTTGAAAGACCTCAATGTGAGACAGGAGTCCATCAAAATCCTAAAGGAGAACACAGGCAGCAACCTCTTCGACCTCAGCCGCAGCAACTTCTTCCTAGAAACATCGCCAAAGGCAAGGGAAGCAAGGGCAAAAATGAACTATTGGGACTTCATCAAGATAAAAAGCTTTTGCAAAGCAAAGGAAACAGTCAACAAAACCAAAAGAAAACCGACAGAATGGGAGAAGATATTTGCAAATGACATATCAGATAAAGGGCTAGTATCCCAAATCTATAAAGAACTTATCAAACTCAACACCCAACGAACAAAGAATCCAATCAAGAAATGCGGCAGAAGATATGAACAGACATTTTTCCAAAGAAGACATCCAAATGGCCAACAGACACATGAAAAAGTGCTCAATATCGCTCGGCATCAGGGAAATCCAAATCAAAACCTCAATGAGATACCACCTCACACCAGTCAGAATGGCTAAAATTAACAAGTCAGGAAATGACAGATGTTGGTGGGGATGCGGAGAAAGGGGAACCCTCCTACACTGTTGGTGGGAATGCAAGCTGGTGCAGCCACTCTGGAAAACAGTATGGAGGTTCCATACTGTTGAAAATAGAGCTACCATTTGATCCAGCAATTGCACTACTGGGTATTTACCCCAAAGATACAAAAGTAGGAATCCGAAAGGGTACGTGCACCCCGATGTTTATAGCAGCAATGTCCACAATAGCCAAACTGGGGAAAGAGCCAAGATGTCCATCAACAGATGAATGGATAAAGAAGAGGTGGTATATATATACAATGGAATATTATGCAGCCATCAAAAGGAATGAGATCTTGCCATTTGCAACGATGTGGATGGAACTGGAGGGTATTATGCTGAGCGAAATAAGTCAAACTGAGAAAGACATGTATCATATGACCTCACTGATATGAGGAATTCTTAATCTCAGGAAACAAACTGAGGGTTGCTGGAGTAGGGGGTGGGGTGGGAGGGATGGGGTGACTGGGTGATAGACACTGGGGAGGGTATGTGATCTGGTAAGTGCTGTGAATTGTGCAAGACTGTTGAATCTCAGATCTGTACCTCTGAAACAAATAATGCAATATATGTTAAGAAAAAAAAAAAAGAAGAAGGTAGCAGGAGGGGAAGAATGAAGGGGGGGATATTGGAGGGGTAGACGAACCATGAAAGACGATGGACTCTGAAAAACAAACTGAGGGTTCTAGAGGGGAGGGGGGTGGGAGGATGGGTTAGCCTGGTGATGGGTATTGAGGAGGGCACGTTCTGCATGGAGCACTGAGTGTTATGCACAAACAATGAATCATGGAACACTACATCTAAAACTAATGATGTAATGTATGGGGATTAACATAACAATAAAAAAATTTTTAAAAAAAGATCAGTATACTTCTCGAATGCTCAAACTTAATAAAAAAGTAAAGCAAAACTAACAAAAAATTTAAAAGCCACTCCAAATAGAATTTTAGAAATCTGGTTGTCATATTTGCCATTATGATCCCATTTGCTTCCAAGAAATCCCTGTTCCTGCGACAGACCTTCCTGTCACTTGGTCATGTGTACCTTCTATGGGAGTTTGTTAGAGACAAAGTACTCCTCGGCTGGTGAGAACAAAACAGGCAGGAACAGCACAGCAAGGCAGAAAAGCGAAGCAAACTTTGGTAAATTTCCCCCAGCACCTGCTTCTCCTTGCCCCTCGCGGTACAAAACCCCATGTGTTAGGAGAACCCTCTTTACTCTAGATTCATCTCTTAGTCTGCACCAGTCCTCTTGGAGCCTGTAGGTATGACTTCGCATCTTCAAGAACAAACAAACAAAATCCTTCTTTGGCCCTGCTTTGTTTCCAGCATTCTCTCTCACTTCCCTCTTCCTCTCCTAAGTCAGACTTTCAAAAACGTTTTCCAAACCCACGGTTTCCACCCTCTCATGTGACATTCACTCTTCATATCAATGGATGCTCTCCTCTCCTTGCCTGTGAGCCTCACCTTACGTGCCTTCTCAGTTGCCTTCGGGCATTGGCGATAATGTCCTCCAGCTTGAAAATGTCTCTGCCTTGATTTTGGTAAGAGCCAACTCTGCTGGTGAGCAGAATGGTTAACGTACCCACCTCCATGAACGCTTGTAATGGAAAGAATAACTTGGAAGGCAAAGTGGATGGAAGGGAGGGCCAGCTGGACCACCTCCAAGGGGCACCAAAGCTTTGCAGGCCAAATTTCCTGGGAATGAATTGGAATATGGTGCCAGTTTATTTAGAAACTGTGTGTAACACTTTACATAATTGGCAAAATGTAAATTGGTCCCTCTCTCGCCCAAGTACAAAACGCCTTTGAGTGGAAGTTAAAAAAAAAAAAAGCTTTGCCAGCAGTGGCCGAGTTCGGCTGCACACTTCTGCAACCTATTCAGGCAGAAACTGTCAGCCGAGACTGGAACCCAAGCCTATGCTGGCGTGCTGTTCTTTGTTAGCGGTTCATTTGCCGGCGCAACTTAAACCTTTATCAATCCTCCCAAGAAGTTGGTCTGATTCAGAAAATTGCAAAAGACAACTGAAGGGAGTTTCAGAACCACAGAAAAATGGGAAATGTCTTTTTTTTTTTTTTGCGTGTCTTTTGGCCATGGGGGTAAATTGTCAGGAGAGCCGGTTCTGAATATAATTTGTATTGAGAAGAAATAAATTTCTTGCCATCCCCATTAAATACATGTTGCACCAGTATTTAAAGAACCTTGTTTTAAACTGTCACAGATTATGATCCTGCCAGCCCCTACCCACCGCCCCGTGAAGATGGATTAAATCTGAGGGGACTTGGCAATGAGGTGGGAAAAAATCGTGCCAAGAGTACGTGGAGGAGAAAGAGGTCCAGCTCAATTCACACTGGATGGGCAGCTGTGACTGGCAGAAGGGCCAAGGAATATCAGGCTTGTGGAAAATCAGCTTGAGAGTAGTGTTTCTCTACCTTGATTGCACTCTGGGATCAGCTGAGCAGACTTAAAAAATGCTCGTGGTCTGGGTCCCACTGCCAGATCTGAATGTAATTGGTCCAGGGTGTGGGCTGAAGTGTGGGACCCTTTACAAGCTCCTCGGCTGATTATATCGTGCAGCCAGACGGAGGATTGCTGCTTTGGAGAACCATCCAGCTGCTGGGAGCAGGCCTTTTCCCAAAGGGGATCCTGAACAGTGGTTCTCAAAGTGTGTTCCCCAGACCAGCCACATCGGCGTCACCTAGGGACTCATTAGAAAATGCAGATTCTTGAGCTCTACTCTAGACCTACTGAATCGGAAGCTCTGGGGGTGGAGAGGCCCAGTGATCTGTATCAGCAGCCCCTCCAGAGATTCTGATGTGCTGAAGTCT
Organism: Mirounga leonina; assembly: GCF_011800145.1. Lineage (NCBI taxonomy): Eukaryota > Metazoa > Chordata > Mammalia > Carnivora > Phocidae > Mirounga > Mirounga leonina. Next base: position 24,432,092 of record NW_023270433.1, on the reverse strand, counting down.
GAGAACCACAGATCCAAGGAAATGTAGCCTCCACGGTGCCCTGAGGATGCAAGCCATGTAATGGTGGCCAAGGGAATGTTCCGTTCAGAGCCTGGGGGAAGGAACAAAGGCAGCAACTGCGATGGACATTTGCTCAGGAGAGACTTCATGCCCAAGGGGAGTATTTGAGGGAGACAAAGGCGGGATCCAGAAAGGTCAGACTGAGGCACAGAGTGATGCCAAAATGTCCTCTTCCTAATCCAGGAACCTGCCAGTGCCTCTTGGCCACATGTTCCTCACACTCAGAGCAGTGTCCTCAGCTAAATGGCCAGTGAGGTATGCAACACAATAAGGTATCTTGTCTCTCTGTGCTGTGGGGGCTCTGGGGCTTGCATCAGGGGCTTGGGAAGCAGGGCTGGGGTTTCTCCTTGCCATGGAAAGAGCAGAGTCCCTGTCCCTATCCCACAGTATGTGCCTTCTGCACTTGTTCCATGCCAAGTGTGAGCCAGGGAGGGCCTCTTTGCTTTCTGGCTTGCTTTCACTTCTGTTTTCCTCTCTGACTCATACCCAGCACAGTGGCTCTGAGACAGTCATCTCTGCCTCGGAGGACTCAGAGCCCGGGAAGGAAGGCCTTTATGGGGAGCTCAGGGAAGGCAGACCCCGCAGCAGGGGAGATGGGTTGTCTGGCTTGCTTGATTTTATTCCACTTAGCAAAGATTTCCAATGTGCCTGCTCTGAGCCGGGCCCTGGGTCAGCCTCCGGGGACCCAGACCTGACCCTTGGGAAGCTTTCAGTCAGGTGGAAAGGATTTACTGGTGGAGGAGAAAAATCCACAGTTCAATGTCTGTGATTGAAACCCTTGAGAGGTGCTATATTTCGGGGGATTTTTTAGGTTTATATCCAGACCAGGACATGTTTGATAGTAAAAGCATGAGCCAGAGCACCGGGCATACACTGAGACTCTCCTGGGCATCCAGGAAGCATGGCTGTGCTAGCCATACTAAGAAGAGCTTGTAGCTCAGTGGGTAGCACGGCTCTCTACAACCGGGGGCAGACCCCACCTGGCATGCTGTCCCTCTGTGGCTCCCCTGTATGTACCGTGATCCACCCTATTCAGCACCTAGGATCGGCATCAACCCTGCACAGAGCACCATGGGACTCCTGTGCAGACCCAGGCATGACTCTGATGCTCAGGTATAATGGCCAGGCTTCTGCTTCAGCCACTGTCCCCATCTCTGCTTGATATTTTCACTATGCAACATCAGTCAGGGTACAAAGCATCTCAGATCTTCATCTGTCTCCTCCATCACATGGTATTCCAATTTTACAGAGGTTTGTTGGCTCTGGAGGAGCCGTTTAGATCTGTTTTAGACGCACATCTGTTCTCCTCTTAAGGTCATAGTTTAATGCCTACATTTCAGTTACACTGTACCGTTCGTGAAGAGGTCCTACTGAATGCGGACATCAGTCCCTCCACTTAGTGTCCACACCCAGTGATGTGAGAGCATCATTAGAAGTGACCTACCATGATTTCTCTAGCTCCCGTAAACATTCGTGCCGACTCTGCTCCGGGCACTGAACTAGGAGGCTCTTCTATCTTCAGCCTCACAATCAATCACTCGTGGTGTAGGTGATGCTAGACCCGTTCTGCGTAGGCCCCAAGTCCCACGGCTCAGAGATGGCGTGATGATTTCTCCCCCCAGATCAGGTCACAGAGTGTAATGCTGGCCTTAGGAAGGAACCCGGGGGTCCAGGGGCAGGATTAGGGTGAGGCGAGCAAGGCCCGCAGGCAAAGTGTGGGGTCAGATTCTGTCTTCATTTAAAATTTTGATATTTTATTCATGGATTTTTTTTTTTGCCATTAACTGTTTTTTTTTTTTTTTATTATGAGAGAGAGAGGGAGGGGCAGAGGGAGAGAGAGAACCTTAAGCAGGCTCCACGCTTAGCACGGAGCCCAATATGGGGCTTGATCTCACGACCCTGAGATCGTGACCTAAGCTGAAATCAAGAGACCCACGCTTAACTGACTGAGCCACCCAGGCACCCCTTAACTTTGATTTTTAAAGGGACTTTATTAAGATGTTATTTTTGTATTTCTGGGTGTTGAACCCCCAAATTTGGTGCCTGAGGCCAGTAGCCCACTCGTCTTACCCATGACTTGGCCCTGAGAGGACACCCCTATGAAGAGTTGACTTGCTATGCGGTACCTGCTCACGGCATGCATCCCCCTCACCCTCCCTGCCGCCCCATTCCCAGGCCTGTGTGAATCTGTATTAGTAAACCGCAGGGCCAGGCCCCAGGCCCGCTGGGCTCCAGGGGTTTACACAGGTTCCCCCCCAGCCCCCATGGCTCCGGTCTGTGCCCAGCCCCCTCCTCCTACCCACTTCCTGGCCTGTCCTACTAGGCACTCAGGTTGAAGAATGACCTCAAGGCAAGGATGTGGACTTCCTTAGTCTGTGCAACCTTTTGGAGAAAAAAAACACACACATGCCTGTGGGCTTGTAAAATGCTAATAAAAGCCTCTAGACCTGATTTCTCCTTGGTAGAGCCCTTCTTGACCTATTGCCTTCAACTGCCTAACTCCTCCATCCCAGCCAGCACCCAGAATGCGTGTCACAATTAACATGTGTTGGGCACTTACTAGACACCAGGCACCATGTGAGAGCTTTACGTACATTCACCCGGTTAACCTCCATAACAAGCCTTTCAGGTGGAGATTACTATTATCTCCACTTTATAAGTGAGAAAATGCAGGCACAGAGAGAATAAGCAATCTTCACAAGGTCATGCAGCTAGGGACTGGCCGAGGTGTGATCTGAATTGGACAGGCTGGCTAGAGCCACCCCCTACCCTCTCCTGTTTCTGTCTGCCCCTGTGGGAGGGGAGCCCATCTTGGAGCCATTGAGCAGAACCTGAGAGATTGCCGTATGACTTGGGTGGCTTTGCATGACACCAGGCATGTGGGGAAAACTAAAGTTCTCTCTCAGAATATGAGCTGAACTGTGTCCCCCTCCCCTGGTTTATATGTTGAGGTCATAACCCCCAGTATCTCAGAATGTGACTGTATTTGGAGATAGTCTTTAAAGAGGCCATTAGCGTGGGTCCTAATCCAATATGACTGGTGTGCTTATAAGAAGAGGAAATTTGGACACGGGCAGGTGCAGAGGGAAGACCACGTGAAGACACAGAGGAGAGAGCCATCCACAAGCCAAGGACAGAGACCGCAGAAGCAACTAACCCTGTTGACGCCCGTGATCTGGGACTTCCAGCCTCCAGAACTGTGCGAAAATACATTTCTGTTGTTTATGCCACCCAGACTGTGGCGCTTTCTTATGGCAGCCCCAGCAACCTCATCCATCCTCCGAAGTGTGTTTTCAAGGAGATGCAGAGACACCACCCACCAGTGCTTGGGATGCACAACCTGGCCGAATCTTGCTGGCACATTCAAGCTGCTGTCATGGCCCCTCTAGGGAGCAAAGGGAGGAAACAGTCCTACGTGGTCACATTTCTGCTTTGGGCATGCACATTCTCTGCCCCTTTCTACCACTATCACCGCCCCCTCCCCCTTGCCTTTGCTGGATTACTGTGCCATGGATCAGCTTGCCCTCCTCCTCCCACACCCACTTCATCCAAAGCTTCCGGTCTAATCTTCTGAAAACATAGCTCTGGTCATGTATATCATGCTGCTGCTCTAAAACCCCCCATGGCTCCCCATTTCTTAAAGGAAAAGCCTAGCTCCTCCGCTCGCCCTGCTCTACTACACATCAGCACCCAGTGGGACCACTCCATCCCTTTCTATACCCATCACTGGAATCCAGAGGAAACTACCTGCTGTTCCCCATACCTTTGCTCACCCTGTCCCCTCTGCCTTGAGTGTCCTACTTTCCCTTCGCACGTTTAAATCCTATTGATTTCCCAAGCACAGCTCATATTTCACCTCCTCCATGAGGCCTCTGCGTCCTACCAGTCCCTGTCCATTCCTTTTCTCAAATCCCACCACACCGTCTCTCATGGCTCTGAAGTTCTCTGCACCTTACAGTACAGCTGTGTATGCATGTGCTCCACCCCAACCCCCTCCCATATTTGCATACCTCCTGGGAATTTTCTGGGAGGGAGGCAGCTCGGTGGCTTAGGAAGGGAAAGATACGTGGAGCTGGCGAACCCATGTGTTCGCTCCTTTCGCAGTCACTTGTTAACCGCAGTGGGAAAGGGACTCCCATCTCTACAGTCTGAGCGGCCGGCACAGAGGAGTTCAGGAAATAATTAGTAAGCAAATGGGCAACTCATCTCATCTCTCTGAGCCTTCGTTTCCTCATCGGTAAAATGGGGATGAAAATAATGATGATGATAATGATATAATATCTGTGAGCGGTATTGTGTAAAGAAGAAATTTCTTTATAGTCTTGGAATATTTTGCTAGAAAACAGTCGTGTCTCCATCAAGCAAACCTTTCATTTCCTATAAAGCCCTAAAGCTCTGCTACGTTTTCTAGGTGCACCAATAACAAGTCGGTGATGTGCTCAGTTACTCTGCTAGATGCCGCCTGACACTCTTCCCCCACTTAATCCTGCCCACAGGCTGGGGAGGGAAATGCAGATATTGTCCTCCAGCTACAGAAAACCAGAGATCTAGCCTGAGCTGTGTCCGGAAGTCGCCCGGGGCCCAGGGAACTGGGCAGGACAGGAAGGAGGGTGAGCGGGAAATGGAGCCTCGATGGGTCCACCGGACGGTGCCTCTGGCTGGGGAGTCAGACGGATTGCCAGGATTTATGGGGACCATGGATCCCCAGCTGGGCTGGATGCGGCCTTGCATCTCCGCCTTTGAGGGCCTGGCTGGTGACTGTGAGGATTTGGAATTTCTGGGCCTGAGCTGGCAGTGGCCTCCCTGAGCCAGGAGTGGGGTAGCTCTGATGAGTGGAGAATTAGGATGCTTCTTTCAGCTGGAGATAAAGTCCAGAGCCGCACTCCAGCCATTATCCTGCCAACCCTAATAGAGCCAGATTGATGGATCCAGCGCGGAGGGAATTTGGAACATTCTTGTGCACACTATATCACACTCAATAACTGCCCGTGCGCTATGTGGGACTTTTATAAGCCATTACAAAATCCATTTTGAAACATCTCTGGGTGCGACAGCCAGCTGCAAAGCATCGGAGGTATCCCTGCCATTTGGGCTTTGGTGGAGCCTGGGAGAGCACGAGGACTGCCGAGCGATCGTGTGCACGCACACGAGCCAAGAGAGCCCGTCGTAAGGGAAACAGATGGCGGCAGCGCAGCCCACCGTTCGTCCTACACTGTATTTCGGCGAACGCACTAATCCTTCTTGTTAGACAAGAACAGAAAGCCCCCAAATGCTTTCCATATGTCCCATTGTCCTCCTAGCTCTTTAATTCTATCTCAAAAGCCCCCAACTTAGCAACCTTCATATTAATGCTAAACATATTACATCAGTTCTAACATTGATATGTTTAATATGAATACAATTAAAGTTGCTTCAACATAATCCTGGTAAGATAAACAGCATTGCTATTATTATAAACATCTCTGCAAGGTCTCTTGTAAAATATTATCAATACTAATAGAAGCACCCCCCCCACCCCGAACCCAGATACTCGGGCTAAACAATGCCACTACCTCCCTACTCATAACAAATAATGTCCAACGATTTAAACATCGGTGCATCCAATGTAAACACCATTATAGCTAATGTGAAACAGTCACCCGGCCCGGCAGATCTTCAACCAGAAAGTTACTGAAGAGAAAGAACAGTTTCCTCGGCAAGAATGCATTACAGCCTGCTGGTGACATTTGCAATAGATTACTTAAGCCCATAAAGAAATGAAAATTGCAGGCCCGTTTTGAGCCAGAAATGATGAAATTGGAGAGCACAGGCTAAGTACAGCATGGCACAGGCTGGCTTCTGCCCCGGCTCCGCAGGCCCTGCATGGCTTGGAACGCATCCTCCTTGAGCCTTTGTGCATACGTGGCCCCAGACACATCACGTCTTCCTGGTCCTGCTTCTGGGCCATACTCCCCACATGCGTCGGCATAAAGCTCGAGACCGGCCTTTTCAGAGCTCAAGTGCCCATGAGGGCTGGCGTCGGCGGGGTGTGAGCACGCGGGCGCCTTTCTCCCCACAAAGGCCTGGCCTGGCCAGCGCGGCAGAGCCCTGATTTCTGCTCAAACTGTAGAGCTAGCCTTTCTGAATTTCAGATGACCGGAAAAGCTGGGGCTTCGGGCAGGAGAACTAGATACTTCCGCTGAGTCGAAGCAGGATTATATTGTGTTCACCGGATCCTTCTCTCACCTGGTACGCCCAAAAGCAGCAGCTAGAGCCCTCCAGACAAACCGTGGCCATGTTCATAATAAGCCCCTGTTCATTCTTGCCTGTTTCCCCCTTTCTATCCACTTCCATGATTTATTGGCTCCTGAGCTCTCCTCTGCTCTTCGCTCCTCTTTCCCATTTCAGGAATCTTCCTGTGTGTGGTTCCAGTAATTCCATAGTTACTCCCCCCTTTTTTTTATTCTGTCAAGCCCATTCCTACTAAGTACCCCAACTCATCAAGCTCTGGCTTTGGGGACTTCTGAAGGGTGATTGCCCCAAAGAGGCTGTTCAAAACTCCAACCCTCACCCAATCGCAGAAGGTCTCAATGCTACACTGTGAGCCGGTGGTCTGGACTTGCCACTGCCTCTCAGGGATCTCCCTAGGAAATTTCCAAAGGGCAGTCATGCCTTTGAGGCTGGACTCTGTGACTTCCACTATAATGTCCCCAGAATGATAAGGTTCTGTCACGATTCAAAGAAAGGAAAAGGAAATTGTTCCATTATTTCTCTCCCAAATATTTCAATCAAAATTAGCCACCTCTCCCTGAAATAACTTTCATGAAAAATGTAGGCGCTCTTTTCTACTGATGACAGAACTTGTCAATTATCAAGGGATTCTCATTGTCTTGGTGTCAAGCATCTGTGTGTGTCCTTCAGAACCATCATGTGCTCAAGTATTCATCTGGCCCTTACAATCAGTTCAGGGTTTCCAGTCTCAGTTCTGTTGACATTTGGGGTCCGATTAAGTCTTCATTGTCCGGGGGGGAGGACTGTTCTGCGCATTGTAAGATATTTACCCGCATCCCACTGGATGCTATTAGCACTTCCTGGTTGTGACATCCAAAAATGTCTCCAGACATGGGCAGATATCCCACAGGAGGCAAAGACAATCTGTCTGTCTCTTTCTCTCCCTCTGTCTTTGTCTCTCTTTCACACACACATACACACACATACACACTTTGAGAATGACTGAGTCAGTTGGATGAATCAAGGCATCTGATAAATGAATAAAGAAACTCAGATGCAAAATTGTATTCTACTTACTGCCTGTGTGGTCTTAGGGAAAGAACTTAATCCACCTGAGCCTCAGTTTCCACATTTGTACAGTGGGATTGATGACATCCATGCACCGGGATGTGAGAAAACACCAAGGTCTTATATGTGGAAATCCATGATGCCGTGATTCTTATTTGCATCCTAAATCAAGGATCTCCTCCTTGAAGGAGCCAGTTGTGGCCCAGAGCATGGACAGGGTGTTCTCATTTCCCCAGAGTCTGGAAAGAGGGAGAACTGGAATTCTATTCCAGCTAAACATCATATTATTAATGCTGGGCAGCTCTTTCCTAATAAAACCCCAAACCATGTAAACACTAGTATAGTTTTCAATTTGTAGTCAGGTTAAATGCCTGGAGTGTTTGGTTCCATTTTATTTTACTTTATTTTATTTTTTAAGTGAAATCTTTACAGTGGATTTGAAAGAAAGCTATTTTCTGCCTCTCCGGAGAAGTGTAAGTTTTGGAAAGTGATTTTCCCTGGAATGTTTCAGCTTCAATCAGGGTGGATGGGGAAAAAAAAAAAAAAAAAAGCTGGTTAAGTCACATGATAGAATTTCTGAACCCAGATTCATCAACTCACTTAGGAAGTGCCCTATGGAGTGAAATATGCACAAAAAGGAGGCTTTGTGTCATTCTAAAAGCTATTTTATGTCCTTGGAAAAGCAGGTGAGTGTTTATATTCCTCCTCTTTTGAGTGTTCTGTTTTAAGTTTCACACACTGCAAATGCTGTATCTCCAACGTCACCCCAGAAAAAAAAATCTTTCTGTTGGGGAGGGGGGCATAATTCTCAACTCCCCACATCCTCATGTCGGTGAAGTACAGAATTCTCATCATTGCTGTTCCCCTTGGTGCCAGTAGCAAAGAACCCCCATGCACTGAACATCTCCATTGGACTCTGGGCCTCCAAGGATGAGTGGCTAAGCTACCTACCCTGACGGGCTCGCAGCCTGGCAGGGTTGGTGGCAGGGCAGACCCAGAGGGAGAACAGACCCTGAGGGAGCTGGAGCCTGTTCTTCCTCTTTCCTGTGACGAGGAATTAGGTCTCAGGAGGCTGCTTGGAATGGAGAAGTAGTTCTCATTCCTGAAGCTCTGGGGACAGCTGAGCTCTGAGCTCTACTGAGTGCCCAGGGACTACGGTGCAGAAGTTCCTGTCACAGGGGAACCTGAGACCAGTCTCCTTGTGTGCTTGATAACACGTTTTGTAAAATGGCAGAGAGCCTGAAGGAAAAGTTGTCACTGTCCCGGGAAAGGGGCTGGCAGAGAGGAGAACAGGCCGGTTCCTGCCCCAGCGCTGGTCTCCTGGAAGAGGACCAAACACCCTGCTGGGCCTTGGCTTCCTAGGTGGGTTCACATCCCATTGGTTCTCAGGCACTGGTAGTCAGCCCCCGCACATCTTGAGCACTATTCTGTGTTTGGACCAAAAGCCTCTTCCCGTTCCGACTGGCCCCTGGGTCAGGCCATCCCAATCACTATCACAGTGCAGAGGGCTCCATCTTTGTTCCACCCAAGACCTCGTGGTGAGGCAGCAGGCTAGTATATCCATGAGCCTCCTGGAAATGTCTGCTTGGAAGCCCCTCGGCACCTTCGCCTCCGTGGGGAAGCCTCTCCTGCCTGCCCAGCACAGATGGAGTCTCCTCCACTTATCATATTGGGTATCCCCCGTCAGCACACACTCATCTGTCCTGTGCTTCCCCTGCTCGCCCGTCTCTCCACGTGACTGTGAGCCCCTGGGAGGCGGCTGCCAAGTCTGATTGATTGCTGCCGCCTCGAGGCTTTGGCCCAGTATGTGCTCAGTGAGTTCTTCTGAGGCAGAGCATCTCCACTGATGGGGGCCCTGAAATGGAGACAGTAGGGATCTTATACTTGCAAATGAGTACATGCCAGTGTATGAACTTAAGGACATCTGTGAAATTAAAGTTGTCACCTGTGAACAGTGACAGCTTTCAGCTGCTTTTCTGTGACAAGGAGCCTCTCAAAACGTGGCCTGCATTCCTCTACCCCACTCCTTTCCAGATGCCACCGGGGCCGATGGCTTGCCAAGGATGGCTTGCCAGAGCAAGACGGCTTCTCTGAATTCATGCTCATTACTGCTTAACCACCTCTGCACTTTCTCCCAGGACCTAATGCAGAACCAGATGAATGGGGTTAGTGGGCATCAGGCCTGTTGGGGAAGGCCAACCCCTGGCCTTGAGATGGCAACTGAGAAAAAATGTTAAAGCCAACAAGGAAGGAATCCTAAAGCAAAAACACATTGCCCTGAGCTGAGAGGAACAGCCTGTCTTTGCCCCACAGCAGGACAGGGAAAGTTGATTGATGTGCCGAGAGTCCCAGGAGAACCAGTTGGGATGTGATAGCAAATGGGCATAATGAGCCTGCAGTTCCTGCCCGTTGTGCCAGACCCAGAGTCAAAACCCACTGGGTACGGGCGAGATAAGGAGTCTTTCAGACCAGGCTCTGGCGGAACATCCGGAGAAATTATCTGGAGAGACTCAGTGGTTCCACTTAAGAATTTAACTTTGGGGCGCCTGGGTGGCTCAGTCAGTTGGTTAAGCGTCTGCCTTTGGCTCAGGTCATGATCCCAGAGTCTTGGGATTGAGCCCCGCATTGGGCTCCCTGCTCACTGGGGAGCCTGCTCCCTGCTCATGTTCTCTGTCTCTCTCTCTCAAAAGAAAAAAAAAGAATTTAACTCTAACCAGGAAGGCCAAAGAGGATCAGTCTTTGCAAAGCTGAGTTTTAGAGGAAGGGGGCTCTCCTGGGTTGGCTCACCCTCAACACCATGCCCCTCCTTGCTATTGCCAGGACAGCAATACCAGCGATAGCAATTCTTAGATGTGGGTGTGGAGAGAGGGTCTCTATCTAGAATTAGGAAACCAGCAGAAAGGTTTTACTAAGGAGGCTGAATTCACATTATGGAATAAAAACTAAATGTGTTCCTTTATAACAAATACCTGTAGCGGATCTGCTAGGGGCCAAGGACTCTTCGAAGTGCTTTACAAAGATTGACTCCTTTAATTTTCAAAACATCTCTGTGAGATATGTACTATTATTACTCCCCCATTTTATAGATGAGGAAACTGAGGGGACAGGGAGTTTGAGCTCACTCCGCTTGTAAGTGGCAGAGACAGGATTTGAACCCAGGAAAACTGCCCGGGATGCATGCAGTTAGTGACCACACCATGCTTCCTCCTATCCACCTAGTCACATATCCACAAAAGAGTTTTAAAAACAGAATTTAGATACTATCTTCCAAATTCCTCCGCAGTAAGGGACTGATAATCCTTGGCAAGGTAAGCCTGGGTGTTAAGCATTTATGCAGGTCCTGGGCCACTTTGCCGCCTTTGTCGTATGAAGTCAGCTGGGTGACCCTTCTCAAGGCCTCATCGTTCTTACTGCCTGGAGTCCACACTCCTTTTATGTTAGGCTCTTTCTTATTAGAGTTTGAAAATGGGAAGTCTGCTAATCTGCCCGCAGATTACTCTAAATACCAGGTCCTTTATCACCAGCATTCCCAAGATGGTTTTCTCCAGTTACTCTAAGAAGTATCTACTCCATGCTACTAAAAAATGGGTTTGCTTTGTGTTTCCACAACCTTGGACCTTGACGTTTTTCTCCAGTCATGACATCTCATGCCTCTGCTGACTGTGTCCATCATCCATGTGTGGCTGTTACCTCTGCGCATCTGCTGCCTCCTTGGAGCCAAGAACCTGTGGTGACCCTGGAGCCACAGTGTGAGGACAAACAGGTGCATGCAGAGCTGAGAGAGCTGGGGACAATTGGGGACCCAGGGGGCTCCTCCGTGCCTGTCATCCTGCGCTCACAACTAGCTTCTGAAAGCGAGAGCTGGTGCTTTGCCTTGGTCTTCCATATCCCATGCGAGTTCCTCTTTTGGCCAGTTTCTCCTGGAATCACACAGCAAAGGAGATTCGGGGCCACCTAGTTCCAGACTGAGTTGGCACAGTGAATGAAACACCTGCTGTGCGCTTGCAAGGTCTTTCTGTCAGCCACATGGGTGACTGCTGTTTGGGAAGGAGGTGATCAATCAGTCTATAATCCGAGGTCTACTGGCTGGATGGGTGATTTGCAGGTCACTTCTTCAGCTAAGACAGCTCGATGCTCTCCCTGACCCAGACTCCGATGGGGCCGGCTCTGAGAGGGGGACCACAATCTTGGAAATCCATTGGCTAGGATGCCCTTCTTTTTTCCTGCAAAGGGCTATAATGGACACTGCCAGTCGCTGCTTCTGTGACTCAGAGTGAATGAGAAATTTATTTTGAGCTTCTGAGTGTTGAATCAATGCTTTTATCAAATGACCCGTCTTTCTTTGAAGGTATATGCCAGCTCTATTTTGGTCAGGAGCTCTAATTTAAATTAAGCAGCACAAACAAAGCCATGCCCAGTGGATAGGGTTACAATGTTACAGTTAGAAGTGTCCTGTCCACAAACCTGGAGCGTGGCCCGGACTGGTCGGGGCTTCAACAGAAGTGAAAGCAGGTCTCTTTCGTCTGCATGCTGGGTACTTGGATGAGCACCAAGTGCCTCCAGATCATAAAGCTGGGTGCTCTGTGAGGGACATGCTGAGAGGGCTCCATGTGTGTCCCCTGGCCTGGGAGGCTGGTCTTTGACTTCTACCCAGTGTAGAAATGATCTGACGGAAAGCCCTTGCCTCGTGCCAGAGTGAACCCTCTCCCACCATTGGCATCCGCCCAGGAGCAGGGGCCTGACTGCAGAGAGAGGGGAGAGGTTTTAGCTAGACTCAGTTGCAGTGTTATTATCTGGACAGGGTTTTTTCTTGGTTATTAAAATGAGAGCATTCTTGTGAATTAAAGTAACTGGAAGATTTATTATCCAGGAATGCCTGGAAGGTTATGAGACCCGTCTGATTATCTCCCGCAGCCCTTGCCACTTTGGAAGGCAGGTAAAGGACTTCTCACTGAGGCCTTGTTAGTGGAGAGTGGTGGGAAAGAATCATTGTTTGCTGCTGTATCCATCAGAATCTGCTCACAAAGTAAAATAGCATCCCTGTAGTGCTTTGTGCAGCTTATTGCGTGACGGGGTTGGGGAACACTCCTTTTGGATGACTATAAACCATCTGGGCAGGTAATTTGAACTCTCTGAGCTTTAATTTCTCAATGACAGCATGGATGATGGTAGTGGAATACCTCATAAGGAACTTCTGTGTGTTTTAGAGGGGGCCATGCCAGGCACTTAGTAGGTACTCAATAAAACAAGGAACCTGAATAGAACCTCACCTCCTTGCACAGGCAAGGGAGCTCCCCAGCTTAGACAAAATGACTTACTAAGTTCAGGACAAAGCTCGATGACCAGGAGTGCTTGTCATGTGGACTAAACATCAGTAGATGGCTCAACTGCAAATTACAAGATGCATTCCAACAAACTCAGAGCTCCCTTGTAATGCTTTCCTCATCAGGGTCTGGGTTTAAATGGAGAAGTCACCCATGCTCCTCTGGCGGGTGGTCTCGGGGAGCTTTTGAGGAAAACAACCAGAAATGAGAGCACGGCTCCTAATTGTGGAGGACCCGTCTACACCTGCCTTCGTGGCAAGTTCCCCCCACCCCTCTGGTCCAAGCAGGGAGGCCTGGTGTGCTGGGGCAGGGTGGTGGGCTGAGATGCGGACCCCTCCCATGAGCTAAGGTTCTGGTGGGTTCCACTTCTTGGCAGACTGCTTGGGGGGCAGCGTCATGCAGTGGCAAAGCATGTGGGCTTGGAATTCCACCTGGTTCATGTCCCAGCTGGGCTGTGTGATTTTGAGCAAGGGACTAAGCGTCTCTATGCCTGGCTTTCTCTCCCATGTGGAGCTGTTGTGAGGATGAAATGAGATAGCTCGCCTTTTTCTCCATTTTCTTTGTCTTCCTTCTCAATTTTCTGCAGTGCTTCCCATTTATCTTCTGGAGGCCTGGCCCCACTCAAAGACCCCCCCCCTCCCCTAGATCAGGCTCCCCTTACCTTGATCTCCATTCTCCATGCCTCTGATGCCCCTCTTGTTGGGCTCCATGTTTTTCTCTTCTGCTGCCCTCCCCTCGTCCCACCACCTCTCCAGGTTCGCTCCCCTCGGTGCTTTCTTTCCCTTTCCACTTCTCTCCTCCTTCCCCGGCTCCCCGTTCTGCACGCCTGCACACAGACGCCTTCCTTCCATTCTCCAAGGCCAACTGGCTGCATTTCCAGGCTGCCACCAGGCCAGGGGGAGAGGCAGGAATGAAGACAGGAAGGGGAGCCAGGCGAAGGGGCTGCCAGCCCTCCTGGGAGAGAGGAACTGTCTTGGGAATTCCGTGCCTCTGTATCCCTCTGTGTCCATTGTAGCTGGAGCAGGACCCATCTATTGGGGAAGACCCTGCTGGCTCAGGCACTCAACTGGCACACACACACATAAAATACTAATCTTCAAAATGAAAACAAAAACAGAGCTTCAACATCCCGAGGCTGGGACAATCTGTCCTCACAGTTTAGCTTTTCCCCCTCCCTCTCTTTTTCTGTCCACTGTGTTCCACTAATGTTCTCTGAGGGGTGAGACTGGCCCTGTGTAGAGCACAAGCCAGGAGATTGGTTATTTCGGAGAGCTGGGAGCCAGGACTGCTGTCTCCATCCCCAGTCCTCCTGGTCCGGCACTTGCCATGGAAACAGGCATGGCAAGTTTTGATGGCAATGTGCCTGAATCTGTATATGTTGAAAATAGAGACAGGTAAGGTCTGCTCCCTGCCCACTTGGCAAGGTGAGGGAGAGGTGGTGTGAGGATTAAGTGTGAGGAGATGTGAGGAAGCCTTGGTGAATTTGCCGGCACAGATGAGGGCTTCAGAAATGCTAGCTTCCTGGGGCACCTGGATGGCTCAGTCAATTAAGCATCCAACTCTTGGTTTCGGCTCAGGGCATGATCTCAGGGTCCTGGGATTGAGCCTTCCATGGGACTCTGTGCTCAGTGTGGAGTCTGGGTGGGATTCTCTCTCCCTCTTCCTCTGCCCTACCCCCCCGCCCAAATAAATAAAATCTTAACAAAACAACAAAAAAAGAAATGCTTTCCCTTTCCCTTTAACTGTAGATGCAATGAGGAATCATGACTCATGAGCTCACGGCATTTCGAGGTGGGAAGGGCTTCTCCCACCTCATGTAGAAATCCACCCCCTCTGGAGGGCCCTGAGAGTTGCAGGATCAGGGACTCATCTCCCTCCACTGACCCTACGCAGTGTGATGAGCTGTCATGGCTGCAGGTAATTTTCTGTCCGTTACTTCTGCTCCCCCAGTCCTACCCCCAAACCCCATTAGTTTTCCAGAGCCACAAAGAAGACTCTGCTTGTTTCTCCCTTGCAGCAGCCCTTCTGAAATCTGAGGCCACTTTCTGTGACTTTTTGGTGGCCTTTCCCCAGAGGAGATATCCTCAGCGTGCTGGATCATGTCTTAAATGACTCAATTTCCTGACCCCTCACCTTCTTGGTGTCTGAAAGGTAACATGATGGGATGGAAATGTCGGCAGAGACAGAGCTGTGTGGGGAAAGCTGTGTGACTCTGGCCAAGCCACTTATCTGCTTCTGTGGCTCAGTCTTTTCATCTGCACAGTAGGGACATCAATGAGCTACGCATAGTGCTGAGCACAGGGCTGGGCCTATGGGAAGTTAGTGATCATTGCTTTCCTGACGATGCCCTTTTCTGTACATGGCTGGTTTGCCCACATCACTCTTGAAGTGTGACTTAGAAGTGGAAGTGGCCGCTTCCAGGAAGCCTACGTTGGAGCCCAGGAGTGGATACCATTGCCTCCGCCATTTTGGACGCATTACTCCAACCATAAGCAGCCAGAGGTAGCTTCAGTCTGCAGCATCACACATTCCCTATCCCAGCCTCCAGCTGGGTAGGGGGCATGTGTGAGCTTTCAACCACTCTCTTCATAGAACCGTTTCTAAATAGAAATTTCCCTTTTGTTAGACTCAATTCCATTCACCTCGGAACAGAATATTCCCAGCACAGTTTGAGTCCAGGACTGCAGACAAGGTGCTGGGTCATGCTCTCCTCCTGGGAAGTGAAGAGCGCTTCATTCTATCCATTCAGGCAGAGGACGAGTTCCAGATGTGACGATACTAACAACAGGCAGCAGAAAAATCAACCACGAGTGAAAAAAAAAAAAAAAAGAAACTGCTGAAGGCAACATGGTCATCCTCATCCAAGATTTCCCTTCCTCGTTCTTTCTATTTCTACGTGGATTTGGCACCGCTGAGCGTCTGCCAGGAGGGAGCAGGTGCCATGGGTTCGAGATGGAAAAGACGTCAGCAGGACTTAGCATAGAGAAGATTCTCCACGTTGACTTCATGGTTTCTGTTAGTGGAGAAAAGGTGTCAGTGATGCGGTGGCCGCTCCTGAGTACCTCGGTACCCCGAGCAGTGCCAGTTCTCTGCAAAGAGTGAGGATCTGCTGGTCAAGGGAGATCCTTGCAAGTTCTTCCGAGAAGTGCTTCCTAGACCCTTGAAGAAAGAAGTGTCTCCGTCCAAGTCTGAATTATTTCTGTCTTTGCCTATTCTCTTTTTGTTCTGGCCTTCATTTGCATATATTTTTAGTGCGAGAGGTCATAAGGAATTCATGTAGCAATCTTTGTTTTTACACTTACGTCATCCCACAAAGAGCTCTCTGTGTTCCTACAAGATCTTTACAATGATCACTTTTAAAATATGAATGTAATATTACTTCATAGAGATGAACAGTACTATATTAGGTTTCTATTGCTTCCACAAACATTACTGCAAATTTAACAGCTTAAAATAATATAAATGAATTATTTCACAGTTCTGTAGTTCGGAATTCTGGGTCTCACAGGCTAAAATCAAGTGTCAGTGGCTTGGACTCTTATCTGGAGGCCCTGGGGCAGAATTTGCTCCCAAGTTTATCCAGGTTACTGGCAGAATTCAGTTGCTTGCCCATACAGGGCCAAGGTCCCATGTCCTTGCTGGTTGTTAGCTGGGGTCAATCCTTAACCCCGAGAAGCTTCCTTCTGGCTCTTGCCTTTGGACCCCTCCATTCAGAGCCAGCAACAGTGCATCAAGTAAATTTTGTACTTGGAATCTCTCTGATTTTCCTTCTGCCACATTCATCTGCTCCAGTTAGAGAGAGTACTCTGCTTTTAAGGGCTCCTATAATGGCCCTGAGCCCACCTAGATAATCCAGGTTAATCTATTTTAAGGTCTGCAACCTCAACCTCAATCTGCAAAGTCAGACCTTTTTTTCATGTCCTGTACTATATTCATAGTCTCTAGGGATTAGGGCGTGGGCATTTTGGGGAGGCCATGCTTCTGTTTACCACAAGCACTTAAGCTAAGCGTTACCTGGTGCTGGATAGCGAGAAGGTTTGTAGGTGTTTTATTATTTCTTTGTTGACTTTTGTAGATAGCACTGCAGTGCATGCTCCTGCCACTTAGATTTTGCTTCACAAGGACTAGCTGCCCAGATAAATGACAGTGGGATTACTGGTCAAAACTATGGCCATGTTTACAACTTGATATTTATTACACTGCTGCTTTCCCAAATGGTGGCAGGATGCACCAGTGTGTCCCTCTACTGACTTTAGATTTAATCTGTTCACCTCTAACTTTTCCCTAGCTGGGTGCTAGCATAAGCTGTAAAAAGAGATTACAGAGTGTTCTATTAATTAGGTGTTTTTACCTTCCAAATAAACTGTAAACAAACAATGAGCAAACAAATTTGAAGTCAGGGACTGTCATTGTCCCTTATCCCATAGCGCTGTGTTGGAATACTGAGATCCCAGCTGAAGGGGGCGGTGTGCTGGGTCCAGTGTGTGACAGCTGGTGACATCTCCTTCTCACTTAGCATTCAGTGATGTCAAGTTGGTCGCTTAAATCAGCCATGGTGGGAATATTTACACCATAGAAATTGGCAAACACTACAAAACAATCTTGCATTCCCCAAAAATAAGGCCTCAGATTCCCATTCTCTTGCTCCAGATTCTCAGGGAGATTTATAAATTGAGGACCAGAATGCATGCCTAACTGACATCAAACCTTGTATTTGAATTGGTTTTCTACATTTCACTCACAGCCATGTATTTGACAAGTATTTGCTGGGCTGCTGCCTTTCCGGTGGTAACAAGAACCCCTTTAATTTCCATAGCACTTGCAAGCTTACCAAGCAAGTCTATAACTGTGAGTGTATTAAAACCTCAGAACAATGAGACAAGTTAGATGCTGTGATCCCCATTTTAGAGATGAGGAAACTGGGCTCGGAGAATAGAAGCCACTTTGCCAAGGTAGCCCAGCTCTTCAAAAGATATGACATCAATCATTCTTCTCCAGTGAGTAAGAACAAGGATGCCTGTCCACCACATGAAAGCAAAGCCACTTGACTGGTTAGCCCAATTGTGCCAATTACTTTGTAATGACACTTTACGCCGTATAGCATAATTGCCATTCACAAAATGAATTCACAAAATACTTCTTCACATATTATCTCAGCTGTTCCTCACCAAAAACTACGAGGTATAAGAAGAAGGAAATACACTAAGAGGGAAGAAAGGCTAAGAGGGAAGAAAGAGGACATTAACTGAGTACCAACTATGGACCCAGCACAGGTCCTATCAATATAACTTGGGTTTCCTAGAATGTTGAGTCAGAGCCAAAGCTTGTATGGTGATGTTTCATTAAGAAGTGTAATCCAGGGAAGCAGAAGTGAGGGAAAAAAAGGGAAATGAGACAAAGAAAGAAGAAAAAATGTATATAAGAGGACACTTTATTGAGCTGGCCACTGCTTCTCAAGAAAGCATAGTAGGTTGCCTGGCCATGTGGGAAATCTCAGAAAGGCTTATGGAACCATGATGACTTGGTCCATTCTTTCCTGTGTCCTGACTGTAATGATGGACAAAATCCATCCTGAGGGCGTTAACTCTTTCACATTTCTGTGCTGTGTTACTTCACCTCTCTGGGCTGTCGCTGGGGGAGGCCAGAGGCTTCCTGGGTCAGGTCAGGTTAGTCCTGGGTACTGTAGCTGGAGTAGTTCGTGCTGGAGTAGGCACAATATAAGCCATGCTGATGCCTGGCCCTTGCTGTAGGAGGGGGAGACTGAGGCAGTATTAGGGGACAGTGGGACAGAGGGTGGCAGCTGGGGTGCTTCTGACCATGGGCATGATGTTAGCTTTCCCTGGGGGCAGGCGGGATGAGCAGACCTGGCTTGGGCCATGCCGTAAGTCTGACACATGTAAACTGTCTCCTTTCATCTGTACCGTACTCCTGAGATAGAGGCTGCTCTTCCCAGTGTTTCCCAGGAGACTCACTAGGGTGAGAGGTGGGATGGGGACTGAGAACAGGTCTACATGTCTGCAAAATCTGCTCTTTCCGTCTTAACTTAGCAAAGTAGAATTGTCATACTTCTTTATTTTTATTAATTTTTTACAAAAAGAGAAAATGTGAGAATTAGGCATATTTATTGCATCTGTATTCCAAAGGCACAGAAAAACAGAGAGGTCAATACACTAGTTCCTCTAAGTAGAAAAGGTATCTCTGGATGCCAGCTTGCTCCGGACCCTTGTTGGGACTGGGGCCTAATGTGGATTGGCCCTTGTTTGTGATTCTGTCAGTGACCTGTGAGTTATCTAGAAGTACATAAGTATATACATACATACATAACATGTGGTACCTAATACAGCCTATATCTGTGAATGTCCCATGTGTACTGTGTGGGATGTAGCTAAAACAACACTTAGAAGAAAATTAATAGCTTTATATGTTTATATTAAAAAAGAAGAAAGGTCCATAAGTTCTGTGACTGGTCCAGGATTTTTCCCTCCTTGCAAGCTAGCAAATTAGTTACCACAGTTTCCTGAATACTGGCGGGAGACACGACACTCTTGGGTCAGAAACAAAGCACTTCAATTTATACAGCAATAGTGGAAGCCAGAGTATCAGCATTTGTGAAGATTCCCTGAGTCCCAATTCCTACATGGTGAGGAAGAAAGGGCCAGATGACACCCAAACATGAGCAAGGGGCATTACAGGAAAAGAATCCCAAGCTTAAGAAATCTAGATCCTTTATAATGGATAGAAGCCCATGTAACCTTTGCCCCAGAGGGAGACATTATATTTATTACACTGAACAGCAAACACACCTGCCTCCTGCTTTGGCAGGAGACACTATATGCTCTATAATCATTTGCCACACAAACATCCTAGAAAAGATCGTCCAGAACCAAGGCAATTAGGGCCTCTCCTTACAAGATGTGCAGAGATACCCATGGAGAATTGTCTTCAACAGGGTCTAAACCAATTATCTAAATGAAAAAGAAGAGCGTATTTAAGCCACAATAGTGGGAGAAAGGAAATAATAAAGGTTAGAATAGAAGTAAATGAAACAGAAACAGATTTTAAAAAGCAAAAGGTAAATTAAAAGCTTGTTCTTTGAAAAGGTCAGTAAAACTAATAAACTTCAAATTTAAGTGATCAAGATAAAAGGAGAGAAGATGGAATTATCAACATTGGCAATAAAAGAGGGTCTTTCTGTACAGATTCTATGAACATTAAAGTGCTAATAAGTTTATATCACATATAATTTTATGGAAATAAATTTGACATCTAGATAAAATGGACAGATTAAGAATATGCTATATTAGTTTTTAATTGCTGCTGTGACAAATTAATACAAACTTAGTGGCTTAAAACAACACACAAATTTGTTATCTTGAAGTTCTAGAGGTAAGATGTCTGAAATGTGTCTCACTGGGCTAACATCAGGGTTGCATGCCTTCTGGAGGCTCTAGAGGAGAATCCGTATATTTGTCTTTTCCAGCTTCCAGAGACCACCTACATTCCTTGGATCCCAGCCCAATTCTTCCATCTTCAAAGCCAGCTACATTGGACCAAGTCTTTTTCATGCTGCTATCTCTCTGGTTCTCTCTTCTCTCTCTCTCCCTCTTCCACTTACAAGAACACTTGTGATTGTATTGCCCTCCCCACCCCCCCACCCCCAGGTAATTAAGGTTACTTTGCTCTCTCAAGGTCAGTTTGTTAGCAACCCTAATTTCATCTGCAACTCTATTGCCATTTGCTATGTAACATAACATGCTCACGGGTACTAGAATTTTGATGTTAACATCTGTGGGAGGCCACCGTTCTGCCTACCATTCACATGTGGAAGGAAGAAGAAGAAATGGCTGGAGGAGCAAGTTAGGAATGGTCCAAAGGAAGGCAGACATGGCCACTTAAAGGCAGAACAGAATGACTGTCTCCTGAGAGGAAGGAAGAACAGCCATCATGCTTTGTGGTGTGGTACTGGTAGAAGCTGTGACGGATGTGAACCCAGGCCCGGGAGCAGGAAAGAAGGTCAACAGCAGACCACGGGGCACCGGAGAGACTCATCATAGGGCCTCCCAGATGGTGGGAATTTGAAGGGGTCTGAGAGGCTAGGAGCAGAGGCAGAGAAATATGGATAGCACTGTTTATTGTGACAGAATTCTAGCTCCTTGATAAGCATGCCTTTGCCAACCCCAGGATGGGGCAAAAAAAAACAAAAGATTTGTTAAGAACAGGCAAACAGGGGGCACCTGGGTGGCTCAGTATTTGGGTGTCTGCCTTCAGCTCAGGTCATGATCCCAGGGTTCTGGGATCGAGCCCCGCATCGGGCTCCCTGCTCAGCAGGAAGCCTGCTTCTCCCTGTCCCACTCCCCTTGCTTGTGTTCCCTCTCTCACTGTGTCTCTCTCTGTCAAATAAATAAATAAAATCTTTAAAAATCTTAAAAAAAAAAAAGAACAGGCAAACAGGACTGGAAAGTGGATTGTTTGTGCATGAAAACCACAAGTTTTCAGCGTTTCAAAAACACTAGATGATAATTTAAATAATTGATGCACTAATTGATTGTAGACCAACAAAGCAGTTACTTTAGATTTACAGGGTCCCCCACAGTGTGGGTCACATCCACGTGGGCCAGTCCCTGATTCCATTACGTTCAGTGGGAGAGTAGGCATTAGAAAGGCTGGTATCAATTTTCAGTGGACTAGTATTTTGTAGCTTATTTTTTCTTTTTCCTTTTTATAGCAGCCTGTTTTGATATAAATTTATAGAAGTATCTAACTGAGAAAACGTGGAAATTAAAAAAAAAAGTTGGTCATTTACCATATTCAGTTTGAGAAGCATTGCCGCAGAGCAGACGTGGGGAAAGGACAGCCCACTGGCCAAATCTAGCCGGGCCGTTTCCAACAGTCCGTGAGCTAAGGATGGTTTTTACAGTTTTAAATGGTTTTTAAAAATCAAAAGAAGAACATTCCATGCCAGGCGAAAATTATACGAAACTCACATTGCAGGGTCCAGACCTAAGATGCCCTTGGGACACACCTCATCCATCTACGTGTGGTTTATGGCTGCTTTTACCCTACACAGCAGTCACCCAGTTGCAACAGAGACCACTGGGTCCACAAAGCCTCAAATATTTCCTACTTTACAGAAAAAGTTGGACCATCCCCGCTCTAGAAATAGTCCCAAGTCCCAAGCCTGCGTCTTGGTCATACAGCTCTTTGCAAATCATCAGAACTAGTCTTTCTTCCAAAATTGTCTTTAAGGCTCTGGGCTCCTGCCGTGCGTCTGCCCCTCAGCGAGCCTGCCTCACAGGGGTCCTGCTGGTGGCGCGCTCGCCCCTCTTCCGTCCGTGGCCGTGACTGCCAGCACGTGGCTTGGCTCGCGGTCTCCAGAGAGGGGAACCGCCCACATCCTTTGTTGTTCTGGGCATTCGCATTCACGTTTTTACCAGGCCTGACCCTGCCTGGCTTGTAAAATCTGATGGGATCCCTGCCCAAGGAGGGATGGCTGCAGGGTGGAAGTGCCACTCCAAAGAGGTGGTAACATCCGAGCAGAGGGCCCGCTGCACCCAGACGGGCGGCACCTCGCGCCTGCACGCCTGGGCTGCGATCGCTCAGCTCCGCAGTTTCCTGCACATTAAACTCGCACACAGCTTAAAACAACTCATTAGCGTGCCCAGGAGAGTTGAACAGTTCAGGCTTCTCAAGAGTCCAGTGTTTCCCTAGGAAGGAATGTGCAGGGGAGGGGAAGGGGGGGCGGGTAAGAGCCTCGTGTGCGTGAGCAGGAACATGGCACGGGGTTCCCTGGCAGGAGCCAAGCTAGGTAAATAGTTTCATTACGCAGAAGCCCCACGAGGAGGAGCGAGCAGATGTCAGAGCTGGGCTTTTGGTTCCGGGTGCTCGCCCAATGCTTGGACCAGCACGGCCGAGATACAGTGGAAGGAATATAGTGCCTGACGCCAGAAGGATATGCCACTCACCAGCTGCATCATTTGGGGCAACTCACAGTGCCTCTGGGAGCTTTGTCTATGAAGTGTCTAGTTCATGGGGCAGTTGAGAGCGTCACAATAAATAAAGCAAGTGAAGAGCTGTGTCAACTACAAAGCTCATTGTAAATGTGAGGGGTTATTACAAAGCAATTTGGGAGAATCCTTCCTTTTAGTGCCCTGTCTTGACTAGGGAGCAATTCTGTGGGTAGGGTTGGGCCAAAAGTCTTTTGACTTTTATGGTCTTTCCTAAAGTTAGATGCTCAGATTGTAAGGGATCTTAAAAGGCCTTTAGATATCGCATCCCACCCCTACGGAAGCTCCCTCTGCTACTTGACTTCCTGTCTGCGATATCGTTGCTAGATGGTTTGCCAGGCTTTGTTTATAAACCCTTCCGGGGATGGGGAGCTCCCTCCTTGTCAAGGCTATCCCTTTTGTCTTGGCATTGCTCGAGGTGCTGCAGAGCTCTTCTTGGGCTGAAATTTACTTGTTGGGCTTTTACTTCTGGGTCCTATTTGTATCCCTTGAACGCACTCAGAACAAATCCAAAAATGCAGTCTCTAACTCCAAAAGGACTCATCCAATTTTCCTTATAAATTGCATGTGTTTTCATAATTCTTGACCTATTTTGTTTCGCCTAAGTCAACGTTTTAGTCTCCAAACACCTTTACACTCTTAAAAAAATATGGAAGGCCCTAAATCACTTTGTTTTACGTGGATAACTACCAATAATTTACCCGTTAGAAATTAAAAACAAGAAATTTACAGTTATTAATTCATTTAAGAACAAAAATAAGCCCAATGTATATGAACACAAGCAAACTTTTTTTTATGAAAAATAACTGTGCAGTCCCAAAAATGTTTAGTGGGAAGAATGGCTTTGTTTTACTTCATTTTTGCAAATCTCTGTAATACCTAGCTTAGTCGAAGACAGTGGTGTTCTTACATCCGCTTCTTTATGTAGTGTGTTGCCATCTATTGTTTTGGTTAAAGTGTATAAAGAAAATCTGGCTTCATGTAGATATTTAGTGGGAAAAGTGGGAAGCGTTTTAATAGTCTTTTTAGATAATTGTAGCTATGTCATGGAAGCTCTAGAGATCACTGCACACCTGTGAGAGAGCTTTAAAAGGTAGGTAACACCCAAGAATTATTCTGAAAATAATTTTGACCTTATGGACTCTCTGAAAGTGTCTCAGGCACCGTAGGGGTCTCTGGGTCACACTTGGGGAACCGCTGCCTGAAACCACGATTCTTACAACTTTAAGCTTGTTCCAGAATGGAGGCAAAGCACTATCCCCCTCCCTCCTCCACACACTTCATTTCTCTAACTTGGTTTGTTGTTACAGGGTAGACTTTTTAGAAAACGTGATCCCCAGCCTGATGATGTCTTTCAGGTGGAGCTTGCATGACTCGTACCTCAGAACATTATTCCAGCCAGCCTTCTGGCTTCTAGTCACATGTAACCATGGATACCTGAGAATGACAAATTAATGCTTATGGTTGACAACAGCATGACCCTTTGGGGGACACCACAGATCTGACAAAATGGAATTCCCCTCCTCTGTAACCTTAAATGGTGGGGTACTTCTGGAACACAGGTGGGCAGCCTTATTTGCCTTGGTGACTCAGGATAAGCTCTGGTGCCAACTTGTGCATGCCCCGACTTCATGGAATGAGCACACAGCCTCAAAGTCTCTCCGGGGCAGGAGGGCAGAGGCTCTCCTCTCTGAAGCTCTGGTTCATCTACTACCTCCTCCTCCCCCTCCCAAGATGGGGAAAAACCACACTGTTTGGTGGGCTTTGCTGGCAGAGTGTTTGGGGCAGGGTCTGAGCAGGGCACAAACCAGATCTTCTGGGAACAGACCTCCATCCCTGGGTCCATTGCTCATCTCTGTAGAGATAGAAACCTCCAGAACCTACAGTTTTTCATTTCCCATTTTTGAGCTCCTTACCATGCCCACCTGCATTTCTGATTTGTGTCATGAAGTTGCCCGAGAATCCACTTTAAAAGCCAACAGCATGTTGGTCACCTGTGGGTTAAGTTTGCTTTCTTTTAGCACAGAAGTCACTTCTCTATGCTCACATATGGGCAGGCACATAGCACCTGTTCGTATAAGCCTTGACATTCATTTCTTTTCTTTTCTTTTTTTTTTTTAAGATTTTATTTATTTATTTTTTAGAGATCGAGCGAGAGAGAAACAGCATGAGAGGGGAGAGGGTCAGAGGGAGAAGCAGGCTCCCCGCTTAGCCGGGAGCCCGATGTGGGACTCGATCCCAGGACCCTGGGATCATGACCTGAGCCGAAGGCAGACGCTTAACCATCTGAGCCACCCAGGCGCCCTTGACATTCATTTCTAAACCACACATTCTGTTAAGGAATCCTGCATGGGTGGAGTTGCTGAACCAAAGGATCTCTGTTTTCTTTCCCAAATCTGGCTAATCTAGGTCCCAGAAAGCCAGGGCAGGATACATTTGTCCAAGTCCCATTTACTATTTGGTGTCTGTCACAAGGATGTAGGAATGTCGGGGAGGCTATTATTTACCGAGGACCTACTATATGCCGAGGCTTCCCATACCCTACCTAACTGAATCCTCATTATACAATCAAGGTGGTTTTTTTTTTTTTAAGATTTTATTTATTTATTTGACAGAGAGACAGCACAAGTAGGCAGAGTGGCAGGCAGAGGGAGAGGGAGAAGCAGGCTCTCTGATGAGCAGGGAGCCCGATGAGGGGCTCCATCCCAGGACCCTGGGATCATGACCTGAGCCAAAGGCAGCTGCTTAACCGACTGAACCACCCAGGCGCCCCAAGGTGGGGTTTTTTAATCCCCATTTTACAGATGAAGAAACAGGCTCAAAACAATGAACAGGGTTGCCAGATAAACTACAAGATGCCCAGTTGAACTCATATTTCAGATAAACAATGAATAAGTTTTAGTGTAAGTATGCTCCATGAAATATTTGGGACATACCTATACTAAAAATCATTTATCGCTCACCTGAAATTCAAATTTAACTGGACATCATGTATTCTTATTTGTTAAATCTGGCAACCCTTGAAGTGAAGCGACTCACCCAACGTTACATAGCTCATAATCGCCAGGAACCAAATGCCCTTTCTGCCCTGTCTGGATAGCTCCACGCTAACCTGTACTCTCATGTCAAAAACTAATGCAGAATGGAAAAACGTTTTCTGAGATTCCTGCCAGCCCTTAGTATCAAAACACTCAAAAACTTTGAATCAAAACAGAATCTGGTATGAATGTAAAGTAAGGGGATGAGAGACTTTTTCTGACACATTTGTAGATTTCTATTTTTTTTTTTAAGATTTTATTTATTTATTTGAGAGAGAGAGAATGAGAGACAGAGAGCATGAGAGGGAGGAGGGTCAGAGGGAGAAGCAGACTCCCTGCCAAGCAGGGAGCCTGATGTGGGACTCGATCCCGGGACTCCAGGATCATGACCTGAGCTGAAGGCAGTCGCTTAACCAACTGAGCCACCCAGGCACCTGATTTCTATTTTTTTTTTTACCAGATTTTAAGATCTTCACAGGCACCAGCCACATCTAGTGCAATGGCTTGCACACAGAGGGCTCTCAACAGAAGCTTCTTCAGCTGGACTGAAAAAGCTGCCTTTGAACAGTTCCACCGAGGGTGCTGACTTTGGTGGCCAGTAGGTTCTAGGTCTTCTGTCCTCTCCTACCTTGGCTTTCATTCTAATCTGATTTTGAGGGTGAGAAGGAGGAACCTTCATGCAAATACTTGTGTTCTTCTAACATCAGGACCATGATATGGAAGATTGATAGGAGGTTTAGACATGTGCTATGGTCTAAACAATTGTGTCCCCACCCCCAAATCTGTATGTTGAAATCTTAACCCCCAATTTGATGGTATTAGGAGATGGGCCTCTGGGAGGTGCTTAAGTCATGAGAGTGGACCCCCCCCTTAAGGGGATTAGTACCTTAATGAAAGAGACCCCAGAGAGCTCCCTCACCCCTTCTGCCATGTGAGGATACAGTGAGAAGTCTGAAACCCGGAAGAGTGCCCTCACCCATCCATGCTGGCCCTCTGATCTCGAACTTCTGGCCTCCAGAACTATAAGCAATAAATTTTTGCTGTTTCTAAGCCACCCAGTCTGTGGTATTTTGTTACAGCAGCCTGAATAGACTAAGACAACATGGCATCTGATCCTTGCCTCTCTGGCTGATAAATCTGATCTCCAGATTTATCTCCTGGGAATTGAAGGGTTCTGACTAGATTAGCCTTCAAGCCCCTTTGAGCTCTACTATTATACCACTGGATGATTATGGATGGCTCCGATGGGGGAGTGGGCATTTTTTTTTTTAAGATTTTATTTATTTATTTGAGAGAGAGAATGAGAGAGAGAGAGAGACAGCACATGAAAGGGGGGAGGGTCAGAGGGAGAAGCAGACTCCCTGCTGAGCAGGGAGCCTGATGCAGGACTTGAACATGGGACTCCAGGATCATGACCTGAGCCGAAGGCAGTCGCTTAATCAACTGAGCCACCCAGCGCCCGGGGAGTGGGCATTTGGTAGCAATGGCAGCTATGTGGAAATGTTCCTGTGGTAGCATTGTTATGAAAAATTCTTTACAAGGCTGGGTTGTCATTTCTTTTCATGTGAAGAAGGAATTAAAAAAGCTGGAATAATTCTGATACATAGGTACCCTATCATATGGATCTTATCAGTGACAATAATAAAAAATATCAAAATTATTTGTCTCATTATAAGCAATGACTAAGAAAATGCCCCGGTGAATGTGGAGATGGCTTCCATATTGGACAGTGAGCAGCCCTAGCCTGATCTGCTCCCCGACTGAAAGCCCTTCATCTACTGATCTTTCTCTTTCCCCTCATCAAAATCACTGTTTGAAACTCACTTGGGTCACCCCACTGACTGGTGGTGGGGATTCTGGGCTAGAATCCGAGTCTTAAGTATTCTTTGTGTGGGTCCTCTGATCTAATCTACTCTTTCATATTTAACAGTTCTCTTCTACCTTGCTTTTAAAGAATAAGATACTTGGATAAGCACTGGGAAGGTAGTCATCCTCCTCAGCTTCTCTCAACATTTATGCTCCTCCTAGGAATAACTTATTATTTATTATTATCTGAAATAAGTCTTGGGGAAACCTCCCCATCCTTCTGAGCTACTTTCTCTTGCAGTGTTTCCTCTCCCACGTTTAAAAATGTGTCTCCTTTCAATCTGCAGCTGACTTCTCTTCCCAGAGTATCATGAGGGTTAACTTGGGAAGGTCCACTTTCCCCCAAGGTCTGTCTCCTTGTTGTCACTCTCCCAGCCAGCTCCCCCAGCCATCCAGAAAGAGATACAGTATTAGTTATCCTGTGAGCTTCTGCTCTCCAACCAGGCAAGAAGTTAGATTTTTGCTTTTGCTAAAACAAACATGTAGACAGCGAAAACCTTTCTTAGACCTGAGGTGTTTTTGCTTCTGATATGGATCCTGCCATTTTCTTAGTGATATTGCTTTGGTAAGTTATATAATTTTTCTCAGATATTTCAAATCATACTGACACTGCTCCTTTAACAAAATGTCTCTGAGAAAACTGACTACTGAGGAAAGGGAAATAAAAGGAAAACTAGCATTTAAGTGAGTGCCTACTTTACTTCAGAGCCTGTTCTAAGCACCCAACTTACATGGCCTGATTTAATTTCCATAACAACGATGTATTGCAGATGGGAGAACAGAGGTTATGTACACACACACACACACACATACACACACACGTTTTAGGAATACACACAAATGCAATCAAACCACATATTAAGGGAAGCAAAAGAATGAAGAATACAGGACTTAGGGTGATGGTTACTATGTATGACAAAAAGCAGGGGAAGGAGTTAGAAGGACCATGTAGTCAGAGGAAGGTTATTGTCAAGGTCTTAAAGTTCAGAGAGGTGGTTTCATGAATGCATGCGTTCTTTAAAATAACTAACTAAATAGCAAATGAAATAAAAGTGGGCCACGCAAGGACCAATGATCAAAATGTGTCATGAACCATTAGGATTGATCCTGTCCTATTTACCTATGGCCCAAAACACATCTCTAAAAGGCAGATGCCCCTGGCTTTAGATACTAGGGCTTATATCTCATGTACATAAAATGTCATGAAGGACTAGAAGCTCTCCTCCACCTTGTACTCACACCAACTGGATTATGTGGCCTCCCAGGTAAACAGGGGCAGAGAAGGATAGAACCCACTGGCGTTTAATTATCTCAGCCTACAAAAAACACATGTCACTTTTGCTCAGAGTTCATGGGCCAAAACTAGTCACATGGCCCCAGACTAATTGCAGGGGATGCTAGGAAATCTTGAGGAGGAAATGAATATTTATGAATACTGTCTCTACCATACTTCACTTTTTTCCCTGTTAAAGATGAATGATTCTGGGTAAGGTTCTATTTTTATCTACCCTTTCTATGAACTTTAATAGACAAGATAGCTCCATGAAAAGAGCTTGGGTTCAGAGTCAGACATATCTGGGTTTGGATCTTAGTTCTCCTCTAATCAACTTAGATGAACTTGGGCAAGTCATGTCCCTTTTCTGAGCCTATTTTCTTATCTGCAAATTGGGGATAATAATCTAAATGTTGCAGGATTAGTGTAAGGATGAAATTGGCCAAGACTGTAAGGTGTCCACTAACACGCTGGAATCTCAGTGATTTACTAAATGGTCGTAATTATTACTATGTAAAGCTACTATGAGGTCATTGTTCAAGTTATCCAAATCTCAGTGTAGCTTTAAGGATTGTCAACAGTATCTTCCTTCATCATTGCTTCAAAATAAAGCCACAAAGCCCTTGGTAGTGCTGCGTCTTTCCTGTCTAGAGCTAGGAAGGCATCGGTGTGTGCCAAAAGCCTGGAACAAATGGAATAGTGATCTCTTTCTCTAGCCATAAGGATGCTTAGGATTGGTATCCTCAGAGAAGCAAGTAAACATATTAGGTCCAGGATGATGTTCATAAAACTCATAGTATCTTTTTAGAGACTCTTTGGACTAGTCAGGATGAACGAGTGTGTACTACCATAACAAATATTCCTAAAATCTCAGTGGCTTAACACCAGGGGTTTATTTCTTGCTTATTAAAAGTTCACTTAAGAACTAGGAGACTTTCTAAGCCACTGACTCTCTATGTAACAGTTCAGTGATCCATATATAAGCAGCCTCCATTGTTCTATAGACATACTATTTGGAAGATATAACCTTTTCAGTTGATATGGCAGGGGAAGGGGTGCTAGACATTATTGTACTGACAATTGCTTTGGCCAGGAAGTGACACTTACCACATCTACACACAATGCACTGGCCAGAATTTGTCAGATGGCCCCACCTAACTACCGGGGTGGTGGGGAAGTCAAATCCTCCCTGTGTCCAGAAGAGAAAGAAAGCTAAATGGGGTTGAGCACTAGAAGTCTCTGCCATACTCTGGTTCTCCACCCAACCTCCACCATAAATGGGCTGTCTTCCATGAACAAGGGTGCAGCAAGAAGCTTGTTTGTATATATAGTGTAGTGCAGAGCCTGCTCCTTACTCTGTAAGATCCTGTGAGTGCTCTGCTTCTATGTCTTTGCTTATATTGTCCCACTGGCCCTAGACTGCACTTCCCATCCATTTCTATACTTCCGAATTCTACCCATTTTTCAAGGTTGCATCTTAAATGCTGCCTCCCCTTTCCTCATCTTCTGTATTTTGTTCCTTCATTTGTTTTCCTATAGCACTTCATCCTTCTCTTAAGATCTTTCCGACCATTTGTTTTCACTCTTTATTTTTTTGTTCAAACATTTGAATGAACAGAATACAAAGTACTAAAAGGAACATGTGGAACTTGGAATCACAATCAAAACCTTAATTAAGTCCAAGGATCTGGAAGTAAAATTGTGTTCTCTTCCTGGATAAAACTCTGCCTGCCTTTTAAGGTCACAGTTTGTTTGGAAATTGACAAGAGGATGAGCAGAGAAACAAGTATGGCTTCTCAGAAAAAGCCCTTCCCTGGACTTAATGATCATATCACTTACTTCAGTCAGTAAGTTCATCTGGCTGGATGTCTATTCCATATCTGGAGAAAACAACTGTTGGCAGTCAGCTACTACTGGCCAGGTGGATTAGATAGTGAGACTTAGTTTTCCATCAAGGTAGCAATTCCTGGCAATCAGGAAATTTCCTTTGGAAAGTGCCATTGCTTAACCATCCCGATGAAACTTGATTACTAATTATGGCAACACTTGCTATCCAAGCAAGCAGATGGCTACAAATGGCAGTGTTCTTGGGTTTCTTCTATTTTGGGGGTCAGATGCAGAATACCTCCTGGTGATTGTTCTCCAAATACGTTCCTTAGGATAGACATTTTTTTTCAGCAGCATTTCTGATGAAGGTTTTCCCACAGATCTACACATGGGCAGTAAAGCCCTTCTTGTTCTATGCGCCTGTGGGATTCTCCTTTGTGAACGGCAGTGGCACAGTGTGTGCGGACCCGACCAGGTTTTCAAGATAAACACATGAAGGAGTAAACACCCATTGAAATTCCCCAACATCCTGGGCACTGTGCCAATGTGTTCACGTACTTTTTTTTTTTTTTTTTTACTTCACAACAGTCCTATAAGGTAAGGTAGCGACTACCAGCTATATTTTAGAGACAGACTGAGGTTCAAAGAGCTAGTGCCCTGAATCACACAGCCAGAAAGCATAGAGCAGGCAGAGAGATACATGAACTCTATATCATAGTTTGTGGATCATGGTGGACCACCAAATTCCGGACCCCAACTTGTTCTGTACGAGGGCAGGTGGACATGATCAGCCTGAACTCCAATATCAAGATCACACCCTGGGCACTGTCATCAGCTCTTCACTGGATGTTAGTACAACCCTGCTTCATCCAGAAAATGACTAAAGGGCTGAGTGAAGAGCTCACAGTATTCTCTATCACTTTAAGAACAATCTTCCTGGGCATCCAACGCCTCACGAGGTATGGAGAAGACACATGTATTCTCTCAATGAAACCCACAAGCACATTACACACGGACAGAAGTTCAAATGGGGGAAGCTGTGACCCAGACCAGGTGACGGGAGGCCCCAGAGCACAGCACAGTTTGGGGTGGTGTGGACTAGTGCCCTTCTCCTCCTATCAGGGGCCCTCTCTGAGGAGCCACAGTCAGAGTGACAAAAGTCACAACTGATGCTGTAGATCCAGCAGCATGACATTGGAAGGGCCTCTGCAGAGAATACTGGTTTCTCCTCTGCCCCCCACCCTGTTGTGAAATGGGCAGAATAATTCTAACATTTCAGGATGATAGTGAAGATGGAACAATGTTGTATAAAAGCCCACGTCCCAGCTCCTGGCCCACGGAGATACCTGAATTAACGTGGGCTGAAATATGAGCTGACTCTCCTCAGATCATTTCTAGGTTTGAAAGAGATGACTCTGGGCTCTCCTCTGTGGAGCCTAAGCCATCATCAGATGAGCCTCACTGGTAGGGGCAGCGGAGGCAAAAGGAAGGTGAGCAAGGACGGAGAATGAGCAGGTAAACCACTCAGGGACACCCCTCACCTCTCACTTATTCCTTCAGGGTACCATGGTTTGCAGGGCAGCCTAGGATGGTGACTAGAATGGCTCCGGACCTTGGGAGAGTTTTACCCCGGTCTTGAGAGGGCCGGGCTGTGACAGAGCCTTGGGAAGCAGGGCGGCTGCACTCTCTGGCTATTGGCTGTATTTAAGCACTGTCTGGCTTTTCACAGCCAGCTGACTGATAAAAAGGATCTTGATAGGGAACCCACCCCAGCAGCGGGTAGTTAATGGCACTTTCGGCTGAGCTCATTGCTGGCACGAGAAGCAGAGGATCATAAACTAGAGCTCTAACCTCAAGACGGATTCGATTTTCCAGATATGGATGGTGGTTTCTAAGCCTTGAGCAACGTCGAAGCATCCTGTTTCCAGGAGAAGTTCTGTTCTGTGTGGTGCTTCCCTGTTTGCAGGACAGGCTCCATCACATGGGCACACTGAGCCTCCCAGGCAGCCGTGCAAGGTAGAGGCTTGTAGAGATGGTGGCCCTCTGGCCTCCAGGAGGGGCCTGGGGCTCAGAGAGGGTCAGGGGTGTGCCCGAGCTTGCACAGCTGGCCCTGACCCTCTGCTTTAGGGCCCTTCGATGAGAATTTCTTTCCCTTATGATTTCGTTTGTAGAGTAGGATTCCAGGAGGTTTTCTCACCTTTAGTCAGTACTTTTGGGCCCAGTAATCTGAAATGAGGAAATGGGGGCTTTAGAGAGATTATTTTCCCGCCCCAAATCACGCAGCTAGTAAATGGCAGAGCCAGGATTAAAATCTGACTTCTGCCTCCTTGACTGCCCTGCCAGTATGTCTCAAGCAAGGACTAATTCATGCTTCATCCTTGGGGAGTCCAAGGTTACACCGTTTCAAACATTTTGCATTTTCTTGCTTTGATGATGATTTTTAAAATCATCTCATTTTACCTATTTACATTAAAAACTGCTTTTACCAATCATAGTGATCATTTGAAATGGAAGCATGTCTTTTTAATACATAAAATAAGACACTCACTGCTTAGTCTGCAGATCTCAAAGTGGAGACTGTGTCCCATGTCCGAGGCATTTTTTTAGGATTCTATGAGGAGGGCTCCCCCTCTTCCATGCACAGAAGTTTATATATTCACAAGTTTCAGGAACTCTGCACTGTGAGTTCCAGCCTCCTTGTGCAGTTGTGGAAACATTTCCTCTTTCTCTCCTTGAAGTATGTGAGTGAGCGATTATCATAATCGTTTTGCAGATTGGGATCCTGAAGAAAAGTTTAGATTTGTACCCAAGGTCACAGACCTAGGAACCAACAGGGTTAACCTCCAATCTGACACTAAATCCATCCAGGCTACCTCCTAAGAAAATGAAAAGAATTTGGTTTCCTAGCCAGAGAATGACTAAAAGGCTCCAATTTCTCCCTAAAAGAAAGACTGAGCGGGGGCACAGATTCAAAGTGGGTGGGATTGGACATGAAGAGTGTCACAAACTTCCTGTTGGGCAGTAGTGGTCCTCCCAGTAGGAGAATGAAAAGGTGTTGATCCTACCAGCTTTGGCCATCCACCTGTCCCAAAGCACAACCACCTCCACCTCCAGGATCCTACAAGGTGATGATTCCCAAATTCCACCCGCGGTATTTACATTTCTGCAGCAAGTACTCCGCTTGACTTCAGCTTTGAGCAAAGGATTGCAAATGTTTGCATCCACTTTCTTATCTGGGCCGGTTCTCCCACGTCTCCTACATGTGGTTTTCATATGGCTTTTATGAATGCCCGAAGTCTGTTCCAGCTTGTTCTAATGTTGCCGTGTTTTAACTGCCATAACACAGTGGTATCAAGAGATAAATCAACTAGATATGCTGAAAAAATTATGGGCAAGAATCCTGTTCTCTTCACCTGGCCTAATTCGTCCACAAGAAGAATCTGCCTTGGGAGTTGTAGGGAGAAGAGATATGTGGGGGTATGGAGGAGAAAAATAAGCCAGTCCGATGATCCTATTATTCCTAAACTTCGGGACTGTTTTCACTTACAGTCAATGACAATTTTCTCTAGAGTTGCCCGTTCTCTGAATCTCGCGATTCCTCCTTTTGGAGTGTTTGTTGCTTCTCATCTTCAGCCCTCTCTTCTTTCTCTCTCCATGACTCTGTTTGCCTAATGGGACTTGCTGCTGTGAATCATGGTAGTTCAGGTTGCCGACTCATAATATTTTTATATCACTAAGGATGTCCTTGTCCAGATCTCAAGTTCACTCCTCTCACTTCCCAAAAGGAGAAGGTTTCTGAATGATTGTTAGAGCACATGGCACAAAGGCCTCCCTCCCTCCCCTCCACATTCCAGCATCCAGGGCTTTGCTCTGCTCACACTCAGCATCTTATTTCCATTGTGATGTGGAGAGGTGGGGAACATTTGCTTTGGGGAAATAGGCTCTGTAATCCTTGGTCCCTGAAGTGATTTTCAATAGGAAATCTGAATTCCTGCTTCATGTAAAATGAGTCTCAGATGCTGAGAAATGAGTATTTGAGAATAATTTATGATTTGCTTTCCATAAATCAGTGCTATTTTGCCTACAAATCATTTTGAGAGCTGTATATGGCTTTATAAAAAATGAGTCCAGGCAGAGAAGACTGATTGGGAAGTGAGCTTTATATGTTGATTCCTGGTCCTATCACCAATTAGTTATGTGACTTTGGCCAGTTGCCCCAAGCTTTGAGTTTCATGGGGGTTGTAAAATTATTCAATTACATTCTTCAGCAATTAATCCATTAGTTCAGCAAACATTTATTGCCTGCCATCTTTCTGCCCATCACCATGCTGGCCCCTTCCATCTCCCGCATGCTAGCGATCAGAACCTGATTCTGTGATTGGCCCCATTCTCAGGGGATGGACTTGAGAGAAAGGAGCTACCATTCAACATTTATTAGGAGTCAGATAATTTTATCTGATCTTTGCACTAACTCTGCAAAGTGGTAGCTCCATTTTATAGATGAGGAACTGAGGCCCAAAGAGGCTGAGCAGTGTACGCAAGTTGTGTTTCTTGTGAGTGGTAGAGTGTGGGCTGGGACTCAGGGCTGGCTGGCCGTTTCTCTGACTCCCTGACTCCCTAAGACAACTCAACCTTTATGTCTATTCTTAGTATTTTCAAGTGTTCCAAGAAACTTAGGACACAACTCTGTTTTCAAGTAAAAATGTGGAGACTCGGTTGCTCTCTGTCATTGACCTTGCTGGTTTTGTCTTACCAGGGCAGACTGATTCCCTCCCATGCCTGAAAGAGGAGCTGCAAGCAGTCCTGTCCATGGCCCATGGTGGGCCCCCTGGGACGTGGGTGTAAACCCTCCATGGAAGGCACCTGAAGTTTGGAGTCCATCACATTTCCTACTCTGCCTTCGAGATCTAGATAGCCTACTAGAAGTAGAGAGTTCACAGCTCGAGAATACAAGAAAGAGAATCATTTCACGAGTCAGGAGGGCCAGTCCCAGGGAAGAAAGTTAGCCCTGGGCTGGGTTGGTACCTGAGGCTCCATACTTCCTGGATTCTTTCTATTTTTGTTTATGTCGGAGACAATGGCAAATTAATAGCTTAGAGTTCCAAAGGGAGGGCTTTAAAATGGTGGACTTTGGATGACAAAATATGTATCAGTCAGTTTAAATACAGCAATCGGAAATCACTCTAGTTATTTTAAGCAGGATAGGATTTAATATAAACAACCGAGTGCTTACAAAATAGTTGTAAAGGCTGAAGGAGCAGGTTCTAGGCTAGGCTTCTAGGATGACTTCCAAGCAATACAGAACTGACCCAACAGGGAAGCTATCGCTTCAGAGGGCAACCTTGGTGCTAAGTGCACCTTGAGGGGGAGCCATCCCTGTAGGAGGGGGACAGGAGGACAGCCGCCCAAAGCTGCAGTCCAGGAATCAG
The DNA here is from genome assembly GCF_011800145.1 of Mirounga leonina. Lineage (NCBI taxonomy): Eukaryota > Metazoa > Chordata > Mammalia > Carnivora > Phocidae > Mirounga > Mirounga leonina. Next base: position 24,395,993 of record NW_023270433.1, on the reverse strand, counting down.
CAAGTCCTGTCAAGAAACTAGCACTACCACCACTGTTTGCCAGCACCCAGGACCTCGGAGAATAAATACTGAGACCCACTGCAAGAAAATCCCAACTTTCCTAAGCAGCAGTGACCACCAGAAGCCAGAGAAATGACCTCCACTTCACTTTTTTTCTTTCAAATCATATGAATGCATCCAACTGGCTTTCCAACCTCTTCAAGTATAAGAAGGGTAAAATGGAGGTTGAAAAGTCAATCCAAGTATCTACCACAAAGGGGTGAGGAATTCTTCAAAGAGGTCTTTTTGCAGCATACTTGACACTCCAAGGATCGAAGAACTTCCTTCCAAAAAAGCAAAGCAAAGCAAAGCAAAACCAAACCATTTAGACATTCAATGTTTATTCCTTTGAGAATAGAAGCCATCTCAATAATGGAGGCGCTCCTGCTCGGTATTTATGTTCTCTTTGTCCCACTCAGGAAGGGCCACGCCGACTGTGCCCAACCCTGGACCCAGGGCCTTTCCCTGCTGACGCCCCACCCAGCTGGTGTTTCAGACCACTCCAACCCAGTGGGAAGCTTTCTCATCAAAGAAAGCTGAGTCTAATGGGAAAAGTGGTGTCCCTGTCCCCTTGCTACAACAATAGATGGCAAGTGTAAGTTTAGTGTCATTTACAACAGACTCAGCACTAGCTCTGTCCCAGGCCCTGAGACACTGTCGAGGATAAGAGACCGAACATTAGCATACATGTTAGGAGGGGATGAGCCAGATGGCGTGAAGGAATTCAGCTAAACCCGAGACTGGGGCATTTAACATTGGAGAAGGCAGACTTCATAACTCCTCCTTGTACAGCCAGTCTGCTCTAGTTGCCCACACAGGCCACACCTTGACACAGGAATACATTTTTCCCAGTGGGAGTGGTTCTCAAGGTCAAGGTGCTCCGATACTCCTTGGGGTAGTCAGCTTCTGAAACGGCTCCTCAGCATCCCCACCCGCTGGTATTCGTGCCTGTATAAACTCCTCCCCTAGACATAGTGAGTTGCTTCTAATAGAATATGGCAAACCTGAAGGGATGCCACGTCTGAGGTTAGGTTACAGTCCAAAATGTGAAATATGCAAAGGTTGAGAAACCCTGGGCTAGAACTTGGTCTTCCTTCCCTCACTATGCCCTTGGTTCCCCTGGAGGACCAGATTGTGACTTTCCTACCTCCAGTCACTTCCGGTGGACCATCCGTCCCAGCCAGCACATCCTACTCCCAACCCCACGTATCACCCTCATCAGACAGTCTGAATCCATGAGAACACTCTTTCCAACCAGTGATCTCTCACGCCACCTGTTACTGATGGCAGCACATTCAGTGTCTTAGCCTCCTCTGTGTCTCCCAAACATCATCTCTCCAGGGAGCTGAGGGGCACGAGGGGCACGAGGTGCCAGCAGAGTCAGCCACAGCCCGTGAGTCCATCCACCAAAAGCCAGCCTTTCGCAAAGGTCTGTTCATTTAGCCTGCACTGGGTTCAACTCAGAACCATTGATAACCCTCAGCTCAGACCCACTGAAAACCATGCTCCAGAAGAACACCGTGTGGCCAGGCTTCAGGGAGACACGGGAAAGACACATATTAAAATGCAAGAAAAAAACAAAAGGAAACATTCAAAACAATTTTTCCTGTTGGGGAAGAGCAGAAACATAGAAACATCATTGTTACTTTGTCATTTCCTTTTATTTCTATTGAAAGTATCAACTCTGAGAAGAAGGACTTCTGCAGACAACCTGACCTGCTGGCGGGCACAGACAACAGCTCTGCAGGGAGTCGCCTTGTGGGGGGGTGGGGGAAGGGAGTTAAGGAGCCTGGGGGTGGGCAGGGGGGCGGGGCAGACCCTATTGTTACCTGGAGCTAGGCTTTGTTTCTGAGAAGGCTTCCCAAAGGCTTTTAGTGAGCTGGAGTCTTCTTTGTATTTTCCCTTCTTATAAGTGAGACACATACCTTGTTATCTGGGAAAGGTCTACTCTGTGCTCTGTGATCACTTCATGTTCTTCCCTGTGTGAGGTCTGTTCCTCCCCATAGGCACCTTATCTGTCCCACTGTTCCAACTCAGGACCCAGGGAGGTACCTTAGAGGATGTCCCATTTGACAGCTTACTCTGTACTGATACAGAACGTCAGTCCTGAATCCATGTTGCTTTCTCAGCCTTGGAAAGACAGAGAGGCCAGTGGAAGGTTCTTGTCACCTTTGTTTAGTTCATTCATTCATCCATTTAACAAACATGGAAGGTCTAACATATTGCAGGTTCCACGCTACATGACAGAGGTTTAGAGGTGGCTCAGACACAACATTTAACCCCCGAAAGGTCAAGGTCTTTGGGATGGGGTGGGGGTGTGGTTAGGGAGGGGTGGACTAGGGACAGTGACAGTACATAGGACAGAGTGGGGAGGTCAAGGATGGCCTCTGGGAGCAGGTGACACACAAATGGAGACACAGGGCTCATTTCCCCTCTTTGCCGGTTCTTCTAAAACACTTGGAAAACATTTATGGCATAATTGCATTCTGACCACGTCCATCACAAATACACATACTTATACAGACTCAAATGTACTCTTTTTTTAAAAAGATTGAATATTTTTTTAGAGCACTTTTAGATTTACAACAAAACTCAGAAGAAGGGAGAGGTTCTCAGACATACTCTTAAACCAAGCCATCTGCATCTTGGGAATTTACAGCATAAATAAACCGCTAATACATAATGGCACGAATATACAGATTTTTTTTTTTTTCCAGCATGGCTTATACTGACAAGAAAAACCCCTGGAAAATAAGAGAATTACTGAGTAACTGATCACACATCCTTCTTATGGGATATTTTACAGCTATTTAAAGAGAAAAAAGAGAATGAATGCAGCCCTACCAGATGACAGAGGATTTGTCCATGAGCTCTTATTGAATGAGAAAAGCAAGATAAGCAAAGTGTATGCAATATGGCTTTTTTTGTAAAACAATGATAAAAAGTCTTATGTATCATGTATATGAATATACAGATATCTAGAGAATTATATGTCTGCAGAGAAATCTTTGGAAGAGTGCACATCAGGCTGTGCCGGGTATTTTCGGCTTACCTCCCAGATCTGTTCCCCACCCTACCCCCACCAGCGTGCATCCCACGGCCTGACCTGTGTGGGCTGTGTCTCTGGCCCAGGGCATCCCTGGGCTTCTGGCTGACTTGGCAAATGGGAGGTACCAGCAAAGAATGAGAAGGAGGGAGGAATGTGAGGTCAGGTTAGAGTCCCCTGGCTCCATTCCTGCCAGTGGTGGTGGCTGCAGGTGGGTGCCATCACTTTACTGAAGACCACAGCCCCTGGTGGAGGGGGGGCTCCATGCGACCATTCTCTTTGTCTTCTAATATTTATCTTCGACTCTTCAAGCCTAGAGGACTATCTGCTCTCGCTTCATCATCTCCTGCTAGTTTTTCTCAACCCTGCTCACACCTTTAAAATTGTCCCTTTATTAAAATCCCCTTGAATACTTGGTATGAGGGCGCAACCTGTTCCCTGCAAGGCCCCTGACTCACATGGTTGTGAATGTGGCATGTCTGAGGGGGCCTGCAGAAGTGATGGAGGGAGAGGAGAGGGAGATGGGGAGCCAGGCTAAGAAGGCAAAGAGCAAAAACACACTTCTAGAGTCAAGTAAACTTCTGCCTATGCATGAGCATAGATGGAATGAAATTAAATAAAATAAAAAGGAGAAAATTAAAAAAAAAAAGAAACCAAACCACTTCCCCTGCCCCCGCTCCTTCTTTACCACAGTGGTGCTATGAGGAGCCTTGCTCTCTGCTCACTCCTTTTTGCCCCATGGGCCTTTCCCCGAGCTCAGGGCAGGAAGCTCCATGGCCTCTTCTTCCTTGCTGTCAGCACAGCTGAGTGACAAAAAGGATCCCTGTGAGTAGACATGGGATGGGGACCGGACATGCAGCCCTGGGGGTGGGTGCCCTCCTCGGATGCTCCAGCCACAGCGGGGCATTCTCCCTTAATTCACACATTCAACACATTTCTCCGCACAGGCCCTATTCATGCTGGCCAGACTGCTTGGTCCTTCAAAGTCCAGTTCATATCCTTCCTCCCCCAAAAGTTGCCCCAGACCTCCTCCTCCTCCTCCTCTACAGACAGTTCATCACTCTTTCCCCCATCTCCTCCCTTTTCCGTACATCTGTTGGCATCTTTTTCAACAGTAGGTCACTGTTTGGTCTGTGTTAGGCACTGAACGGGAGCTCTTGGAGGGAGCTCTTGTGTGTAATGCCCTCCTGTAACTCTAGTCCAGCCCGGGGCCCAGTACTTGGGAATGTTCACTGACCGTGCATTGGATTGAATTGATTGAGGGATTGAGTGATTATAGAGATTTCCCCATGGCCTGGATTGCTGAGCTGAATCCACTTTGTCATACAGCTGAAGACTTCTGAACACACAGAGGGGGAAGTGGTCTCAAGGCTCAGAGTGAGCAGTAGCAGAGCTCTCTGGGATCCCTAGTCCAGCGTCTGTTTTGAGGGCATGCGTGGCCTCTCCCGGTCTCAAGCCTCTCTTCTTCCGATTCATCTCTCAGCCTCGGGATGTCCTGACTGGAGACACACATGGCTGGAAGTGCTTCCTTCTCCTGCCATGCTGAGCCCTCCATGGCTTCTTACTTGGCTCGAACTTGTTCCTCTGTGCCTGGCAATCTCCACTCTAGGATAGCTGCTTGTCACCAGCCCTATAGGGAGAGGCATATCTCCTGGGCCCCGACATGTTATACTTTCCAGAAACCTAGAGCGAAGCACATGAGGTTGACAGTTCTGTTTTATTTCAGGAGAGAGAGCTATGCACTCTGCATGAATAACCAGAAAAGAAATGCTTATTCATCTTTTTCAGGGTTCCAGAAAATTTATATTCTCTCTAGCCCAAGGCTTGTTGCAGATATCTCCCTAAAGAGATGCTGGCCGTGGTGATTTATGGCCCGAAGCTGACTGCCATCCAAAAGGATTATTAGACACTCTGGGCCTGAAGTAAGCTTGTCACACACACAGACACATGTTCTCTCTCTCCCTCTCTCTCTCTAGCTTTTTCTCTCTCTCTCAATAAAACCCAGCTCCTATTAGGTTGCAGACTTCTTGGAGCCCATGATGCCGGTGTGGCATTAGGATTCATCCTGTCACTTAGGAAGACTGTCATCACGTTCTACCCTCTGAACAAGAGTCATTCTGGGCTGTATTTTGACCACTGTAAAGAACTGTACAAATAGGAGCTATGAAGGTAAGATGGTTGTCAAGGTAGTTCAGAACAGAAATTCTCTTGTCTCAGCTGAGTAATTTGGGGGAAGACATTTTGACTTCAAATATCCAGATGATTATCTCAGCTCTCCAACTCCCACGCTTGGTGTTGACACAACTTTTGAAATTTGGAAAGGAATTCTGCCATGAGCATGATATTGGAAACTTCTTTTTCCTCATGTGACTTTTTGCAGTATCTTTTAGTAATCCTTCAGACTCTCCAGACTGGCCTTTTCATGATGAGCGTTCTCAGGTTGACCAGAGGCAAAACCCACCTCCAATTTCTTGGCTGTGCCTGTTGATCCAACTCTGTACCTCTTTACCTGAAGGGAGAGTGAGCATAGGTATGCAATATCTTTAAACACATGGGGTGGTGCTACTTTTATTTACTATCTGGAAAAGACAGTTATCTGCTGGGCAGTGTGACAAAATTGCATTGTGATTTCTCGTGCTCCAGAGCGGAAGGGGGAATACAATTCCTCCTCAAGAACGCTTTGGTTTGGCAGTTGGGGTTGTTTGAGTTGAGATAAAGGCTAATGTGTATCCAGCCAGCTTCCCAAATCTGACCTGCTACTTGGAATCTGCTCAGCAGTGACCAAGTGTTAGTCATCTCGGAGCCCTGCTTGCTATCACAGCCAAGACCCCAGGCTGGTATCAAATACTGGTATAATATCCCTCCAGCACTGGCTTATAAATATGGCAGGGCCTGTGAGTTTCCAGCTTAACTCATTCTAGTTTGTACAAAGACAATGCACAAAACAATGAAATCTAGGCATTGATTGGGGATTTAAAGACCCACTCTTGGTCTGAAAATATTACAGATGAAGAATCAGAGGCCCAGAGAAGATGAACAACTTACTTGGATTACTTGGCTGGTTAAGTGCAGAGTCATAACTAGAGTTGTCTTGGCTAGAGTTGCCAATTGTTGAGTTACAAGTACGCGCCAGGCGTTGGAGACAACCAGCAAAAGTCCACATTTGATGCATGGGTGAGGCTCCAGCCTTTACACAGGTGATCTTACATAGGTAAATGCCTGAGGACATGGACCCAGAGCTCAGGCATTTGGCATCACACTTTGGCATTTGCTTTAGGGAAAGGAGTGTGTGAGAAGCTAGGTGAGTGCCAGGGTGATCGAGGACAGCACGGACTCAGCTGGCGGGACACGAATGCCTGGCTCCCCCCCGACCATATGCTGCCACTGCCCCTTGAGAAACTAAGGGCTTTATGACAGTATTTTGAGCATTTGGGAGAGACTGGGTTTGTTCTGGAGCAGCAAGAAGAGCACTGAGCATAGAGTCAGAGACCCTGGGTTCCAATTCCAGTCTCCTTCACTTACTGGTGGTGTGGTCCTGGAAAGTCGTGGCACACCGTCAGAGCTTCAGTTTCTTTATTTGTAGAGTGAGGAAGGGAAAACCCATACTATCCTTTTTAGGAGATGAAAAATGGATAATACATAGGAAAGGAAAATTTTAAATGCAGAAATACCCTATGCCTGTGAGAGATTACTAATTTTGTTAGTCATCCATGAATTCTTAACTCATTTGCTATTGTGACCAATTTGGCTGAACTCTGGAAGGATTGGGAGTTTAGGACATTAGGACAGAGAATGGCTAATTGCCGCAAACCAGGCCTACAACTTTGACTACAATGGTGTAGTTCTACTAACACTGCCAATTTCCCCCACTTGTGGGGGCCCTACTTGACTGCTCCAGCCTTAATTTCCAAGTCGGCCAGTGCAAAGAGCACAGCACTTAGAGTCAGAGAAACAGGCGTTAAGATCTCGAGTCCGACATCTACAGATACCTAATTTGGGGCAATTACCTAGCTTGTTGGAGCATTAACTCACGGATCTGTAAAATATATCAAATACAGCCAATTCATATGGCTTTTGTGAGGATTGTTCATAAGTAGCCTCCCCAGGCATGTGGCTGAACTTGAATCTCATATTTAGGTCACATTCTGTGTGATGTTTTTGTGACAAAAATGACACTTTTGTGTTAGGTCATCTTAGTATACCAGTGACCCTAGAGAAAGGAAGCCCATGAGGGACTGCATCCATGTCATTGTGAAACTAATTAATTACAGCAATAAGAACTTTTGTAATTCTGAGGATGAAACATCGGGTGACTGTTGCAGGGATAATTACTAACCCTTATAATTGCAGGTATTCCTGGACATGACATTTCCTGGTACTCTGGAATTCTCCCAAAATGGCAGTGGTTGGGACATCTTTTGTACCTTTGCACTTCATGGGATATTTTAATGTAGCAAAGCATTTCACAATGATATGTTGTTTTTTCCTCCCACACAAGAACCCTGGTAACATGTCCTTTTCCTTCATGGTTCCTTTGTTGCCTTGACTGACTGCTCAGGGGTGCACATGAATGATCTTCAACATTGGAGGCAGTATAATTCTCTAGTTAGTGTGGTTCCATTTGTATGTGGTTCCATCTGGTCTATGGGGGTTATTTTATTGACACGGTACTTAGATTTCTGCCATAGAACAAAGTGAAAATCGTATTCATAATAAAAACTTAAGAATCATAAAGAAGAATTTCACTTCACTGAGGGCTCTATTCGTCCCTTTATATGGAAGGAGAGAGAATCAGGAGCATGGAGCCATGGGATTCTCTAGTTATCCTGGATCAGCTCAGTATAGCCTATGTATGGTGCAAGAAATTTGGGGGGGGGGGCACTGCTGATCAAGAGGCAGGAAGGATGGCCCAAAATGGTGAAGGGGATGATGAAAGGTGAAAGGAGCATGGCATGGAGGTACCCAGGTATCTCAGGTAGGAAAAGAAGGGAAGTCAATGAGAGAGATGAAGAAAAGGAAATAATATCTAAAGAGGATTTTATTCTTATTTGTTGGATTCTTCCTAATTCTTGCATAGATTTGAGAGAACCTAGAGTACAGATCTGTATTAATTCTTAAGGCTTTTAGAGTTCAGAGCTGTTACTGAATACCATTCCGTGTAGAAATTGGTCCAGGTAAGTGTACAAGCCATAGGACAGTAGCTTGCAGTTTTGAAGTCTTAAGGGAGATTTCCCCTCTACCTTGTACCAGCATGTGAGATATGCAGCTTTCCTTGCAGTCTTCTTGGAGGCAGTGGGGGCCATGTTGACTTCTAGCTCACCATTGAAATGAGGGTGTAGACATCTGAGGGCCCAGCTTTGTGGATTTCTGTTAGAACCCTTACAACCTTAGACTTATGTCCAGGGCTCTACCAGCATCTCTGAGGTTCCGCCTTTATTCAGTCCCTCATATGAATATTCTTTTATTTCTTAACAGCTCATGTATTGGAAGTTTTAGCCAGAGCAATTGGCAAGAAAAAGAAATAAAAGGTATCCACATTGGAAAGGAAGAAGTAAAATAATCCCTGTTCCAAACAACAGAGGGAAAATAGACTGAAAAAAATATGAAGAGAAGCTCAGGGACTTGTGAGATTATAACAAAAGATCGAACATTCATGTCATCAGAGTTCTGAGAGGAGAACTGTCAGCACAGAACCCTACACCCTGTGAAAATATCCCCCAACCAATGTGATGCAGTTGACATTTAGAGGACACTCAACCCAACAACAGCAGAATACCCATTCCTTTCAAGAGCCCACAAAACATATACAAAATATATCCTGGGTTATAAAACAAACTTCTAAAAATGAAAAGAATAGAAATCATATGGGATATGTGCTTGTACCACAATGGAATCAAAGTAGAAATTAAAGACAGATAAGAGAAAAATCTCCAAATACTGGCAAACTAAACCACACACTTCTAGATAATCCATGGGTCAAAGAAGGAAGGACTCTCAAGGGAAATTTGGAAAAAACAAAACCAAAAAACAAAAAACCCAAACCAAATGAACAAAACACACATTGAACTGAATGGAAATGCAACTTATCAAAATTTGTGGGGCATAGCTAAAACAATGTGAAATGGAAATTTATAGTATAAATTAGAAAAGAGGAAGAGGCTCAAATCAATAATCTAAACTCCCATCTCAAGAACCTAAGGGCGGGTGTGGAAGCAAAATAAATCCAAAGCAAGCATAAGGAATTACATAACAAAGACAGTTGTATAAATCAGTGAAATTGAAAACAGAAAAATTATAGAGAAAATAAATGAAACAAAGAGCTAGTTCTTTTGAAAGATCAATAAAACTGACAAACTTTTAGCAAGACTGGCAAAATAAAAAAGAGAGACAGGAGAAGATCCAAATGATCAATATTAGGAATAAAACAGGGGTAACATTACCAACCTTGAAAATAACCAAAAAAGACTACGGGAAAACTATAAGCTATACACACACATCTGACAACTTGGATGAACTGGACCAATTACTTGAAAAATACTAAGTACCACAATTCACTCAGTAGGAAATAATTTTAGTACCTTTTCAACTATTAAGGAAATTGAATTTGTCATTGAAAAACTAAACAGGAAAAAAAAAAATCTCTGGGCCCGAATGGCTTCCTTAAAGAACTTTACCAAACATTTAAAGAATTAACACCAGTTGTACACAGTATCTTCCAGAAAACAGAAGAGGAAGGAATACTTTCCAGTTCATTTAATAAAATATACATACTGCTAGAAGTTCTAGCCAGCACAACAGAGCTAAAGCAAAACAAAACAAAATCCCCAAAACCAAGAAAGAAGGAAAGAAAGAAAGAAAAGTAAAGAAAAGAAAAAAGAAAAGAAAAAAGGTAGTGGTGGGGGAATAAAAAACATACACAGAGACTACATGGAGAGCTAATCACAAATATACTGCTGGTAGGAATGTAAATGGTACAGACCCTCTGAAAAACCATTTGGCAATTTCTTAAAAATCTAATATGTCAATACCATATAATCCAGCACTCTTGGGCGTTATTCCCAGAGAAATGAAGATTTACATTCACACAAAAACCTATAGATGAATGTTTATAGCAGCTTTATTCATAATAGCTCCAAACTGGAAACAACCCAGCTGTCCTTCAACAGGTGAGTGGTGAGACACACTGGGGGAACCCTACCCAGCAATAAAAGGAACGAGCTCTGATACATGAAACAATGTGCACGAGTCTCCAGAGAATCCCACTGTGTGGACGAGCCCATTCCCAAAGCTTACAGTAGTTTGATTCCATTTGTCTAACATTTTTGAAATGACAAAACTACAGAAATGGGGAGCAGATTAGTGGTTGACAGGGGGTGAGGAGTGGGTGGGGGCAAGAAGGAAGTGAGTACATGTCTATACAAGGCAGCCAGGAAGCATCCTTCTGGTGGTAGAAATGTTCCCTCTCTTGACGGAGTCTCTGTCAGCATCCCAGTTGTGATACTGCCCTGTAGTTTTTCCAGATTTACCAGGGCGTAAAAGGGACACTGGAGATCTCTCTGTATTACTTCTTACAACTCCTATGAATCGACAATCATTTGAAAAAGAAAAACAAGTTCAAGATTGATTGGGATACTTCAGTTCGTGCCATAAAACAGCTTGACAGCTGCTGCCTGACCCCAAGTACACAGACCGATCAGTGCCAGGCAGATGTCATTGGTGCGGCCTGTTTGGTAATTACACCTCACGAGCTCCATAGTAATTACAGTAGAACTCACACTATATTTCCCGTGCCGGAAATCACCACATTCCCTTAGTAATTACTCAGGGCCAAACACCTTTGGCAGTGGAGGGTTTGTAACTGATAGCTGACAAACTGTCCAGAAATAAAGAAAGAACTCAGCTTAATTTGGAGGAAGGATTGGGGGGTGGCCCACACCTCCTTAAGTCTCCCATGACCCTTAGCAGGATATCTGAGAAAAGTGCGAAGAATGTTCTAACGATAAATGTGTAATTTGTTTTCAATAATAATGGACCTGAGATAGTGCTTGATTTCCCTATTTATTGCAAAAAAAAAAAATTAAGAAGGACATGATGACAATTCCTTGGCATATAGTCATAGTCGGTCTCACTTGTCTCCCGAAGTGGAACCTTGGCAGGGACCCTTAGCAGCGTGCTCCAGAAGAAAGGCACTGCTCACTCGTGTTGACTGTTCACAAAGTTCAAGAAGCTCATGGACTTCATCCCCCCAAAGGCTCACCACACAGTGATGTCCATGTTCCAGAAGATAGATGTGAGGTTTCGGGAGAGTAAAGCAACTTCCTTGAGGTTGTGAGTGGATTTAACGAGAGCTGAAATTTGAACCTGAGTCACTTCATCCACAAAATTCTATCCGTCTCCTTTTTGCCCCATAGCAGCAGGTGTTGCTGCAACTTCTCCAAGACACTGATTCCAGAGCTAAGACTACCAACAGGTCTAGGAGCAATTTCAGCAGGAAGTAGAGAGAGGGCCCTGTCTTATGGAAAGAACACTGGATCCTGATGGCTCAATCCTGGATTCTCCTACTGCTTCCAGCTCTGAGGCTTTGCACAAAGCCTTGCACTTCTGTGGGCCTGGGTTTCTTCATTTGTGAAATAGTACTGTAACAAATCACTTAACAAATGAAAAGTATGTAGCACAGGGCTTGTCCCATAGTTCCATAAATGATGGATGTTGTGGCTGTTAGGACTTCCTTGAGCTCAGGACCAGGCAGAGCAGACACTCTGGCTCTAGTTCATCATTAGCCTCTAGTTTACACCAGATACCTCTAGGTCACTTGCTTCTTGGGGACTCACTCCACGTACAGGGGGTGCAGGAACCTCCCCATTTCCTCTTTGGAGGTTGCGATTTCAGGGCCCAATTTAACACTTAAGTCTTGCCAACCCAAGTGCTACACAGGGAATCTTACTGACTCAAATGTTCTCCTCTCCAGAAGCGTTCCAGAGCTGGGGTCTACCAGCTGTGTGCTCTGGTCCCTCTCAAGCCAAGCTCACATGGCTGTCATTGTCATTGCCATGTGCCTATCTCCCTGTTGGAATGCCAATGCCCTGAGAGCAGTGTTCTGCCTCAGTACTATGTCTTCAGGACCTAGTCCAGAGCCAAGAAGACAAAAGTTATGCCACCCGTGTTTAAAAATACATTCATCAACCGATAAGCACATGTATGGCCTCCTCGAGGCCTCGGAATGCCCAACACTCAGTCCTCACCATCCAGGCAGCGTTTGATGTCAGAGGGAGATGGGGCTCTGTGTGTGTGTGTGAGAGAGAGACGGTCTCAGCTGTAGGCATTTTGTGTTGGGCATACAGGAAATTTCCAGCAGAGCTGATGCTATCTTATCACACATGTTAATTTCCATACTGGGTGCCAGGTGTGTAGAAAGGACTTTTCACACGAGGGACTTGACGCACTCTGGCTCCTGGGCTCACCCGTAATACTCTTGTGTTGATTAGCATCTCTTTTATTTCCTTCCCTAGAAGCAGAAGGACAGCATAGCTAGTGGCATGGCCCCTAGAAGACTGTTGACGGGGATGGACAGCAATGGCAAAGCAAGCCTCATAGGGCACTTCCAGACTTTCCTGATGCCACAGAAGACAGAGGCTTTGCTGCTTGCACTTGCTGGTGGGGAGTGTGGAACTGGGAGAGTCGAGGATGGGAGAGACAGCCTCTACATCCTCCTTTTTCCTCTCTTCCTCCCTGAGCAAACACTGAGGTTTGCAACCCCAGCTCTGCCACTCTCCAGCTGTCAACTTTGTGCATAGAGGTCTGATCTTGAGTTTCTGAAGCTTTAACATGGGGATAATAATTGTCATTTTTACAGGGGTGGGGAGAAGCTTTATCCATCAATTCTGTAAGGTTCTATGGACTGCCTGCTACAAGCCAGGCACTGCTCCAAGGGACAGAAATACATCAGGGAACAAATCAAACACAAATTTCTAGAAATGGGAGACAGGCAATGAATGAGGTGATGGGTGATGTTGGCAAAAGTTACGTCAGCAGGGATGCCTAGTGCTGGGAGAGGGGTGTGCGGCATTAAATTGAGTGGCCAGTGACAGGAGGGCTCACTGAGATGACATTGGAGCCAAGCCTGTGAGTTGAAAGGAGGTGAGCCATTTGGGTACCTGCGGGAAGGCATTCCAGGCAGAAGGAACAGCAAGTGCAAAAGCCATGGGTCTGGAGGTCTGTGCCTCATTTATGAAGCTTCAAGGAGGCTTACAATTGCCCATAAACGAACAATTATCTAACCCCCCCCCCAAAAAAATACTGAAAAATGTTTTTTGAAAGTTCAATTTGAAAAATTCAGATCAGTTGGGTACCCAACTTTGTGCAATAAGAGGGGCAGAGACAAGGCATCCAGGGGAGAGAAGAGAGGTATGGGGTCAAGGAGGCAGGGGCAGAGTATATAAGAGCATGGTAAGCAGAAGACAGAGCTGAGCTGACTTGAGTTTTACGAAGGCTCCTCTGATGGAAGCACTGAAGGAGGCTGTAGGGCCGATGAGGGAAGGAGCCAGGGGGTCCCTCAGCCAGGTGGGGTTGCAGACAACAATGTCGAGAATGGCGACGAGGCACGTGATGGGATATCAGTGCATGTATTTCTATTCCAGTGCTGTTAACAAGAGACCTCTACTTGGTGCGCACAGCCCGGGGGATGGAGATCCTCATGCACCGTTTCACATGGGCCGTGCAAACCTGATGTGTTCTTTAGGGGGGACAGTCTCCTGTGCAAGCAGAGGGCAAGGAGGTCAGATAAAGCCACGATTGCTGAAGTGAGACAAGTCTATACTCAAATCCTGGCTCCAAAACCTTCTCTATGACCTTGGGAAAATTCTTTCACATCTCCCTGAGCTATATAGTCTCCTCACTGGCCAACTGAATAATAACAGTCCCCTCCACGTAGGGTTATTATGAGCACTTATTATAATGAGACATATAAAATGGCAATCATGCGCACTCAAAAATGCTAGTTCCATTCTCCATCTCTCATGCTCATTCATGCTGGACCTATTTATAGTCTATATTTCTCTAAATGATGCTTATTTCTTTTAAGTATCTTCTGATTCAGAGTTCTTCTGAAATAAAAAGTCTTTAATGTTTACTAAACTTTCATGTTTAATAAAATAGTCTCTTTAATTTTAAAAGGACAAATGTTGGAGGCATGTACTAATCATTCTTGGCCAAATGCCTGTGGGAAGCTTGTTTGTTCAGATTATAAGGCTGACCCAGCACCTAACTGAGTGCTGGGCACATATTAGGTGCTCAATAAATGTTTGTTGAATGAATGTGTGAGGCTATACATGAGCTACTCATGTAGCTGATGGCATCTGACCCTAGTGATAGGCAAAAAGGAAGCTAAGGGATAATTATCATAATGATATTTTATCTTCCAGAAGTTTTCAGTGCATTAACTAGATCGATTCTTACACAGTTTTAAATTTTGGTCTTTTAAAATGCATTTCTACATTACACAGTTTAACAGCTTCAGGAGAGCTCTGTACTTGGGAGTCCAAAACTCTGGGCTGCCATTTAGGATTTTCTCTCAGTGCCTGCTGTGTGGCCTTAGACATGGTGACCTATAGTGTCTAGAAAAAATTGTAATTAAAATAGAATTGACCTTACATGACAGTGAAGCTAGAATATCCCAGAAGCAGATGGTCCTGAAAGACCTTTATGGATCCCAACCATAGTGCAGTGCATGAGAAACAGGGTATCTTCTGCACACAGACCACTCTTTCCTTTTTTACTATTTAGCACTGAGGTGAAGAGATGTAACTTTGGGCAAAATATTTATTTATTATAAATCACTTCCTTCATTTGGTGGTTTCACATTCTGAGATCAATTCATGCTTGTCATAATAAGACCAGTGATGCACAGGTTTAGAACCCAAAAGCTCTCTTTCCCCACCCCCCTCCTTCTATCCCCTCCCAGACAGCCAAGGCCAAAAAAACAACTTGAATCCTTCCATCATTTTCTCCTTTATCATTCATACATAATCAATTATAAAGACACATACATAGGGCTCTATTTTGTGCTTGAAATAGAAACATACTATGCTTATTACTCTGCAAGTATATACATAAATATATACCCATATATACGGCTAAAAGGTTTCATTGGTCAACAAACATGGAGTCATATTATAGACAGTGATCTGCACCTGGCTTTTCTCTCTCAACATGACCTCTAGAATAATCCCTTCCTAAGTCAACGGGTATAGCCTGAATTTATTGTTTGTAATGACTATTCGTTCATGGCTAAGAGAAACCATAATTTACTCAGCCATTTCCCTGTTGATGAGTATTCTTAGCTTCTAGTTGCAAGGCAAATTACTTCAATTCTCTAAGCCATATCTTCTAAAAAGTGTGGTTACTAATAGAATCTGTTAGATAAGGTTGTTGTAAGAATTAAATAAGTATATGCATGTAAAAAAAAAAAAAGAATACGCATGTAAAACAGCAGAATTCAAGGCAATTCCAGAGCTCAAGAAATATTCGCTGATATTATTATATCCCATGAAATGTTTTACTGGAGTGGGCAACCCCCCACCCCTTTTTTTTTAATTTTAGATTTAAACATTCAACAACCTTGATATTTTGGCTCAGTTAGACTTCTCATATCCAATTACAGGTTTCTTTCTTCTTATGTTCCCCCATCCTTGTAATGAAACTCCATCAAAGTCTTTCTCTGTGGCTAATTTAATCATCCATTTCCCCCCATTATCTTGGCTTCTCCCTGGGGCATGGGAAGTCTTCAGCTCAGAACTTTCTATTTGTCCTTATTGGGTAAAGCTTCTTGGGATAGGAAGAGGCTTCTTGGGCAAGACAGAGGAGAGGCCTACCTTCCTAGTTGGAGGAAATATTGCAGGGAGGAGCTCACAGTCCAAAGGGGCATGCTACTCCAGGAGGGAAGTCCAATTCAGGATGTGGGGCAGGAGGGCTAAGCATGCTCAGGTATATTGCTTCATGAAGGGCACAGTTGAAAGAGCACTTGGAACAGGCAATGACAATATCCGTTGGGAGGTTTCTGGTCCCTAACATGTGGTAACCAGAAGCCCAGTCACCACTGGGGCTCCCTGGAAAGAGTCTAGCCTTTGTAGTAAGAGTCTGGCATGAGCCGGGTAGATTGGAAGGACCCACACAGCAGGTTACACTCCAAGGCGACAGTGAAAATAGCATGCTTAGCAGGGAAACTGAAGCTGAAACCCAGTCATATGGACTGAACTAATGCACAAGGGATGAGGCGCAGGACCAGTAGGCAGTGCTCATGGAAGCACATGACCTTCCCCAGGGTTCTCTGAAGCTGGATCCAAGGCTCTCCTTGTTCTGGGCTGGGCTCGGACACAGAAGGCACAGGTCACTCTAGCTGGGTGGGGCTGGAGAAAGAGGAAATGGTGCCACTGTCTTAGCCAAACATTCCACATGGCTTTCTGTCGCCAGGCTGCACCTTCCAGACAGGTAAACAAATAATGATACCCAGAGTGACACTTACTGTAATAGATGTAAGTGCAGGGGATTATGGGAGCACAGTGCAGAGTTTATACTAGACCTTCAGCAAATGTTTGTGGATTGACTATTAAATGCAACCACTGTACTTTGAGAACAAATAGGAGAGAGCCTCTGCTTTTTCTTGGAGGAGTCAGGAAGTCTTCCAGAATAGCTGGGGTTGAGTGGGTCTTAAGGTAAAGGAGAAGGAAAGGGAATTTAGTGGAGAGGGAGCTGTGTCCATGGGTAAGGAGATAAGAATGAGTGTGTATATTTAGAAAAAGTTTGATGTGGCTGGATCACAATGTGAATGAGACCAAGAGGAAGTAGG
Source organism: Mirounga leonina (assembly GCF_011800145.1). Classification (NCBI taxonomy): domain Eukaryota; kingdom Metazoa; phylum Chordata; class Mammalia; order Carnivora; family Phocidae; genus Mirounga; species Mirounga leonina. The sequence continues at coordinate 24,379,065 of NW_023270433.1, read as the reverse complement.
AGACAGAGAGAAGCCAGTAAGGTCCTAACGTAAAAGGCTTTAATTGGCATGCTGAAGAGTGTGATTCTTAAAGCAAAGCAAATTGAGAGCCAAGAGAAGACAGTAAGAAAGTCGATGACATTGCCAAATACATCAAGCCTGTATTTCTGAGAAGCTATGTACAAGTCAGATCGAGACATACCGAATTATTTTCCCATTCTGTTGTGGTGCGATGCTTTTATCTTTATGGCTACTTGAATAATTTGGGTTACTAACGCTTTAGCCTTTCATGTCTTGGTCCTTGCCACTCTTAAGTATTAACAAAATATCAGAACGGTCATCACATTTAACAGAAGAAGGCTTGCCAATGAGGCCATCAGAAATGAAGAAAGTACTGAGCATTAGAAAGATACAGATTATGCAATCCGGAGAGTTGTATCACCATCACTGAGGGCCCCTGAAAGATCTAGCACATTGATTGGTTATTTATACCCTATGGTAAGTGAGTGGGCAGGAGAATGCTAAAGACACCTGCTAGGGAATCAGGAGACTAGAGTTACTATCCTGGGTTAAATAACCCTACAGTAATGTGGGAGTTGGACCCAGGCATTAAGAGACACATCCTGGGAAGTTTATTGACTCCTAGAGGTTTCTGGAAAAGTGTGAAGAGTTCCCCCTTTTTCTAAGCAGAAGTGGTATGTGGAATGCCATGACAGGATGGTAGATCCGTAGATCGGGGGATGTCTGGCGCCATCCCTGGAGCTGGTGGACCAGGAGATGATGCTGCAAGCTACTAGTTAGGGTTCACTCTGCACATCTGCTTAACATGGAAAGAGCTGCCGGTTCTTTTCCATGCTAAGCTCTTGCAGCTCTCATCCTCACTTTGTCTTGTTTGTTTATTTGTACCTGCTTTTAAAAATAGTACTCCCTTGCTTTTTAAAAAGAATAAAACAAAATGGAAAATCATCAAAGCAGAAAGAAAGAGGAAAATTTTTTTTTCCAGAGACAACCATTGTTGACATTTTTGCTGTATTTTCTTCTTGCATTTTTTTCTGTACAATTTTCATATAGCTGAGTTTATAAAACATAAGCAACAAGAGGGCATCTAAAGAGAACAGGTTCAATATAAGAATAAAATGTAGTAACAGCATAACTTTTGAAAATTATGAAAACCTGGGAATCAGGATAACAGTTGTGTCTAGTCTAATAAAAATCAATAGAGACAATAACATCTGATTTCCTTTTTTTATCAGCAGAAACTAAGATTTATTTAGCACTCATTGTCCTAGTCTGAGAAATAAAACCCTACAAAATAGGTATTGCTGTTGTCATCGTCCAGGTGTGGCTCAGTGACATTAGGTGACTGTTGGAAATCAAACAGCTGGTAAGCGGCAGGCCTGGGATTAAACCCATGTCTGTGGGCTCCAACTCCAGTGCTCCTCTGCCCCCCTTTATACACTATGTGCCTACTTTCTAATTCTGGAGTTTAAAAAAAATCCTCTTGGGGGGCTGTTGAAACAATCAAATTCTATTAAGTTTTATTTTGAAATTCTAATATATATATATAAATATGTATGTGTGTGTATATGTGTGTGTATATATATATATATATATATATTTGGTTTTTAGAGTTAATTTTAATATACTTTTTCCCCCTTGGGTGCTCATTTTTAAATTTTAATTCCAGTGTAGTTAACATACAGATATTTTAATAGTGGATGTTTGTTATATTTGTGGCTGCCCATCATATTTTTTTAATAGACTATTTTTAGAGCAGTTTTTAAGTTCACAGCAAAATTGAGCAGAAGGCACAGAGATTTCCTGTGTACTCCCTGCCCCCACACATACACAGCCTCCCCCATTATCAGCATCCCTCACAGAGTAACAATTGTAACAATTGTAACTTGTAACAATTGATGAACCGATATTAACATCATCATCACTCAAAGTCTATAGTGTATGTTAGGGTTCACTCTTGGTGGTGTACATTCTGTGGGTTTGGACAAATATATAATGACACATATCCATCACCGTGGTCTCCTACAGAGTACTTTCACCACCCTAAACATGCTCTGTGCTCCGCCTGTTCATCCCTCTCTCCTCATCATCTGTTGACTAGCCTCTCCGTAGGGACGTTCTCCCGATTCCCAAAGTGGTGAGCAGAACTCAGGTTTTCAGCTACATCGCACAGGGTCTTGTTCTCAGCTTCATCAATTGGATACATCCATGCAGGACTTCAAATTGGAAGTGAGCATTTTGAAGAAATGGAATCTCCCCAGACCTCCCAAGGGCTCAGAGGAGTTGGGGCAGAGATGCATGGTGTTCAGGCAAGCCAGTTGTTGCTCAGCTGAGTCCCTGAGCCAGAGGCGGCATCAGGGATGTGAGCAGTAGAAGTTGCATTAAAGCTAAATTCTTGGCATTCCTGTTTGGCATCGGCAGCAGCCTTTCTGTGGTGTGTTATAGATATGGTGATATATATATTTCAATTATTGATACATAACTCTAGAAATATATTATCTGCCTTTAAAGCCCCTACAAAAATATTTTTTTAAAGGATGAGATTTAGAAAATGGCTAAGGAGATGTAAAATTTTCTTCCCATACCAGTGGATTATTTCACCTATCAGTGGCCTATCAGCTGCCAAGACTTCTGCTCTTGTTGGCTCTCTGTGCTGATGCTGGAGCAGTCTGCACACTGCAGGTCTCACCCCGTTGGCTCTCTGCTCAAGCCTTCTGAGCTTCCTTGGTGGAATGGACTTATCATCTGCCTGCTTTTCCAGGTAGTGGGATATGAGCCCCTCTTTGGCTTTGTCTCAAGACAATGAACACTACACAGGCCAGTTAGTTGGTTTCTCCGAACAAGCCAAAACAGTACATTCTCCAGCACTTTGTTCCTGTTCCTGTCTCCCACCTTGGAGAGCCATCCCCACGGGTCCATAGCTGAGCTCAGTGCATTCAACTTCACTCACCAGAACACAAAACCCATATAATTTTGTGCCAAATGTCCGGAGAGCTTTAAAAATACCTCTTAAATGATTGAAACTTCCAATAATCAAATGACTTTGACATGCATATTACATTTACATTTCTCAGACTATAGGTTGGTGAGTTGGTAGGCATCATCACCCCCCTTTCCAAAGGGAAAATTGAATTTCATCAAAGTTAAGGGACTTGCTCAAATTCATGTAGCTATAGAAACCAAGCTAGATCTGGTATCCAGATTTGGCTGGTTCCAGGCTCATGCTTTTCCCACCATCCACTGCTCCTCTGGTAGAATTAAAAAACAAACAAACAAACAAACAAAAACCTCTACAATTTAGTCCAGGCCTGGGGCCTCTCCCCCACCCTGTACTAATCACAGCCAGAGCCCCTTTCCCCCTTAAATCCAAGGTTCCCAAATGAGGATAGACATTCACACCTTCCCACTTAACAAGGCTGTTGGCGGGATTAATGAGCTAATGTTTGCAAAACACTTTGAGCTTCAAGAAAAGCCAGGTGCCAAAGAACTACAAAGGGTTATTAAGAGGGTAGACTTTAAATCCCCTTAACAAGCTCCCTCCCCTCAGAGCTAATCTGGTGTGGATCCCCCTTTTCCCTCTTAAAACCCTGGATAGTTGCTCACTTCTGTATCTTGAGGATGAGAGTGATTTCTCTTCTGTTCACTCCATTTCTGGGACTCTCACTGCTTATAAATCCTTGAATCACAGGTATTTTAATATGACATATGGAATCCTTATAATGTTTAGAATCCTATTGTGATAAGGGCATCTACCCCAACTCTTCATTGTATAGATGGGGACAAAGGCTCCAAGAGGAATAGGAGCATACCCAGAGACTAGTGGCCAGGTGGGCATAGAGGCTGTGAGCCTCGAGTTACCCACTGCCCATGCATTCAGGAGCAAGCCTGGAGGGGCTCATACAGCCTGTCCCTCACTCCTCCTGCAAGGTCAATGGCATCCCTGTGAACTGGTGCTGGGTCTAGGCTAGCAGGGCCCCCAAAGGCATTCAGCCAGTCCCAGCCCAGGTCTAGATCCCAGATGGGGGAAAGCAACATGGTGGACAGAAAGAACACAGATGTGGGCTCACACCACCCTAAGCTTCATCCCCAGGCCCCTCCCTTTGTAACTATGATCATGGGCTGGAAATGGTCCGTGGGCTCTGGTTTTCTGATGCCTGTTCTGAAGCACAAATCTGAGCTTGTCACTTCTGTGCTCAATGCCCTTCAACTGTCCCTCCACTGCCTGTAGGAATAAGGCATCCATTATTGGTTGGATGTTGTCTGCCTTTTTCAATATGGATGTTGTCTGCCTCATCTCTTGCCCTAAGCATTTCTGCCCAGCCCATGATTCCTTGAACATGTCATGTTTTCCTCATCCCTGCTTCTTGTTTTGCCCCGTGCCATTCACTTTTCTCCCCAGAATACCATCCCCATCTCATTGGCCTGGAGAACCCTTTTAGTCAACCCCAAGTTCAAAAGTTCCCCTCTCCATTGACCTTTCTTGACATTCCTGCACCTGTAAGTTATTTCCGCTACACACATGTATATGTGCAGGTGCCGGGGGACCCGACCGAAGCCAGGGAAGCAGGGATGAGCAGGACACGCTGCCCTCACAGAGCCGACTTGTCCCCACATAACTCTAAGAACGTCATGATAGAGGACAGAACGGACTGCTGGGAAAAACAGAGGAGGATCTGGGCATCGGGGTGGGGGTGGGGGTGTGTGGGAAGGAAAGCTTCCTGAAAGAGGCAAGTGCGAAGCTGGAGTCTGAAAGGCACATGAGACATGGGATCTGGCCAGCGGTGGATGGAGGATGAGGAGTAGAGGGGTCCAGGCAAGGCAGCAACACGCACCTCGATGAAAGGAGTCTTGAGAAGGCTTTAGGTTTACCTGCCTGGTACGCTGTTTGCCTGTCTCCCCATCAGGATAACAAATCCTCCTCACGCACTAATGGGGAGAGCAGAGGAGAGCACAGGCTGGAGACCCACAAATGATGGCCCAACAACACTCAATGATATGGTTTATGAGGTAGGGTTGGTTTTGTTTTTTTTTTAAATGGTTAAAAAAAAATTAACAAGGGGCGCCTGGGTGGCTCAGTCATTAAGCGTCTGCCTTCGGCTCAGGTAATGATCCCAGGGTCCTGGGATCGAGCCCCGCATCGGGCTCCCTGCTCAGCGGGAAGCCTGCTTCTCCCTCTCCCACTCCCCCTGCTTGTGTTCCCTCTCTCGCTGTGTCTCTCACTGTCAAATAAACAAATAAAATCTTAAAAAAAAAATTAACAAAATATTTTGTGACACATACAAATTCTGTAAAATTCAAATTTCAGTGTCCATAAAGATGGTTTCATTGGAACACGGTCACGCTCCTTTGTTTTTGTATTGTCTATACCTGCTTTTATGCTATGGCAGCAGAGTTGAGAAGTTGTGCCCCAGAACAGACAGCCCACAAAGCCTCGGATACTTCCTACCTGGTCCCTTACAGAAAATGTGTGTAGATGCCTGGCTTAGGCCATGGAATCCGACTGCTGGGGATCAAATCCTGACCCTGCTTCCTACGACTCACAGGACACGGGGCAATACTCTTAACCTGTCTGTGTCTTTTGTTTCCTCGCCCATGGATTAAAACTAGGGCTCTTATGAAAACTGAGTTAGCATGTCATTAAATATGAAATATTTAGTATAGTGTCTTGCATGTAGTTAAGTACTCGATAAATGTTAATTATTACTATTGAGGCTCCAGAGCCCAGCAGTGGGCTTGGCACACTCTATTACTCCAAGGATATTTATCGAAAGAATGAATGAGTGAGTAAGTGCATGGAGGTGTGTTCTGCCTCACCTGATTCTGTCTAGCCTTTTAAAAAGGCAGGGAAGGGAACCCTGGCCTCAGACTGCCTTATTCCACTCGCCTTTTCTCTTGCCAGCACCCTCAGAGCATCTGCTAGCAATCTGGGTCTTGTGGCATTTTCCTTCTTGTGCTGTTAATTTTTAAATAAATTTTCAGGCTCTGGATGATGGAGGGAAAAGCAGAGGGTGAGGGGAGGGAATCCATAAAGTATGGACAGTGGGGAGCCATAATTGTGGGGTTTCTGCACAAGAGATCATGTTTCCAGAGAGTAGGGGGCCCCCAACATCAACAATTTCTACAAGAAAAAGAGAAGGAATCACCATTTCTCAGAGCCGCCTTGTGAGTCCCATAGGGAAATGGTCCTCTTTCGCATTTGGACTTGTTTCAGCCTCCCAGGGAAGCAAGCACAAGGGCCCCAGAACAGAAAACCAGCGTCGCTCATTTGTAAGCTGAATGCTTCTGTGGCTGTAAGGCTCCACTGTGGCTTGGAATAAGGCTCCTGTCCCCAATGAGGCATTTGTCCTTAAAAACCAGCCCAGAATGCTCTGAACACCAGCAGATCTCTGGACTCATCCTTCAGGGCAAGGGTTGTCTCTAAATTGACTGGCACGCCAATGATGCTGAGCCTCGCCTGTTTGGGGTCATTCCAGACCCTGCTTCTAGCTTTAGTTTCTACATTCATCCTAACATCAGTTTGAGAGTTGCTCAAAGGATAGAGTCTGAATTCATGTCTGCCTTGCCTACATATTCCCAAAAGGTAACACAGACCATAAGTGTAGGTGCCACCCAGCATGTGTTGACTTGGAAAACACACACACGCACACAGAGCTAAAGAATCCTCAATGTCCTGAATCTCCAGAGGCCAAGACCTGTCAGAAGAGAAATATCGCAGCCTGTGGGTCGACCCGTGTTTACTTCCACCTTCATTCCTTGTTTTCAGCCCCACCGCCTATCCTGAGATGGGAAAGCATGCAGCGTATGACTCTTACTCACTCACCTCCTGGTACATCGAGAACTGGAATCTCGCTTCAATGGTAATTACTATGATTATAGTTCCCTGTGGAACTCGTAGGGTGAGCTCCAAACACAGTTCCTCAAGCTTTTCAAATCACTGCGTCGATTTGCTTATGAAAGGCAGTTCTAATCAAAAGGGGTAATTACAATATTAAGTGCCAAGCCTTGGTGTGCAAACTCTTGAGTCATAAGATATTAAGCCTAATTTAACTCCACTGAAGGAGGCGTGCAGCATCATGCACTCAGCTTTCAGAGTTGAGGTGAGCCCAAGCTGAAAACTTCAGTCCAGGAAAGTGGACAAATTACTTGATCTATTAGCCCTTCAACGATCATGGATTATACGAGCCAGAGCACCTGCCTTAGGGAGCTGTTTCTTCTCTGAAATCCTCATGCTACAGGGGTTGCTAAGCAAGATCCCACCCTGCCTTACAAAACTCTCAGTTTTTTGGCTGTAACCACACTTAGACCTGGCCCTGGGCCTGTAACCACCCATTCATTCATTCATTCATTCATTCATTCATTCGTTCATTCATTCAATATAGAGAGAGATTCACAGTCTGCCAGGTCCTGTGCCAGGCACTATGGAGGCTAAGAGGAATAAACCAGACATGCCCTGGGTCTTCGAGAAATTCACCATTGGTTTGGGAAGGCAGGCTCACAGACAGATGATTAACTCACAACGTGAAAGTGCTGTAGTAATAAAAATGTTCAGGAGGAAGAGAAAAAGGAATTCCCCAGCCTATCTTGACACAGTCAGACAGGCTCCTAGGGGAGCTACCACCTGAGCTGATTCTAGAAGGTTGCATGGGCAGGACAGGCTGTAGGGTGTCCCAGGCAGAGGGACCACCTCTGTCATATAAGGTGTGACAGAGTGAAAGAAGTCTACCTATTTCAGGAAACTATAAATAGTTCACTGCGATTTTTAAGAATAATATGTCCACATCCATGCATGTAGACACAAGTACTTGGACAGAGGCCATGAAGAGGCCTAAGAGAGGGACAAAGGAGCTAGGAACAGGATGAGTCTTAGTGGTCCGATGAGGGCCATTCTAAGCCCTTCTCTCAAGTGCCATATTTTGAGGGAATTACGCAAAAATATGGTGGCAATCAAGCAGACTGCACAAATTCAGACCCTGACACACACCCCACCCATAGACATAACCATCTCACCCCACAAAGCACGCAGGTGCTCCTGCTGGGTGTGGCAGCACCCGAGTGGATAGTACCCTTTTGCACACACAGAAAACGACCCAAGTGCTCTCAGGGACACACCCTCGTCTTACAGCCACGTCTGACCTGGGGTTCATTAGCAGCAAAGGAAGTTTTCCCATAAAATGAGCAGAGTGATCAATCATACTAGCTGATAGAGTGATCAGCTGATGAGTGTACATGCTGCTCCTAATCACCTGTTTTCATTAGCAATTGAGTCATCCTTCAATTTGGCAAAGGCACTGAAAAGAAAGACAGCGCACATTTGAATCTGTTTAGCTCAGGACTTTTGATTTGTGTTGTTTACAAACATGCAACCAAAGGTACCAGGAGGAGAAGGAGAAGGAGAAGAAAAGAGGCACTTATTACATACTCTTGATGTTCCATGCTCTTAATATTTTTAAAAACCTAATAATCAGAGCAATACTTGTGGTGGAGAAATTGTGATTCCTGTTTTAAAAATGAAGACACAGAGGCTCAGGGAGATTAAATAATTAGCTGAAGTCACCCAGGTAGTCAATGAAGCATGAAAACGTAAGGCAGTCCCACCCCTATCCCTGGCCCCTTGCAAGAAAACCCTGCTTTCTCTTCTGATAAAAACAGTGGAAGATAATTACATTTTTTTTCTCATCAGATAAATCATTTAAGTAAATCATTCCATATTTCATTAAACTGATTATTTTTGTCAAAGTCAATTGTGGGCCTGCTTGAGACATGGCCCACAAGATTTGCAGAACAGTGGGTATGTGTCATTGTGTTCCTTCCACGAGAACCCAAGTGAGACATGTTTGAACCAGCCACCATGTCTGCCACTGGTCCTGAGCCATACTACTCACCATGTTAACTGATACATGGCAACATTTAGAAAGGAGACATGCTGTGGATCCTCAGCGGAGAAGGTTCTGGGGCTAAAGAGGCCAAGTTCATGAGCCTGATCTTCTCTTGGTCTAATTAGCTTTGCCATATTCTTCTCTTGCCGGATTATAAGAGAGGCTGGACAGAAAGTGTCCTGTTCTACACAAATCCATCCATCTATAGGAATAATCATTCTGACCGTGGGGTCAATGACCAGGATCTCAACCCGTGTGGGCCTCATGATCTGAGACACAGAAATGAAGCATCTGGACCATCCTCAAGGCTCGAGACTTCCAAAGTAAAGCTTGGTAGGTAGTCTCTTGCCCCCTTTGGGTTAGTAACAACTGGAGATTTTTCTTGGCTTCATCAGGTTGGAAGGATGAGAGTTTTTCTTTAAGCTGCTTGAATGAATAAATAATTGCCCAGAATTCCTTTTTTTCCATTTGAGACTTTTCTTTTGTTACTTAATGAATGATGGCAATAATTAGCTGGTGCTTTGCTCACTACTTCCTAAGGTCATGAGTAAAGCTAATAATCTCTCTGTCCTTATTTAGAGCCACTTCTTCCTCGGCAATGGTAAAAAAAAAATAACTGTGAGCTTTCTTTTGATTTCTCTCCATTTCAATTCTGAATGAGTTAGAATATGAGGAAAGTATACTCTTGCTCCTTCTGGCTCAACAGTTTAAAAGCCTGACTAAGAGAATCCCATCCCAGGAATATAGCAGTGCTGCTGAGTGCTTCCTTGGGAGGTTTTCGGAGAGGCTTAAAGATTTAGCAACAAGGTTATACTGGGTCGTACTATTCAGACCTTTCTGATAGCTGACTTCCTGGGAAACTGGATTTGGATTTGCCTGTCATTTCCAGGCTTTACTATATAGTGGGGAAAGAGCGGTGGGAAATTTGCCAAATGCCAATGTTTCTAGACTCAGGTCTGCTCCAGTCAGTGGTTCAGTGACCTTGGATTGTTCATGCCCACCCTCTGAACTTCAGTTTTCTTCTCTGTGAAGTAAAAGGTTGTGCCAGAAAGCTTCTCTTAGTTACAAAGTCCTGAGTTTAATAATACAGCAAACATTTATTGAGCTTCTACTTTTTGGGTGACATGGTGCTAAGTGCTACAGATAAAAAGGTGAATCATAAGTGGTCTTATCTCTTGAGTTTTCTGGATCTAGGGGGAGAGGCAGATACAGGTACTGTTGATATAATGTGTATATTGTCTTAGAAATTTATATGATTTATTATTCTATGAAATGTTCTCTTTACATGGACAAAATGGCTTTTGAATCAATGGAGTAAGAGAAAATTATGCTATAGGGGGGTCCAGCATGAGAGCTGGAGTCCAAGCTTATGGAAAAATTGATTTATTTGGGGACACTCATTCAGTTCTCAATGTTGTTGTTTTTACCTTAACACAGCAGAGTCTACTGCATAAAGGCAATGACGAGCTATGGAAACAGAAGCTCTGTAAACAAGCCTGTTATTAATTATTATCATAATGATCTGAACAAACCTGCTGAGCTTTTTGATGTTTGCTCAACTTCAAGGATTAAGATGCAAATCGGGGTGTGATTTCTATCATTGCTGCATTAGGATCTATGGTCCATTAATCCCAGCTACGAGTGACCAGAGGTAACCTCAAATAGACACCCCAGGAGGTGAAATGCCCCCTCTCCTGCCCCCTCCCCTAGCTCACATGAAACCTGGGGAAAGGTTTTCTGGATGGAATTCAGCCAGAATGGTGTACTTTGCCTCTACTCCAGAGTCATCAAAAAGATTTTCCTAGTGCTTCCCTTCAAGTCGAATCCCCAGTGGCCATGGGAACTTGCCAAACAAGATACTTTCCAAGAGGAATATCTACACAACAAAATTTCTAAAAGATGAAAGAAAGTGGGGGAGGGGTACTCAAACATAAAAACTCCAGGCATGAACCCAAGATCTAAACACATGGCAAAATGATGTCCGGGGACTACTTCTAGTCCTTTAGGAAACGAGACCTAGGTTCAGAGCTCAGCCCTGTTCCTGCTTTGTGTATCACCTGAATGAATGGTGGGGTAGCTAGGACCATAGCATTTAGAAACAGATAAATGTCTGGGTTCTGTTAAGTGCTTTCATGACCTGGCTCACAAAACCTCATTTCTTGAAAATGAGAATATTAATATATATGTTCCTTGTAGGCTGGTTGTGATATAACAATATCTCTGTAACCATTAAGTATACGTCGGAAGGAAGGTGTCTCACAGATGGGAGCTGTCTGTGAGCTCAGAGCAAAGGCAATGGAGGCAAACACACCACAGTTATAAGCCCCCTGTTACCTCTGTCCACTCTCTGCCTCCCAGGAGCATGCAGCAGGATTTCCCTGCTTTCCAGACTCTATCACTCAATTTCACTTGCACCGGGGATCTGACCATGCTGATGGGCTAGCCTGGGGAATAGGGTCTAGCCTAGGATTTGAACTCCTCTGAAGCGGGTGAGGTGATAATGTCAGGAGGTCAGATCCTTAACACTCTCAGGGTCTTTCCCCAAAGTAGATTCCTTACTTTTTACTATCTAGATCAAATTATTCGTATACTTCTACCACATCCCCTGTGAAAAGCTTCCCCAGTGACTCCAGTCTCCTTTAGGACAGACATCAGCCAGTGGCCAATAGGCGTCTGCAATTTTATGGAGTCCTGGGAATACCATCCTTACGCCTGCCCCACAGCGACCCTTCCCCATGTCAGGCCTTTGTTTCAGAGACTGAGAAACAGACCACGACCATGAAAGAAGCCCAAAGAGGCTAGGAGAATTGTTAGCAGAGTGTTACAAGGAAATGAGAGGAAAATATAAAAGCTATACGAAACAAAAGCGTAAGGGATGCCCCATCTCTTAGTGCACAAGTAAGAGTTTTGTAAACTGTCAGGTGTCTGTGCAGATGGATTGGGTGGGGGGGGGGGGGCGGCTGTTACACCACGTGATGTGAGCTCTCCTGGTCTCCTGCATCAGGGGTCTGATAGAGCGGGCTCCTTGGGAAAACCCGGGACTCTAATGGACAGCCGGGTTGCAAGCTGTCTTCGAGCTAACTGAGGGAAGATGACTCATTTCAGATAAGCAAAGGGGATGTCTCCTTTTTATCTTTTTGCATCTATCCCACCCTCTCCGCAGGCCCAGCAGAGTACCCGACCTAAAGTAGGCAGCCCGTGAACTAAGAATTTTCTCTCTTTCTGTTAGTTTCCTGGGTACTCCTAAAGATCCTCCACATTATCTTCTATTCCTCTAAACATCCTTCAACATCCCTTTTGTGATTTTTTTTTCTGAGAGAAGGCTACAGCTCATTTTTAAGAGACCATGGGCCATGCAAACTATGCTATGCCTAGTGGTTCCTTTAAGACAACCAGGAATCTACCTGCCGGGGCTGTTCCCTTAAAGGAAGTCTCCCTTTAAATCTCTCGGTATACACAGCTTGCATGTGTGAACATATGCTCAGGTCCCATGTTTGATGGAAATGGCACTGAATCATTTTGCAACAAAGGAAGGGCTTTGGATGCTTTGGGGGGGGCGTGGCTGAGTGGCAGGATCTGGGCAAACCAGTTGAATGGGTGTGTCCTCGAAGCAGCCAATGGCCTACTCTGGAAGGAACTGGCCCAGAAACCAGAAGGAATTATGATTACAGACAATCTAAAGCATTTCTGCCCATAATGCTGGGATGCCACATTCTTTCCAACACACGGAAAGAGGATCCTAGCCAGTGGATGGCCTGTAGCTCACCAGAGAGAGAGTTACCCACACCTTTCTACTTCAACCCTCCCAGCCAAAGCGCTCTTCATCGAGCTTCTGACTAGCCATTTCAGGTCTTCTCTTCAAGGAGCCCCAGTGGTTCCCAGAGTTGCCTTCAGGTCAATTGTAGGAGCAAGGAGACAGGAAGAGATGGTTTTTGAAGTCCCGACTTCAGCTATATATAGCAGCTCTGATTTTGTTCTGTTTCATGTCTTGGGATTCTTTTAATGATTTTAAAAAAAGAGTACTGCTTTAAAAACATTCGAAAACAATTTTCTTCTTTCTCCCATTCATTCATTCATTCATTCATTCATTCATTCATTCATTCATAGACAAACTGGGTCCAAGAGATGAAAAGTGAACCTGATCCCTTCAAGGTCACCAAAGATTTCCATGTTACCAAATTCAACCCTCTTCCTAGTAGATCTCTTGACAGCATCTGACCCAGTTTACCAATCTCTTTGTTTTGAAACATTTTCTTCCCTTGGCTTCCAAGAACATTATCTTCTGGAGTTCATCCTTCGACACTGGCTGCTTCCCTCTGGTATCTTTTGCTGGGCCCCCACATGCCCCCTCCAAATACAGTCCTTTCCAGGGCTCTGCTCTGGGATCCTTCTTTGACTGTATGTTCTTCCCAGGTGATTACACCTGCTCTCATAGCTTGAAATGTTGTGTGAATGCCAGTGATTCCTGCTTGCATATCTACAGTTCTGACCTCTTCCTCTGAACTCAAGACTTGTATATACAACTTCCTGTCTTTTCCACTTGGGTATCTACTAGGCATCTTAAACTTAACATTTTGAAGACAGAAAGTCTTGAATCTCCCACCTCCAGTCTATACCTGCCCCTCTGTCCCCATCCAGTAACTGGCAGCCTTCCATGCCACCTGGGGCATGAACTGGAGTAGTATTCCTTGGTGTGGAATGTGTTGCCAACAGGATTGCCTCAAACACGGTGGGCAACAACTTAGGAATGCTTGATTCTCCTCTTTCTCTAACCCCTACATTCAATTGATCAGCATCAGGACTCTGGTCATCAAGTCCAACTTCCCAGACACCATCTGAACTCGTGCTATTCACAATGGAATAGCCTCTTATCTGGTCTCCTAGCTCATTCTCCTGCTTCTACTTATCTCACAATCCATTCTTTCTTAGACTCTTCTAAGAATGTAAGTCAAACCGTATTACTCTCCTGCTCAAGACCTTCCAATGACCACCTGTTGCGCTTAGTCTAAAATCCATGCTCCTTCCTTAATGACCTCAGGTGGTTTTACTCTTCCCTCCCTTCCCAAGTTCCAGGCACAGGGGCTTTCTTCTGATCCCTGGAGCACTCCAAGTTCAGTTTCACATGGGACCCTTGCAGTAGCTGTCCCCTCTGCCTGGACCCTTCTTCCCCTAGGCCTCAAACTCTCAATGTTCTTGCTGGCCTTCAGAAATGCCTTCCTTGACCTACTTTTTAAATGTAGCCTTTCCAGGTACTTTCTCACATGTTTTCTTATTTTATTTCAATCACAGCATTAAATTATCCAACTTTTTCTGCTTTCTGTTTCTCTTATTCACTGTTTGATGCACTGTCTCCCTCCACTCGAGGTCCCTGAAAATAGGAACCTTGCCTACCTGGTGCAATGCTTTCTCCCTGGCCCCTAGAACAGTACCTGGCACATAACTGATATTCAGCAGGAAAATCCTTAGCAAATGAATGAAAGTGACTTGTCTGAGGACTCACAGCCCCTGGTAGAACTAAGACTCTGGATCAGGCTGCCAGACTCCCACTTCACAGAGGGACTCATGAGACTGACTTCAGGTTTCTGTTCAGGACAGAATGTTTTATGGACTTACGTAATGTCTTCCTTCCCATGGAGCTAAATAAATAAATAAATACAGTTCCCTGAGATATAATCTCTGGAGTCATGGGGCTATTTTACTGCCTTGAAAATAATCTACTTGTTCAATAAACCTTTATTGAGGGCCTATTACACAGAACTGTCAGGCACCAGGGACATAGGCATGACTAAGGCACAGTCCCCACCCTCTTCTCTAGACAAGGAGACACCTAAGCAGATGATGACAGGATTCAAATTTTAGTGGGCAGAATAATAGCTGCCACACACTGAGCATTTATTATGAATGGGCACTCTTCTGGAAGTTTTGCGTGCTTAACACATCTATTTCTGACAGCAAGCTTATGGGGTATTTACTATTACTCTCCATGTGTTACAGCTGAGGAAACCAAGGCATAGGTTAGGTGATTTGCTCAAGGTCAGAGAAGGAGCAAATACTGAGCTGGGCTTCGAACCCTGTGGAGTGCATCTTTGTGGTCACTATGCCGAACTGCTTCTCTCGTGGGGGTGCGTGGGAAGTGAGCATAAGGCATTGTTCCTTCTATCCCTGGAGGCAAGGGAGATGCGGGGAAGGCTTCACTGTGGAGATGACATTTGAGCTTGGATCTTGAAGGATGAGAGAGGACTCCCCCATGGGAGACCGCGAGATAGAGGGCACTGCCCTTGAGCTGGGAAAGGACCTGACGGTCTCAGAAATCTGATGGTGTTCCGGGCAGCTGGTACAAGGTGAGGGGCAGGAAGGGATGGCAGGTAAAGCCGGAGAGGAATGCAGGGGCCAGGGTGAGAGCTTGCTTCTCCTGCAGGGGAAGGAGTGTGTTTTCAGTCCTTGGCAATGGGGGAGGGGGCAAGTGGGGATGGCCAAGCTGGTGAATTACACATTCTAGGCTTGCTTTAGAAATGCTGCAGGGTTCATGCAAAGGGAGGGCTGGGAGAAGCGGAGAAGGTGGTAGAGAGCCTAGGAAGCGCTTGCAGTGGTCCGGGCAGCAGGTGCAGAGGGTCTGCCTGGCTCTCGCAGGGGAGATTGGGGAGTCTGAGACTCCCTGTGGAGGGACAGTGCCTGCCTGAGGCATGTGTGGGCCATTTCTCCAGCCACCAGGGAGTCTCACCGGCCCCTGGCTCAGCTGCTCCACCCTCTGACTCTGGGCTCTGGGGACAGAGTCTCCTTGGCCCTGCGGTGGCTGCAGTCCCCGCTAGGAACCAGCTACCATCTTCCGGGTTATGACTGCACCTTTGCTAAGCCCAGAAGTGATGTCAGTGCATTTTTGTCCCACCTGTCCGTCACTGTTCTTTCGCAACAGGATTTACAGACATTCTGAGGTCATACAGAACATGTTAACGTGTTTGGTAGATTAGTATCATTCTGAGGTTGCTCTGTTTGTTCACAGGGGATGAGTTCTTTTGGTATTTAGACAAGAAAGCACCAGAATTATCATGTTCTTACATGGAAATGACCAGAGAAGAAACTCTCACTAGCCATGGACCTTGGCAGACCACCCCTTGCCCTCAGGAAGAGCAGTAGTTCAGATTTCTCCCATAGCACTCAGAATCAGTAGAAAGAAGGATTTGGGGTTTTGAGTTTTTTTTTTTTTAATGAAGCTATTTCTGCCTCTCAAGTTTATTAAACTGGTCACAATGAATTTTTTATTTATTTTTTTAACATTTTATTTATTTGAGAGAGAGAGAGAGAACATGAGTTGGGGGGCAGAGGGAGAGGGAGAGGCAGGCTCCCCACTGAACAGGGAGCCTGATGTGGGGCTCGATCCCAGGACCCCGGGTTCGTGACCTGGGCTGAAGGCAGATGCTTAACCGACTGAGCCACCCAGGTGCCCCACAATGAATTTTTTATAAGAAAAAAATCCTAAATATAAAGAATTCCACTGACCTTCCGGGTGTAAGAGTTGTTCTCTGTGGTGAAAACCTGACTGGAGCCAGCTGTGACCAAGATGTTTCCTTATCAATTGTCCTGCCATGCATAGAAATTGCCCTTCCATCACCTTCCCCTGCCCCTCCTCACCTGAGCATTTCAAAGAAGCTTCCCTGTGTCACAGGTGCAATCATCTGGGAGTTTAGAGGAGGGAGGGCTGACGGTGATTCGCTCCCAGTATACCCTGATAGTTTTAAAGAAACTCTATCTTTTTTCTACTAACCACCTGGAAGATGGGATATTATCTTTATTTCAATTGCTGAACCCAGTGCCTAAAAATATAGTTGCTATCAATACGGTGATTTTAACAAAATCTCACTGTCATCAACTTGGTTGTTTTTGTGAGTCAGTGTTATTTTGTGATTCAGCCTGCGCAACACATGCTTGCAGGGAGCTGCAGAGGTTTTCAGACTTGGGCACCTTTTACCAGCCTGGGGATTCCACAGATCTTACCACATTAGGGACAGATGTGAGCCATGATGCTGGAGCTCAGTGCGCTGGGGGGCTGTTGCAATAGATTAAATTGGGGTTGGAATTGTTTAAGGCAGAACTTTTAAAAACATTTAAAAAGTTTGAAACACAAGTTGTAGGAGATGTTTTAAGGAAAAAAAATTCCATTATGTATGAACTTTTTTTTTTTTTTTTTGGTCTTGGAGAGTCACAATGCAATAAAGAAACTGTGTTTTGTCCAGTTTTCTTTACACGTGGCATCTGCTTATACTTGTGATAACCATAGAACCATGGTGCATCTGTGCATCTGTGTGTGTAACAGTGCAAGAAATTTGCATGAATGATTTTTTTTTTTTTTTAAGAGAGAAAGAGAGTGTCAGTGACAGGGAGGGGCAGAGGGAGAGAGAAAGAGAGAATCTTAAGCAGGCTCCACGCTCAGCATGGACCCTGATGCAGGGCTCGATCTCATGGCCCTGAGACCACTATCTGAGCCAAAATCAATAGTCGGATGCTTCACCAACTGAGCCACCCAGGCGCCCTGCAATGAATGATTTTCTAATGTTTGCCTAAAAAATGCAAGATGCAAGACCACTGTCCTATGTGTGGATGTTCCATTTAGGTTATATTGCCATTAGTTCTTTTCCTATGGATTTTTCAAAGCTTCAGGTCATAGGTTGTAAGTTCATTTTCATGACTCTTTCTAGTGTCACTACCTCCCATACCATGGCATTTTCCTTCCTCATCAAATTTGTGGGACGAATGGTCTAGGTTTTCTCCTATCTCCTATTCACCTTCCACTTGCTAGTTAATTACACTGCACCACCAGCAGGCCCCTAACACTGCTCTCTTGTGCCACCAAAAAGAAGCTTCATGCCAATTCCAAAGATTCTTCTCAGGTGCCTTTACCCTTTCTGAGCCAATCAATAATGTTACAAAATAATTCAACTCTGGGAATGCCATCTCCCTCAAGCTTTTAGAATATTAAATTACCTTTTCCTAGTATCTCATCTATCCCTTCTTTGCCTCTATACATCACACTTGTTTCCTCCCTCATCCAAATAGTAAATGAGCTACCTATTAAACATTTGTTATTCACTTTACACGTTATTCACTTTCATTTCACCTTCACAATGGAGATTGGCTGCAGTGCTCCATTTTACTGTTGAGAAACCAAGGTTCAAGGAGCTCAAGATAACTGCTTAAGGTCACGCAGCTAATAAGTGGCAGATAAAAAAATGCATTTGGATTTGTCAAACTCCCAATTCTGTATTATTTTCTCTACTCCTGTATCTTAAACTGGGGTATGAGTATCCTGGATGAGGGGGCAGGTAAAGCTGTGGAATCTACTAGATTATCTATACCGCTTAAGCATTATGGGGAGAAAGTAAATACTTTAAAGTATTTTCATGGTAAAACAAGCCAATCCATAATATGTGCTAAAATACATATTTCAAAAGAACTTTTTAATTAAGTAGGCTCCACGTCCAGTGTAGAGCCCAATGCAGGGCTTGAACTCATGACTCTAAGATCAAGACCTGAGCTGAGATCAAGACTCAGATACTTAACTGACTGAGCCCTCCAGGTGACCCTCAACAGAACTTTTAAGATGAAACTTGCAACTGCAATGAAATGTGTCCTTTAGAAAAAAGATTTTATTTATTTATTTGATACGGAGAGAGAGAGTGCAAATGGGGGGAGGAGCAGAAGGAGAGGGACAAGCAGACTCTGCACTGAGTGTGGAGCCTAACGCAGGGATCAATCTCATGACCCTGAGGTCATGACCTGAGCTGAAATCAAGAGTCAGATGCTTGACCAACTGAGTCACGCAGGCACCCCTGAAATGTGCTTTTTGCATTAGCTTTGAGCCAAGTACCTAGAATCCCAAAGATATCAGTTTATTCTTATTTACCATCCAGGCTACACCAAAGAAAATACACTTTGCTCATACCTTGCTACTCCCCATTGCAAGAACCGTTATGTAGGGTTCTAAGCTCAGTTCTTGTTCCTAAACATTCCTGTAGGGACTTCATTCATCCCACGGTTCTATCGCTAGCTTGTATTCTCTCTTTTGATGTATGCCACTGATTCACTTATTCTTTCCTCCATGAGAACTTTACTGTACATCTTTTAACTTACAGGACATCTCTATCTCCATGCGTGTCCAGAAATAGCAAACAAAACATTTAAAAATGACATTCCTTATGTATCCCTCCCAACATGCTCCTTCTCCATGAGTTTTGCTGCTGTTTTCCCAATCATTCCTACTTGAAACATTGTGCAGACTCCCTGGTAATCCACATTGGCCTTATCCTAACATCTGTAGAGTTTGGAATGTCAGTTGCCTGGTGGTTGGCCACCCTTGGTCAGTCCCTCTTTAGACCTTGTTTAGCTCAGTGGTTCTCAAACGGGCAATTTTGTCCCCCAAGGAACAGCTGGCAATGTCTGGAGACATTTTTGGTTGTCCCAATTGACATCTGTTGGGTAGAGGCCAGGGATGCTACACTGCTAAACCTCCTACCATGCACAGGACTGCCTACACAACATTGAGCTCCAACAGTCAAAATTGTGGTTGAGAAACATTAGCCCGGTCTATGAGAAAATGTTGCTCACTGGGTTCTTTCCCTCTGTTCCTACTTCACCCTCCATTTGGTTGCTGGCATGGGTCATGCCACCATTGAAAACTTTCAATGGTTCCTAGCAGATCTCTCATCCTGTCATTCAAGAATCTCCAAAATAGTTCTACTCCCTCCCTTCATAGCATACTGCCATAGAATGCGTAATTGCAAACTCTGGTAAGTGCAGGGAGCCATGAGAGTGTGTAAAAGGAGGAACTGAGGTAGTGGTAGAGAGGCGAGGGCAGGAGGAACGAGGAAGGCTCCCAAGGGCAGTGATGATAAACTGAGATCTGAAGAATGAGTTAAGTGGGTGAATTAAGATGTGAAAAGTGCTCCCTGGGGAGGACCAAAGTATGTCAAGGTTTCTGAGCAGAAAGGAGCATGGAGAGTATTTGAAAGACAGAAGCACCAGTATGCCTGAAGCCTAGAAAGCAAGGCAGAAAGTGGCTCAGGATGAGTCTGCAGAGGTACCCTGGGCCTTGTAGACTGTAGCAAGAGATTTAGTTTTATGCTAAGATAAATTGGAGCTGTTGAGGGTTTTGAGTAAGGGAGTGATGTGCTGTGTGTGATGTGCTGTGATTTAGGCTATTGTGGGGAGAATGGATTGGGGGGAGGATGAACAGCAAAACTGGAAGGGAAGTGATCAGTTAAGAGTTCTTGCAGTAGCTCAGGCCTAAGGTGATAGTGGTGGGGATGAAGAGTGTGTGAATTTGAAGATATTTAGAGGGCAAAACCAGTAAGAATGGATTACATGTAGAGTGTGAGAGGGAGGCGTTGAGGACAACCCCTGGGTTTTGAGCTGCATGGATGGTGGTAGCCTGTCAAAGGCCACCTAATTAGCAAGCAGCACAGACAGGCCTGGCATCCAAGGCTTAGACCAATGACCCATGACACATCGCAGCTGCTTCCCAGTGGTTGTGGTTGATCGACTTCTGCCCCATTGCCTGTTGAAACATTATACCCTTGGATATGGACCTCATAGAAACGTTCTTCCCAAGGTGGAAGCTTCTAATAATCTTAGACTTGGAGTTGGGGGAGCTGGATTAAAATTTCTGCAGCGTGGGCAGGCCACTCCAAATTGCTGAGCTGGCATCCTCACTGTGTCAAACACAGATCGTCAAAATACCCACTTCAAAGGTTAGTTCTGGGGACAGGGTGGTAGAAGGGAGCCAGTCTACAATGAGCACATTTGAACTTAAAGCCTGGGAGCCGCATTCATTCTGCTTCTCAAGTCATGGTTTTATCTTTTTCTCTATAGGTTGTTTTTGTGACATGTGGGCCAAAAGGAGCTTTTGGTTGGATCTTCTTGTTCTGGGGTCCCAGGTGAAGTCAGCTGCAATGTCCTACATGTTAGAGGCTCAGGAAATGTGTGCTGCAAAACTTGGCCCCACTCTGTCCCTCGCCGTCAGCACGTGGGCCACTAAATTGTTCTGTGTTTGAGGTCCAGACATAAAACACCGTAATTAGTTAAGAGCCTAAGTAAGGCAGATGGTCTCCAAGTTACAGTGTGTCAGAGTCACCTGTGGTGACTTTTTAAAAACACAGATTCCTGGGTCCTTACCACCCCACGTATTGTAATTTGGTAAGCCAGCATGTGGCCGAAGGATCAAATTTTCAGAAGCTCTGAAGGTGAAACTAAGGCTGGTCATGTAAGTGCTGCCCTGAAGGAAACAAGCCTAGAGTGTTGCTGATATGGCTAGGATTCTTTGAGGGCAGAAACCCTGTCTGGTTCCCTACACCAGGGCCTACTGGGGTGTTACACAAACATTTGAGCTAAATTGAATAAATCATTGAGTCTTGTTAAATTGAATTACTGTACCATGACCTTATTTTCCTTCCCATCCATCCCAAGTCAAATGTTGACAAGTCTGCTACGATTTTAGGAACAATGGATTTTAGAGAGAGGGGTAAGGTTCAGGAAAATGTGTGTGTGTGTGTGTGTGTGTTAGGAGTTATGGAAATCCCAGAGTACTACTGAGCAGGCTAAAAGGATTTGGGATTCTCATCCATGAGGACCTGCTGCTGATGGGACTCCATTCTAACTCTACCATTCACTGGAAGTTTTCATGGAGATATGAATGAAAAGTAAATGAAGCTAGGCCCAGGTTTAATAAGGCACTATCTCCCCCATGATGCATTCTCCCTGGGAGCAGGGAACCAGACCCTAGAGGTCCCCTCATGCTCTGAGGGCAGCACCCCAAGGGCTGTCAGCTTCCTCTGGACCACAAAGGCTTCCATTCTCTTGCCTGTGCAGCAGCCCATCCTCACATCTCCCTTCACATCTCCCTTCCTCCTGTACTGAAATCTTGTATTGCTTGTGAGAGTCAAATGTTACAACAGCTGGAGCAGAACATCCCACCAGGCTTGCTTTACTGCCACCACAGGCATGGCCTCTGACCAGCTTTCCTATATAGCACATGTCCTAATACATATCTGAAAAGCAAAACTTAAAACAAATCGTATACTTGGTAGACATATGATTTCAAAATACCATGTACAAGAGGATGTACTTACAGGAAACACAGGGTAAAGAGCAAAAAGGTCTTGGAAAGGACAAGGAAGGCAACTCTGGGGACTAGTTTTTTCCTTTATCCTAACCAGTCTTCCCACTAGTGTTGATTCCTGTCACCTCACCCTTTATTCCCACAATCGCTGTCCCATTTCTTTCTTCCAGACTGGTTCATGCTTTCTAAAGGAACTTGATTTTGCCTGCAACCTTTGATTGATCATGGGGTCAATGTCAGCCTTTGCAAGGCCACCAGATGGACAGGAAGAATTTGGGAGCAAACAGAAGAACAAGGTTTGAGCCCTGGATTCCCTATGTGAGTGACCATGGATGACATCATCCACCCTAATAAATACCTATGTCATGCTCTATGCCTTCCAGAAGTGGAACGAACATCAGAGCAAGGAGAAGAGTTTAGAACTACATCTGTGATGCAGAGGGAGTTAGAGGCCTGTTTTATTATTATTATTATTATTATTATTATTATTATTAGAGCAGGCCCTATGAGCAGGAGATAGGCTTGCTGGCTTAAAGGTTAACTTTAGCATCAGAATTCCTATTCCCCCTTTACAATGTTGGGGTTTTAAATAAAAGTGTGTTTGTTTTTCTTACTTGTATCCTGTAACTTTGTAAGGCACCCTACTGCATGTCTGAAAGTTCCGTGTAAACACATTTGTTGGGTGGGCAACTCGTATATGTGAAAAGCTATTGCATGCAGTTGATAGAGCGTTAGTGAGTCACACTAGTGATAACAATCTTTCTGGATATGATGTCACCCCTTGCATTCTGGGAGGGGCTTGTTTCCCCAAACCAATAGTTACTCAGCAGAAATCTCCTGTTTTTCTAAAATGTGGTCAGTTTTTGGATGAAGATAAAGCAGTTCTGAGATGCCATGGAGAGAGCAAGGCCATCAACCACTTTTCTTTTCTTGGAAATACAGTCTGTCTCCACCTACCTACCCCTCAAACTTCCCTGTCTGAATCCAGTCCATGCTCAGAACACACCCTCTCCTTTGCAAAGTACTTTGGAACATCAGCGCTTTAGGAAAAGAATAACCAAGCTCCCCAAGGTCCAGGCTACGACTCCGTGATCCTATTTGCCAGAGAGGTTGGATTGAAGAGCATTCTGGGTTCCACCCAACCCCACATAAGTAAGAAGTGTGTTCTCATACAGGACAAAGGGAAGGCACCCTATCAGACAGGATTTTACTGTCTAGGAGTAAACCAATGATTTAACCCGGACAGTGTGACCCAAAGAAACTACTACTCTATCAACCTGTAAACCCCATTTCTAACATTCTGGCACCAGCCTTATTATCCAAACATCCAGACTCTTAACAGTGCTCATGTTTGGCTTAGAACACGAGTCATTTACCAAGAGCTGCTATGCACCTTACGCTGTGTTAGGCACAAAGGAAAAGGAGAAAGCATATATTGAGTGCTGTGGAATGGCATCAGGTTCTGGAACACAGCAGTTGTTGAAAAGTGCTATTATCATTGTTGTTGCCATTGTAGTTTATTGTCGTCGTTGTTGTTGGGTGTCATTGTCCCTGGGCAAGTTCTCTATCTTGTACCACCAGTGTTTGACATCACTGATTATCCCCTTCTTAAACCTCTCTCCTCTTAGGTTCTCCTCCGACTTCTTGAACCATACTTCGTTTCATTTGTTTTTATAATACATATGTATCTAACTTACCTATTGATCTATCTCTCTCTCACATATTATTCCCATCTCTTCTCTGGTTTCACTGTAATCTAGTCTGGATTATAGCAGAGACTTCTTTAATCTCTCTCTCTAGCCTGTGAGCCCCTTGAGGGCAGGGACCAAGGCCTATGTGTCTCCATATGCTCAGAGTCTGGTAGGTGCATATATGCCGAGTGCATATATGATCAGTGAATCAATAAATGAATGAATGGCCTAGCATGTTAATCTTTCCACCACTAAGCTTTCCTTCTCCAGCCAGTCATGCCCACTGCAAGCATAGCTACCTCCTGAAACTTCCATCTTTATTCACTTATTTCTTGCTCAAACATGTAAGTGTCTCTCCTTTACCCTGCAGGCCAACTTTCCAGCCACACCCATCCTGTTATCTTGTTCTGTCTAATGTCCTGTCCAATGCCACTTCCTACTCTTGTCTGCATAAATCCTGGGGCCAGGCAGGTTGGATTCCTGTCAGGCACTGAATTTTTGTATACTCAGTCTTTCTAGATCCTTGCTTATGACTTTCCAACCTTTCTCTCTGACTATCCAAATCTGACCCATCATTCAATGCCCACCGATCAGGTCCTAGCAACAATAGAGCCCATAAAAACACAGCCCCTTCTCAGAACTTCCCACACCCACACTGCCTCTGCTTGGCTCCTCATCAAATGCTGCCCTGCATTATTATCTGACAGTCAGTTCATAAGGTCTTGGTAGTAGAAGCCATGCCTTATGTTTCTTTTGGATCTGGACCATTTTTGAGGAGTCTTGTCAAAGGAGTCCTGTCAGAGTGAACTAAACGGAATATAAATTTTACAGAAGAGAATGCTAGAACATGTAAAGCTGAGTCTGGCCCTTCTTATTTCCATCGAATCACTAAATTTACTACTTTGGATATGCAGCAGATCAAAGCGAAGTGTCTGGGTCTCTAGTATATCTTGCGTAACATGGATCCTAATGATGATGATGAAAGTGGTAGCAGCTACCATATTTGATGAGTACTCACTGTTCTATGTGCAAGGCCTTGTGACAAGTATTTTAATATTTTAATTTCATCATAAAAATCCTTAGAAATATATTCTATTATCCCACTTTGCAGATGAGGAAACAAACCGAGGCTTCAGACATTTCTCAAGCCCATTTCTCAAGTATCAATCACAGACGTGGGCTCATGCCCAGTGCTAGATTCTGAAGATACAGAGATGAACCAGACTGTCTCTACCCTCAAAGAGTTTACAGACTAGATGGGAAAAGGAAAATTAAAAATTATGATTCAGTTTAATAAGTTCAATGCCAGAGTTAGTATTAGCCCTTCTTCTATCATATGGTCACTGAAGGCAGTGATCAACTCTCTCCAATGTCCAAACAATGCTTTACGAATCATGTCATCACTTAACTTCTGCAGTCTTCCTCCCAATAACCTATAATCCCAGTTTAGTCATGACAAAGCATCAGCAAATTTCGGTAGAAGGACATTGTAGAATATACCTGACCAGTAGTCCTCTAAACTATCAAGTTAATTAAAAACAAGGAAAGCCTGAGGAAGTCACAGCCAAGAGGAGCCTAAGGAGACACAATGATGAAATGTAATGTGGTGTCCTGGATGGGGTCCTGGGACAGAAAATGGATATTTCAGATAAAATCTAAGGTAATCTAAATAAGGTATGGACTTTAGTTAATAACAATGTACCAATCCCTGTTTATTAACGCACCATACTAAAGTACCATAATAATGAACATAAGATGTTAGCAATAGGGAAACTGGATATATGGGGACTCTCTGCACTATCTTCTCGGTTTTTCTGTAAATCTAAAACTGTTCTAGAATAGAAAGTCTACCAACAGATAATAATGTTAACCCTTAAAATAAGGGCTGTGACTGACTGTCAGGATAATGAGGCTGGTAAGGCAGGGAATCTGAGCAAAGGAGTCCATTTGGGTTGGGAGGTAAAGAGGGGAAGATGGTGAGCTTGGTTTTGGAGATCTTGTCTTGGAGAGTATGGTGGGAAGTCCACCTCTCTGATAGGAGCTGAGGAGCTTGATTCGGAGTCGAGGGGAGTGGGAGAGGAAACCTGGGGTGAAGAGTCATGGTGCACAGAGGTGGTAGTTGAAGCATTTGATGTCCTAAACACCATTTTGGAGATCAGCAGCCAGCAACTCTGTTATTACTGCATGATGGATGAGCCGGAGGAGGCTGGGGGAGAGCCAGTTTGATTATAACTGCAGAGAAGCTGGGGCCTTTCATCCTTGGGGGGAGCCAAATCATCCTTGTGGGCACAGGCGCTGGTTTGTTTTTTAAATTCTGGAAGGCATTTCCCGAGGCAAACTCTGGATATGATAATTATGCTGGTTAGTAAGTTGATCTCACCTCAACTGCATAGACAGGGATCCCACAACAAAATGCTTCTGTGGTATTCAATACATTGGTTTTCTTTGAAAAAGGAAGATTTTAATTCTTTCTTCTATAGTAGGTGTAGGGTAATTGTGTTAGATGAAACTATTTTGATAACCATCTTTCTTGAGGACACAGCACCTCAGTAGTTTTAAAAACCTAAGTTAATTAGATATCTGATGTTAACAAAAGCTTCCATTAAAAAAAAAAAAGGCTGCACCCCCCCCCCCACCAGACTCTTGCTATAGCAGAAGAGTCAATGCTAAGTACAGCTTTTCTCATCAAACTGGCACTTTTGTATAGTTAATCATAGATGTCTGCGGCCTCTGAGATGGAGGAGGCAACCCCTCCCCCCAACTCTTAACCCCAAGGATGAAAGCCCCATCACCAGGATAAAATCTCTGCTTTTCACGTGATAATCCTAGTGAGCTGGGTCTTACATATACTAAGATATTAACTTTGCTTGGCATTCAAGGATGGTCTAGTTTGTAGGAAAAGGCCATATCTCAGATACACAGGAGGGATAGTCTTAGTTAACTCTAAGGTAAATATCCTGGCAAGAATGAAAGGCTGTGCAGAATTTATCTAGAAACCTGGCAAAATGACTAGGCTCCTAGAAATGCTCCCAGCAATGGATTCTCGGGGAAATGTAGAGTCTCCTGACTATAAGCAAATGAAGTTTAGAAAGGGCTGATATATAAATCCTCCCCAGACATGCAAGCATGCACGTTTGTTGCATACAAACACACAAACCCCCCTTTTGACATCCACGTTGGGCAATGCAAGGACAATTTCATTAACTTTCTTTAGTTAGAGAAAGAAGGAGGTGGTGGCTAGAGAAGCTAGTGGGCGGCTTTGGCTCTTGGCAGAAGGCAGAGTGGGCTCTGGGGCCACCAGCAGCCTGTGTCCGAGCGTCCGCTCACTTCTCACAGGCCCTGTGGTGTGCTGGCTAGCTCCTCGGAGTCTCGGGTTCCTTCTTTAAGGAATGGGGATAAAGATGAACATCTCAATTCAACTGAATGTCTTCCAAGTGTCAGGCACTGGGCTGGGGATATGGTGGTGAACAACAAAAACACAATTGCCCCGCTCCACGACAGGTGCATTTCAGGGAGGTTGCTGTGAGTGTCCAGAAATTTCCAGTGTGCATGTGGCTGGGCACATGGTCACCTCCAAGTATGCAATGTTATTGTGCTTTTCTCCCACCCCAAACTGAGTACTTGAACTTAAGCAAAAGTATAGCCTATCTACAGGACACTTAGCAGCAGTAGGCCTAGGACTGAAGTGTATTCGTTTGTGGAGCCTCAAAAGACTTCAATAGCAAACACATTACAAAGGCAATGGGCTTTGGAGCCCATAAAGAACTGGCTCTGAGATCTTTCCTTGGCCTTCACTACCTGCACGACATTGTCTAATTTGTATACTCCCTCTGAAGCTGAATTTCCCCATTTGTAAACTGGAGCTACTGTTAGGGATACCTACCTAGGCTTACGTTATAGGTGATAAAGGAAATATTACATATGAAAACGGCTTGTTCCAGGGCAAAGAGATACCCACGTTAGCAATTCTTGTGTCTTTTCATTACTATCACTGAGAAAACACCAACTGTGACAGCATCCCCCATGCGGTGACTTTGGGGCGGGTGGTCTGGACTGATACAGCAGTGACATTAACGCATTCCATAGGCTTTAGAATGACAGTCAATCACCGGAAGGATTTGTAAATAAGTCCTGACCTAATTAAGAGCAGATCCAAGGACTGTGACTTACTTTTGAGTAATAGCAGCACAGACCATGATGCAGAAAGAAAGGTCTGGAATGGTCTTTCCCAAGGGCACACGAGCCCTATTGGTAGTGCTTTGCATCCATTGTGACCCCCACTTGGTCTCCTTCTCAGCTGACTTGATTCCTCTCCATTTCAGGGACCGAAGGGAGAACATTTAAGAAACACAAGTGTACCTTAGTCTCAGAAACAGCCCTCACCAGTAGTCAACCAGCATTGCAGTTTGAGGCCAATTTCTTTTGGGTCTTATAATCCAAGATGAGTTCCAGGCTCACCTGAGGACCCAGTGCAGAGCTTGGGGAACCTTCATGAGCCCTGCAAACTAGCAGTTTAATCCTGATAGTCCTGGAGACATGAGCCAGTCTGAAGGGTCTGCCTTACCTTTTCTTCCAAGAGGCCATGGAATGCTCATGCCAGCAGGATCTTGGAGAGTCTCAGATGTTCCAGAGTTTTCAGGTGAGCTTGCAAGAATTCCCCCTGTCCTAGAACAATGTAGTAGAACTCACCAGTTCTGTTATGCCAAACTACTATAGTTTCATGAATTCATCAGGTTTCATTCATCCATTGTACCCCAGTACCTTTGCACGTTTTTACTCTGTGGGAGGGGAACTCTTTCTCCTTTGCCTGCCTATACATCCCTGTTCAGCTTTCAAAACCCAATTCAAGAGTCCCTCTGTGGAGAGAGCCCTGATTCCCACCCTCTTTCTACATCGCCGACAGATCTGGCTTCAAATCCCAGGACTTGGCCCATTTAGTGAGTTCTCAAGAAGTGATTCTTGTTTTCTCAAATTCTTGGAGTTGACCTGGTTTCTTCTCCAGCCTCTGATAATTAGAGCAAGTGCAATGTGGGATGCTGGAAATCAACTATGCAGTTGTGAAACCTTTGATTTGAAGCAAGATTCTAGGTTGCTTAAAGGCGAGTTATGTAATCTTTGCATTGTGCAACGGGCAGGAGGCCCTCACTGCAAGCTGAGATTGGGAGGCGATTGCTGGTGCAGCAGCATCTCTGCCTCCTTCCCACTGGGGCCATCACACCTCCCAGCCTCAGCACAGCTCCGGGTCCAAAACAGGCACTCAGCACAGATGTGCTGTATCTGCGGGACAGGAAAGCAAGCTCAGGGAGGGATGGGGGAGCCTGGGAGTCCTTCTCCCATCTTCTCAAGGAGACTTAGTGATCCACTCAAAGAGCCCATCTTGGCTGCCCTGGAAGCATTTCCCCAGCTTCAGACAGTAAGCAGGACAGAGAGGCAGACTCATGATTGATGATGAGGCTGACTTGATTTAGAGGTAGGCGTTTGGGTGAAAGATGCCATCAGAGCTCCAAGTGGTCATTATTACTAATCAAATGTAGGTTTTTTGATGACATGAAAAACATTGTTTAATATTCTTGGAAAACTCTAACCATTCCATAATAATTCCTTCTACGTTTTCTATTTGGAAATCCTTCTACCAAAGATTTCTATCAGAAGAAAGAGCTGAACCAAAAGAGAGAGAGAGAACTAGGACCCCCACATAGCAAGCCAGGCTAACAGGGACTAAGGCGATCATTGTCCCCTGGAGATAACGGAGTAATTGTGGGCCATGGTTTTCAATCCATCTCAACCCCTCTCAATGCTTCCCTCCCCAGGAGACCTTGCTTTGCCCTCAACCAGAGATGGCCTTTCTTCCTCCACACCTTGTTTGTCTTTCTACCATAGCTGTTTGTGTGTCTTAATACTCTTAGTAAATGAAGAACTCCTTACTTTTGGAGACTGTGACCACATGGCTTGGTGGAAAGAACATACACTCCGGAGATAAACAAGCTTGGGTTCAAATTTTTATGTCATCGATTAGCTGTGTGACATTAGATAAGTTGCTTAACCTTTCTGACTTGGTTTCATCATCTACGAAACAGGGATAACACAGCCGCCTACTTTGCAAGTTAGTTGCAATGATAGAGTAAGACCGTGTGAATGAAGGGCTTTGCGGCTCAGCTTAGCGCTCTGGGATTAGACAGCCTCCCCCCGCCCAACTAGCTGGTCAGTCCTGTCAAGTTACTCAAACTTCTAAGCCTTTTGTAATATAGGGTCAACAGGGCCCTCCTCATAAAGTTTTGGAAGGATTAAATGAGTGAATAGATATAAAAAGCTTACCACAGAACGTGACACAAAGAGAACGCTCATTAAGTGCCGGCTGTCGTCCGTGCATCTGTTTTGTATGCCTTCCTTCCACCTCGATCTTCTGAAGCATCCAGCAAATGCCTGACAGAGACAACAGATATGCTTGAACTGAAATAAAGTCATGTTGCATGGCTCGTCACGTGATCACTTGAGTGCCCATTTCCCCTATTCCAGTGTCTTCTAGTGTCAAGGGTTTTTCTTAGTCTTCCCTTGAAATCAATTTCCATATTTAAAAGGAAGACTTCAGCTAAAATGTCAAGATTTAGCTAGTTTAGAGGAGAAGGGAAATAAGGATTTTGAGTGAACACACAGGAGAGAGACGGAGAGACAGGGAGAAGAAGAGGAGGAGGAGGGGAGTGACTAAAAGGTGAAGGGACAGAGAACATTCTGGAAGAGGAATAAACATTCTGAAAGATGACTGCTAGATGAATCTTGCACAGATTGCTATGTTCCTCCTACACTCATTATAAAATCATGGCTTGGATTTTAGAGATAGGGTCACTGTCCCTAGGCTGTGATGATGGTTGGAGGATGGCTGGCAGT
The DNA here is from genome assembly GCF_011800145.1 of Mirounga leonina. Classification (NCBI taxonomy): domain Eukaryota; kingdom Metazoa; phylum Chordata; class Mammalia; order Carnivora; family Phocidae; genus Mirounga; species Mirounga leonina. Next base: position 24,348,508 of record NW_023270433.1, on the reverse strand, counting down.
TGGCATATTCCTTACCAGGAACATTTGGCATCCAAGAACCTGCAACCAGGATGGATTGGTCCCACAAGCATGGCTCATAAGGAGCCCAGTGAAGTCCCTGCTAGCCCCACTAGCTGGCAGCCACAATGGCTCAGAGCATGCTTCTCCAGAAACCAAGTGTTTCATTCTTAGTCAAAATTTTGGGGAGACATGGCCAGACCCCTTCACACTTGGTCGGGCAGCAGAGCCCAATCAAAGGCAATTGCTGGGCTGTGGGCCACTCTGGTCTTGGCCAGCTCCCTCTGCTTCCAGCGAGTCAAGCCCAGCACGTAGCCTGCAGAGTCACTTAGAGCCCTGGGTCTCTGTTGCAATTAGAGCATGTAATCGGAAAATCCAAGATGACTCTATTTGGGAGAATTCTCTTTTCACCAAAACCCAAGCAATTCTTAGAAACCATCCAGAAATCCAGGCCGGTAGCTTTTTATTTTTCTTCTTTCTGTTTCAGAACCATCTCTGGGGAGCACCGACCAGGAAGAGAACACTGTGATCCTTTAGATTCCTGGATGTAAATAGAAATCTACATCTACCCTGGAAAGGGCTTCAAGGTCAGGGACATGACATGCTTACCCAGGAGGTTTCATCATCCCAGAACTTTCAACCAAACTGTTAGGTAACTACTTTAGCCTACCACTGGACCAGATACCATTCCCTTAAGGATCCCACAGGAGACGCCACCTACTCATCCACAGATAGTGACTCCGGATTTTTGGAATTCATGCTTTAGAGTAAAAAGCAGTTTAGCTTTTCCAAAACTTCTTATACAATAGGTCATGTTTCACTTCATTCTTTGACTTGTAAATCTCCTAAGAAAATGCATGGCTTTGCATTCACCCCTTCCCTGAGATGTCCAGGAAATAGTATACTTGTGATTTCCTTATGTTAAGCAAAATTTCCTAACTTCCTTTCCTCCCTCCATCCCATTCAGGAGTTGGGCTTTGCTCTGCAAAAAGAAAATCCTCATCCTGTGGTCTTGCCTCCCTTGACTCTGCAACAAATGGTATGTTCTTATTTTGCTTATGGTCCCACTTACCAGTCCAATGCTGGACAAGTACTTCCCAGAGCTTTTTTTTGGTCCCCCTGCCCCCACTTTTCTTCTGTTTTTCTTCTAGCATTTCTTTTTAAAATTTAGACATAACATACATGCAGTAAAGCTCACACATCTCAGGTGTACAGCTCAGTGATTTTTCTGCTTACATGCACATTTGGTTAACAACCACTCTGATCAGGATGTGGACCATTTCCAGCACCCAGGAGTCTCCTGTGTGTCTCCTGCCTGCCAATAGCTCCCACCAAGGGTAATCACTATTCTGACTTTAGTTGTATCTGTTCTTGAACTTCATATAAATGGAATCATACAGCAGGTACACTTTTGTGTCTGGTTTCCAGTGCCTTTCTACTGGGAATTCACCTTCCTTAACATATGAGGGACACTGAACAAATATTCACTGGGATGAATGTGAAAAAGCTTCATGTATGAAACTGATTTTTTTAAAGGACATCTAATTTATTTATTTATTTATTTATTTATTTATTTATTTATTTATTTATTTTAGAAGAGGGAGGGGCAGAGGGAGAGAATCCCAAGATCCCAAGAATCCCAAGCTGGGCGCGGAGCCTGATGCAGGGTTTGATCTCACAACCTGAGACGAAATGAAGAGTCAGACTCTTAACTGACTGAGCCACCCAGGCGCCCCAAAAGGACATCTATTTTAAAGAAAATAGTTTCAAGGTCAGATCAGATCTTCTCTAATAAGGAAGGTAAGGATATTAGCAAAATCATTGGTCATAGGTAACATTGAAAAAGAATATGAGATATTCCTTGGTCCTACACCCTCCTCCTCAGCACCCACAATAATAAATTGTTCCAGCGGAGAGGTTCACATTGGTCTTTCTTTTTGAATTATTATTTTCAAAGAGGAGCCTGATGCCAGGGAAGGGGCACAGCTCTGGAGTCAGAGCCTGGGGTCGAGCCTGGTTCTGTTGGCACCATGTGAAGGTAGCACAGTGGAAAAGATCAGAGAACTTGGTCAAGATGCTTCCGAGTTGTGTTTGGGGAGTTTCTCACCATTTCACCCTCAATTTGCTAATCCACAAAAACGTATTGAGTAGATGAAAGGATAGAATAAATAAAGGTTCTAAATTTACACTGACAACTACAAAACACTAAACACAGATTACTTCCATCAGCTAGTTACAAAGGGTCACTTTATGTATCAAATTGGCTGGGCTGTGGTGTTCAGATATTTGGTCAGACATTATTCTGGATGTTTCTGTAAAGGTGTGCTTTGGAATACATTAACATTTAAATCAGTGGACTTTGAGCAAAGCAGATTACCCTCCATAATATGGGTGGGCCTCATCCAATCAGTTGAAGGCCTTGCTAGAACAAACCCTGACCTCCCCAGAGCAAGAATGAATTCCTCCAGCAGGCAGCCTTTGACTTTGAACTGCAAGTCTTCCCTGGGCCTCCAGCCTGATGGTCTCTCCTGTAGATCTTGGACTTAGCCATGCCAAGCCTCCACAACATACACACCAGTTTTTCATTTAGTTTGCTGATACTAATGTGTCTTTATTTTGTTTCCACTTTTATTTCAGATGCCATCTAGCTTCTTATTTCTTTTCTAAATCACTGAGGAATAGATTTAAGTCACATTTTTTCTTTGCTTTTCATTATTAAAGATATTTCAAGAAATAATTTTTCCTTTCCACTACTGTCTTGGTCACCCCCCATGAGAGAAGATGGGGAAATAACTTCTTCACAGACACACTGTGCATTGCACCCTGAGTTAGGTTGTTAGTGACATGTAGAGACATTACTTCCTACCACCCCATGGATTTGGGGCATGCTTTGCTTATTGGTCATGTTTCTACACCTATAGGCTCACTTCTGGATGCACTCTAACCTCCATGACACCAGGGTCATGCTTAAATTTTCCTGGAAGATTCAGCATAAACCCAGGACACTGGTTTTACTTGGAGTATGCTCAGCTTTGTCTGATACCTAGAATCCCTGTTCCTTCCCACTGTAATGAACTGGTCAGGTCAAAATGTGAAATTTCCTGACATATCTGTGGTCCTTCCCTCAAACAAAGTTTCAATCCAGACTTATTTCTTCTAACACTGCACCACCACCCCCGGCCACCACCACCATTTCTTGGTCATCTAAAACCTGACAGCTTCCCAGGCAAAGGGAACCCCATCCTGCCTTACCGCTCTATAGGACCTGTGGACAGGCAGCTAGTGGGCTTTGGGGGAGAAATTTTATCTTCTTCTTTCCTCCTAGTGAAGCCCCCTCCCCCCCGCCCCCCACCCATGATGGCCAGTTGCCTGTCTCTGATGACTGAAAACCAGGTCCGGATGCTGTCAGACAAAAGGAAGTGGGACTATTGTGGTCTGTGTTCTTTGCCATAAAAACTACTGGTCATATTCTGGGATTGCGTCACTGACACATGCATGATTTTAGATTTAAAAAAAAATCCCATGTGATCAGAATTCTGTGGCTTTATTATTTTCATCTAACTTTGTTGCATCATGAATTGAGAATATGATGGGCAGAATTTCAGCTTATATTACAGTTCATCTCACGCCTCTACGAGCTCTCTTCCTCCTCCTCTTCCTCTCTTCTTAGCCCCTTTTTTTTTTAAGATTTTTTTTATTTTTATTTATTTATTTGAGAGAGAGAGAATGAGAGACAGAGAGCACGAGAGGGAAGAGGGTCAGAGGGAGAAGCAGACCCCCCGCTGAGCAGGGAGCCCGATGTGGGACTCGATCCCGGGACTCCAGGATCATGACCCGAGCCGAAGGCAGTCGCTTAACCAACTGAGCCACCCAGGCGCCCCAGCCCTTTCTTTTTTTTAAAGAAGTTATGGTCGGAAACAATTTCCCAGATCTTACATGTGGTTTTTCCTGGTGTTGATCAGAATTCTATAAGTATTTCCTTTTTTATTTGTGTCAGGTCTTCTTCAGTTTGTTGATTACTACATTGGTCTGACATCTGTAGACTTTGAAACATGCTGATCTAAGTCATTCAAGCAAATACTGATAGCCTAAAATGACATCATTTGTTGTGTGGCTTTGGATGGTGACTTATATTCCCTATGCCTTATTTCCTCATTGGTAAAGAATATTAACATTGATATTTCAGTGGAGTTGTGGTGAGGATTACAATGAATGCTTTTTTTTTTTTAAAGATTTTATTTATTTATTTGAGAGAGAGAATGAGAGAGAGAGCACATGAGAGGGGGGAGGGTCAGAGGGAGAAGCAGACTCCCTGCCAAGCAGGGAGCCCGATGTGGGACTCAATCCAGGGACTCCAGGATCATGACCTGAGCCGAAGGCAGTTGCTTAACCAACTGAGCCACCCAGGCGCCCTACAATGAATGCTTTTTAAAATGCTTTTTATATTATTAGGTCTCCCACTTACAGATACGTTACATATATCTTTTTGTGTATGTCAAATATTTTATTTAAAAAATAGTGATTTTGATTTGAATTTCCCTGATGGCTAATGATGATGAACATTTTGTCATGTGTCTGTTAGCCATTTGTATGTCTTCTTTTGAGAAGTGTCTGTTTATGTCTTCTGCCCATTTGTTTGACTTGATTATTTGTTTTTTGGGTGTTGATTTTGAGAAGTTCTTTATAGATCTTGGATATCAGCCCTTTGTCTGTAGTGTCATTTGCAAATATCTTCTCCCATTCAGTGGGTTGCTTCTTTGTTTTGTTGACTGTTTCCTTTGCTGTGCAGAAGCTTTTTATCTTGATGAAGTCCCAAAAGTTCATTTTCGCTTTCGTTTCACTTGCCTTTGGAGATGTATCTTGAAAGAAGTCGCTGTGGCCGATGTTGAAGAGGTTACTGCCAATGTTCTCCTCTAGGATTTTTTTTTTTTTAAAGATTTTATTTATTTATTTGAGACAGAGAGCATGAGAGACAGAGAGCATGAGAGGGAGGAGGGTCAGAGGGAGAAGCAGACTCCCTGCCAAGCAGGGAGCCCGATGCGGGACTCGATCCCGGGACTCCAGGATCATGACCCAAGCCGAAGGCAGTCGCTTAACCAGCTGAGCCACCCAGGCGCCCTCTCCTCTAGGATTTTGATGGATTCCTTTCTCACATTGAGGTATTTCATCCATTTTGAGTTTATCTTTGTGTATGGTGTTAGAGAATGGTCGAGTTGAGATACCACCTTACACCAGTTAGAATGGCAAAAGTTGACAAGGCAAGAAACAACAAATGTTGGAGACATTGTGGAGAAAGGGGAACCCTCTTACACTGTTGGTGGGAATGCAAGTTGGTACAGCCACGTTGGAAAATAGTGTGGAGGTTCCTCAAAAAATTAAAAATAGAGCTACCCTATGACCCAGCAAATGCACTCCTGGGTATTTACCCCAAAGACACAGATGTAATGAAAAGAAGGGCCATATGCACCCCAATGTTCATAGCAGCAATGTTCACAATAGCCAAACTGTGGAAAGAGCCGAGATGCCCTTCAACAGATGAATGCATAAAGAAGATGTGGTCCATATATACAATGGAATATTGCTCAGCCATCAGAAAGGATGAATACCCAACTTTTACATCAACATGGATGGGACTGGAGGAGATTATGCTAAGTGAAATAAGTCAAGCAGAGAAAGTCAATTATCGTATGGTTTCACTTATTTGTGGAACATAAGGAATAGCATGGAGGACATTAGGAGACGGAAGGGAAAAATGAAGGGGGGGGATTGGATGGGGAGACAAACCATGAGAAACTATGGACTCCAAGAAACAAACTGAGGGTTTTAGAGGGGCGGAGGTTGGGGGGATGGGTTAGCCCAGTGATGGGTATTAAGGAGGGCACGTACTACATGGAGCGCTGGGTGTTATACGCAAACAATGAATCATGGAACACTACATCAAAAACTAATGATGTATTGTATGGTGACTAACATAACATAATTAAATTAAATTAAATTAAAAAAATAAAAAATAAATAGTGTTTATAAGGTACTTGATGTGGTGCTGAATACAGTAGGTGCCCAATAAATGGTAGCTACCATTGTACTTATTACAAGTTCAAATTACAGGTCTATGTAGGAGAAGAAATGTCTGAGATAAGCATGGAAAGTATTCTGTTTGAAACCCTGTCTGACAATGAGCTACCATAGCCTCCTGGTGCTGAGAGAAAGTACCCAACCATCTAGAATCCTACACCAAATGAAATTGTCCAAGAGAAAGGCAGAATAAAGATTCCAGAGTAAACAAAGACGGGGGGAGTTTACCATCCATGAGGTCTCTCTGAACCAAAGGATGCACTTCAGTAAGAAGGAAGCTGAACCCAGAAGGGAGATTGAGATGTAAGAAACAAGAGTGAGGGAAGACATTTTTAAGTGTGTTGGCCAAAATAAATTAACACTGACTAATTTTTTAAAAGATGAATTTGGAGGGTTAATTTCAGAGGGTTTAGAAATAAGAATGCAGTATTAGAGAAATATTAGAAACCAGCAACATGAAAGACACAGTAGGGGAATCAGAGTTAAACATTGTAAATTTGGGGTACCTGGCTGGCTCAGAGAAGCATGCGACTCTTGATCTCGGGGTCATGAGATTTTTATTATCAAAGGGATAATAAAGAAATCAACTGACTTTAGACTTGCTGAATTCTATGTTAAAAGTTATAGGTAACCAATAAAAGAACAGAGATAGAATATATAACTTCCAAGCTTGCATGTAAGAGAGGGAAATAAAACCCGAACTAGCCAATAGAAAGGAGAATAGAGAAAAAGGAGCAGAAAAATCATGGCAAATAGAAAATATTAATTGAGATGATCAAAATATTTCCACATATTACAAAAATGAAAATGGACTAAACTCTCCTCCTCAAGCACCAAGTCTCAGGTTGAATTTCAAAACAAAGCCAAGGGGCGCCTGGGTGGCTCAGTGGGTTAAGTGTCTGACTTGGTTTCAGCTCAGGTCATGACCTCAGGGTTGTGGGATCAAGCCCCGCATCCCACCCCAGGTCGGGCTCCACGCTCAGCGGGGAGTCTGCTTGGGATTCTCTCTCTCCTTCCCCCTCTGCCCCTCCCCCTTCTCTCATGCACATGTTCTCTCTCTCTCAAATAAATAAATGAAATCTTTAAAAAAAAAAAAACAAAGCAAAACAAAACAAAAAACCCTGTCTGAGGTATCATAGGACATCTGAAGATGTGTAAATGGCAATTCCTACTCCAGAGAACTTACAATCTAGCTGTGGTGGCACATAAACGTGGCTAGCAGATCAGGACACAGACCCAGTCTGTCCTCTAGAATAGTGCTGCCCAATCTCTTTCGTGTCATAGAACACAGAGAAAATGACGTATTTGTATAGTGTATGAGGGCAGGTTGGAAGGGATCTGGTGGTGCTTATATGGTGCTTGATTTTTTAGTGCTTATATTAGGCTTGATTTTTTAAAAATCATGATTTTTTTATGTAATAAATTATGATGAAATATTAAATAGTAAATTTATATAAAGCCTCCAAATAAAAGTTTTTAAATTTTCCAGTGAGTAATTGAGCTTACACCCATTAATATGACTTTTAAAAATCCTTGTGTTGCAAATGATTTCACAATCCCTGAGCGTGATATTTTAATAACTGACTCAAACTTTTGACCATAGACTAGAAACTTTTTACATAGAGGTAGTTCAAATTGTAAAACATTTTTATAACCATTAAAATTTTTCTGCATTTGAAATTATATTTAGAGAACGTAACGGCTCTTCCTTTTTTTACTGGCAAATATTCGATTGTTTATAAAAATGAAATAGATTTCAATCCAAACCCCTCTTTATGTCAAGGGTTTCAGAGTAATGATGAAGCTCTAATTTGTGCAATAGGCAGACAATCTCAGAGCAGATACTCCTCGGTCAGCTAATACACCACTGAAAAGCCCCATTAACCACCAATAAAAAAAGGTATCTAGTACATGTGACATTAGGGAATGGAGCTGCTCCTTGGCATTGTACCCATCAGGGCCCCCAGTGGACCTTCCCAGGTCTGCCCTACCCTGACTGACCATTGCTTAGACTATCCCCCAAGCCCCCTGAACCTCTACCACAGCAGCTCTTCCAGCAGCCCTGTAGGTCCCTGTCCACAGGACAGTGCTGTCACAGGTCCTGGGCCCAGAACTGAGCCTAATCCACAGCCCCATGGGCTCTCATGTGGAAGATGGCTCACTGACTGTGATGGTGGTTAGGGATGATTATGGTGCCTTTGATTACATGTATCTTTATCTCCAAAATGCACTGGAGTTTCATAAAAGGTGAGACATACCCAGTAAGCAGGCCATACCTGAGAGTGTCTTCTCTATGGGAGGTAGTAGGGAAAAGCTTGCAAACCATTGACGTGGAGACCAGGACTTTGGAGACAGGTAGGGCTGCAGTAAGAGGGTGTCAGGTTCAAGTCTCTCAATTTATAAATGAGAGGAGGACTGGGATCCAGAGAGAGAGGGGAAATTCCCTCTGGTCACACGAGGGTATGGATGGATCTACATAACCCCCAGCATCTTCCAATGTAAACAAGCCAGATCCCATGACCCCCAGTGGTACAGGAGGCCCAGGCACCTCAGCCTGAAAGCACATGTCCCTGGGGAGCCAGTGCCATGGTTTCACTGATAACCACTTTGGGTCCTTCATTTTCATTTCTTTAGAGTCTAGGACTAAGAATATAGGCATTTGGAGGAGGAGAATATAGACATTCCTTTGGAGAAAAAGCATACTACTCAGTATAAAAGAAATCAAGGGCTGAGATTCTCTGTGGGTGAGAGGTCCAGCTCTCAAGTCTCAGGTTTAGACCAGAGAACTAAATTTTCCATTTGGGCAAATGGTCTAAACCCCCACATGCATAAAAGTGTTGCTGCATGGAAATACTTTCTTCACTTGAAGGCAGACTGTCCCTTCGGTATCTTCCATGACTCAGATGGATTCTATCCAGATTCCCTCGGAGAGAGAACATTGCTTAGTGGTTACCAAGCTGGGTGTAGGTCCAAACTGGCTTTTACTCCCCTCTTGACCATGTCCTTTCCATGTGACCCCTAATCTCTAAGTCTCAGCTTCATCAGCTGTCAAATGAAAACAATTTGCCTTATTGCTTTACCCTGTATCAGAGTATCTCAACTCTGGCATTAGTGACATTTGGGAGCAGGTTATTTCCTTGTGGTAGGGGCTGTCTTGAGCCTTGAAGGATGTTTAAGAGCATCCTAGTCTCTACACCAGAAGCAATAGCACCCCCCACCCCCCCTGCCCCAGGTTGTAAGAACCAAACCATCTCCGGACATTGCCAAGTGTCTCCTGGGGGAAAATTGCCTCTGGTTGACAATGACTGCTCTCTATATTAAGTGAAACATTTGTGAGACACATGCCTGGCATGTAGCACCGTGGTTATGCCTTGGGTTCAGACCCATCTTTTCCATTTCTGAAAAGCCACTCAAACTCTCTGAGCATCATTTCTTCATTTCAAAATGGTAGACATCATCCAGGTCCACCTCACGGGACAATTATGAAAATCAAACAAGAGCTCTGAAATACAAATGCCAGGTCAGCCACCGAAGCTGCTGAGAGCTGCCTTGACACCCTAGTACTGGGTGGGGGATGTTTTGGTAATGAGGCTGCGTGGCTGAGTTGAGATCCCTCTTTAACCCGCAAAGTGACTTGCAATATGGAAGCACTCAATACATTTTAGGTTCTATTTTTATCCCTCCGTCTTACAGGTGAGGAAGCTGAGGCTCAGAAAGGTAAAGGAACTTGCCCAGTGTTACACAGCAGGGGACACGGAGTCAGGGTGGAATGAAGAAAATATTGACCCCAAAGTTGGGGCTACAGCCACGGCACTTGTGTGCTTGCCAATGACCACAAACGCCACGATGTAAATGGCAGCAGCCCCTTCCCCTAGCCAAGGGAGCCACCATGTATAAAACAGGTCTCTGTTCTTATGGTTGGGGTTGTACCACAGGACAATGGCATACGATAATTTAGATGCTTTTCTCCTGCTTTCAATTCAGAAAAGAGATATGTCCTTAAGAGCTGCTTCAAGGACACTGAAGATGAAATGTCAGAGCCAGCCCCACCTCCACGCTATGAATCACTCCCTTGGAGGGCTGAGCTATGCCTTCCACATCTAGGCTCTTATGTTTAACTTTGCAAATCTTGGTTATTCTGGCTTCCTAGGGAAAACCCCTCTGGTGTCTGCAGCCTCACTCAGAGTCTGAGTGGTTGTTGTGAGCATCCAGCAGGCAGAAGGGGAGCACAGAGCAGGCTGGTCCTCTTAACTGGCTTCTCCTGGGGAAAGTTCCTGATCTCTGGGGCTCTAAAGCCAGCACTCAACAGGCACCATCACTCCTACCTCTTGTCCCCAAACATACTCAGTTGAGTTGCATTCTAGAGGGAAATCCCCCGCTCTGGGTCTTGCCTGGCCTTGGAAATTGTGCTGAGCTGAGGGTGCCTTCACGAGCTGCTGATTTGTGGTTACATAATCATAAGAAGGGAGGCCTACCCAGGGCACAGTGTCATAGCCAATCATACACTTCTTCCTTCCTAAGACTCCACTCTGGGCCCAGGATTCCAGGACTCCAGGCAGCTGAGAGTGCGAGCAGCACGTGAAGATCAGCAGAAGCCCTTTCCAACAGAGACCCGTCACATGGAAGAAGAGGAAGTTTCGGTGAGCTCATGTCAGTGCCTCCAGGAAGATGCCTGGCAAAGTCCTGAATATGTCAGGGAGTGGAGTGTGGGGAGGGGAACGTGAGCTTTGGAGCCAGAGAAACCTGGGTTTGGAATCCCCGATCCAGGGGCACATGAACTGTCTGACCTTCACTAATCCTTAGGAAGAATTAGCTTTGTCTTTTTTTTCCCCCCCCAGATGCTGAAACATATTAAAAAAGACTTGTTATTTAACCTCTCCAGCTCTCTGTACAATCTGGCGATGCTACCAAACTCCGTGGGGGAAGAATGTACAAACATAGCACAGCACATAGCACATGGGAGTGCTCAGTAGGTGCTGTTTCATGTCCTTCCTGTGGCAAATCTTTGTAGAGCACCTGCTGGAAGCCACCATCCTGGGCCCAGTCCCCGGATGGTCACCACTCTGCACAAGACAATGCCAGAAGACTGGGATATGCAGTCGGCACTCACCTCTAACATGGACTCCTCTCCCACCAGCAGGCCACACAAGGCCACACGAGGCAAGTCATCTCCCTTTGCTGAATCCAGGTCTCCTCACCTGTAACATGCGCAGAACATTCCCAGGATCGTGGTGACTCCATGAGATCACACGCCTAATGCAGTGCCTGGCACAGTGAATGAGTTAATACATCTATTCTTTGCTTCTTCCTTTCTACCATCTGCCAAGAACTTGAAACTGCTCAGATATAGGGAACTTTTGAAACTCTTCTCATTGTTGCCTAAACCAGGACAGATATTGCCTGCCCCTCCTACCAGCTAAGTGAATATCAGTAAGATTGGGTGCTCCTCACAACCGCTGATACAGGTCACCATTTCTGTCTTCTGTCTTAGAGGTACTCAACTCTCCCCATTAAATCACCTGGGGACCCTTAAGAAATAATCAGTGCCCAGGGCTTTCTACAGAAGATTCTAGTGGACAGCCAGAATGAAAACCACTGGTTCTTTTTCAGTGGTTCATTTTTCATCTGAAGAGGTGAAAGCTCAGAGAACTGAAGTTAACTGAGTTCCTGGAGTCCAGGCTGGTTGTCCATAGCAAAACAATCCTCCCATTACCACATGTTCTCTCTCTTTTGATTTGGTTGGTTTGTCTGATTCAAAGAGTGAATGAGACTTGAGGAGGGAGTCCCCAGAGTTGGCCATCACAGAACAGAGAGAGCAGTCTCTCTGATTGGCTCAGAATTTCACGGAGTATCTTTACTCCACAGATAATTCCTGAGACATCTGCCATGATCCATGCTCTGGGCTAGACCTGGTGATGCAGTGTGAATGAGACACAGTGCCTGTTCTCGAGAAGCTCATAGCTGGCTGTTATGAGTTGAATTGTATCCCCATCCAGAATTCATAGGTTGAAATCTTAAAACCTAGTGTATTTGGAGATAGGATTTTTATTTTGTTTTATTTTTTGGAGATAGGACTTTTTAAAAATAATGAAGTTAAAAATGAAGCCATTAGGTGGGCCCTAATCCAATACAACTGGTGTCCTTACAAGAAGAGGATGTTAGCTCACAGGGAGAAGACTGTGTGAATACACACGGTCATTTACAAGCCAGGAGGAGGCCTCAGAAGAAAGCAAGCCTGCCAACACTTTGGTTGTGGACTTCCAGTCTCCAGAACTATGAGACAATACATTTCTGTGGTTTACACCACCCAGCCTATGGTGCTTTGTTATGGCAGCCCCAGCAAACCTCAGGCACTGATTTTAAAAAGGAGACAGACAAGGAATTGGTCAACAAAAATACTCCACAATAAACATCAGGATGGCCATGAGCTGGGGTTGGTATGGGAGCCTAGAGGAGGTCTCCAACCCTAGAGGGAGGGTGTCAGAGGCTGACTGAGGAGGATCCACTGGGGAAGAAAGAAAGATTCTGAGTCTTAGAGAACAAGGAGGCATTTGCTGGGGGCAGTAGGAGAGTGGGATGCAGGAAAACAGACTAGGGATGTGAAGATGCAGCAGTGTGAGAGAGGACAGCCTGCTGAAACTGCAAGGTGAGTCAGGGGCTGGGGGGCATCATGCTGAGCTGACAAATGAGGCTTTGAGGTAGGCAGAGGTGGGTTATCTGAAGCCTCGTTATGTCCAGGTAATGGGCCAGGCTTGGATAAATAGGAATCCAGGAGGGGCAGTATGCAGGGCAGTGGCAGGTCAAGTTTCATGAAGTAGCTCTGATGATCCCTTGGAGGCTGGATTTGAGTGGAAAGACTAAAGGCAGGAGATCATCAGGGGCTGCTGCAGCAGCCGCCTGAGAGAGGTGTTAAGGGTCAGAACTGGTGATAGGTCCAGGGCATGCAGAGGCCCTGGTGAGTCCTCTGGTGAAGCTCCGGCAGAGAATAAGGCAGCTTGGAGAAATGGTTTTTTAAGACTTCGTGATTGATGAGGTGAGAAAGGTAGGAGTAGGAGGAGTCAAGGATGACTCTCAGGGTTCTGGCTCGGACATGTGGGTGGATGATGGTGTCAACTGCTAGAGAAGAATTGTCTTTCCCTCCTGTCTTCGTCAGCACAGGCTGCCATCCCAAAATGCCCTAGAATGGGAGGGTGAGCAACTGTCATTGATTTTCTCACTGTCCTGGAGGCAGCAAGTCCAAGGTCAAGGTGGCAGCGTAACCCTGATGAGAGCTCCCTTCCTGGTCTGCAGATGACTGCCTTCTCATTGTATGCCCACATGAGCTTTCCTTGATGTGCACTTAGGGGGTGGGGGGAGGGAGAGGGAGAGAGAAAGCTCTCTGGTGTGTTTTCTTAGAAGGGCACTAATCCCATCAGATCAGGGCCTCATGATTCCATAATCTCATCTTGCCCTAATTACTTCCCGAAGGCCATATCTCCATAACTTTGGGGTTAGGGCTTCAACATATGAATTTTGGGGGATTCAGTCAATTCATAACACCTCTCCACTCAAAAGAGAGAAGTAATAGTGCCCCTATCCCAGCCCACTCCCTGTTGAACCTCTTTGATGCCTTTAGGAGGAAGCACATGGGTTTATATGAATTCATTTATACTTCCACCCATCAGGGGAGGTGGTGGAAACAGAGCCTCTATAGGCAAGTTGGGGGTAAGTGAGGAGTTAAAGTTGAAGACTTCTTCTGACACAAACAGGTTCCCACCCAACCCATGTGAGGCCCTGACCTAGAAATGGGATGTCAGCTGAATCGGATGCACCCCTGCCCTCAAGGATCTCACTATTTTGTAGATCCAGGGGCAACGCTCTTGGGAGGGTGGCTTCAGGTTACGAACGTCTTGCTTCTGGACATGAGGATCCTTAGGGGTGACCCCATCACTCTCCTCTTTGGGACAGGAATTCATCTAATGCTCCAGGCAGGGGACGGGCTGCTGGCCTGACTCCTAAGTTCCTGGTCTGAGTGAGCCCAGCTCAGTTTCTCAGGCTGACAGAAATTGTAACCCAAGTGAACTGAAAGCGTTTAACCTGTCTGACAGAGCATTTGCTAAGTCCAAAGACGTGCAGACTGAAGGTCACTGAACAGGAAGACATTCCTCTAAAAACTGAAAGAATAGGGCAAAGGCTTTCACCAGAGCAGACTCTGCTGTCCCTTCCTGCCCCACCCCCCCCCGGGACCTGCGTTTGCCCAGGGTTATCTGTAGGGTCACTGGGTCTTAGCTCTGACTGGCAGTGAAAGGAAGAGAAGCCAGGGCTACTGTGGTTCAGGTCCTCACTTGCTCTATCTCATTTGAACTCCTCCTAACTCCTTCTTTGTGAAGTGGTTGTTGGAGCCCATCTTGCAGTGGAAGAAATTGAGGCTCTGAGAGGTGCAGTACTTTGCCTAAAAGTAACATGCTAAACTTGCATTTGAGCCTGAATCTGGTTGGCTGCTAAGTCTATGCTCTTTTCATCATTCCACATTACCCACTGGCACACACACTCAGCACTTTCCATGGCTCATAATACTTACCCTATTCTCCTATAAGTCATGGAGACTTAGATCCAGACTTTTCCTCTCCAGTGTAAATGAACAGTTTGGGGGCAATGACCTTCTTGCTTAACCCTTCATTCCCCACCAGATCCAGCAAGGGACCCTATAAATAGTAGTACCCAATAATCGCTTGTTTTTATTGATTTAAACACCTAGAGGCATGTATACCCCATGGTTGGTTCTACCGAAAGGCCAAAACCCACCAACCATGGGTGGCATTTTCCTGTACCCTGAGCTGATTGACTCTCACCACCCCAGCTTTCTTTCTTGCCCATCCTCTTGGGTAGCAGGAGCATCATTCAAGCAGTGAATTCTTCTACCCGGCAAAACTCTAATCAGAGGTGCAAAGAGTTGCTATGTTATCTGGGGAAGGTTGTGGACAGTGGTGCTTTGGACTCTACAAATTCCCAAATCTATGTTGCAAGGTCTGTTTTCAATCATCAGGCATTGTAGGCATCTCCTGGGGCTATAAGAAGAATGCTCTCATTTCAGGACAGAGTATAGCCAAGAGCCAACTTGGCAAGGGCCAGAGGGATATAAATTCAGAGTGACAACCTAAGGAACATGGTTTTAATAGAAACATACTTCTATTTCTTCTCCAATCACATGTCGACTGTCTGTTTGCATGGGGAGACCTGAGCTAAAATGAGGATTGTCAGAATTGGTAATTGAGGGGCTCTGCTTTTCCCCTAAAGCTCTCCTGTCCTCCAGATGACAACTATGAGAGATCACTTGGGTGGCTGGGGACTTCGTGAAGTCAGCATTACAGAACAGCCAGGGCAAGGTATGATTTGCTTTATGCCATGGGGTACAATTCTGACAAAATTTATTCAAGAAAGTGTGAACAAATCCATGGACTGTATTGGGTACATGCTAGGTGGCAATGTTTCAAAGGTGAATAAAACACTTCATTAAGGAGCTTGTGGTCCAATGGAGGATACAGACATGTAAAGAATTACCTACATTAGAATTATTAATGTCACAAATGACATCTTTGGGCAGGGGCTGGGGGGTGGAGAAAAGGCAACTTCACAGAGAATGCTTGGAAAGGCTGAACAGGAGACTTCAGGATGGATGAGGGGGGAAAGAGCATTGCAGGAAGATGGAGGCATTAAAAAAGAGTACAGTGTTGGGGAACTAACCTACTAGAGCTTGTCTGCACCCAAGGTCATGTTTTCAGGCATGGTGGAAAAGTAGGAGATGCCTCTGGACAACTGAATGGAGGTTAGATTACTCATGGCCTCATGCATCACACCAAGAAGCTTGGACTTTCCCTTTAGTAACAGCATGGGAATAACACGGTCAGAGGTGCATGGTGGGTTGAAGGGGACCGGGATGAGGGCTGAAGGAGACCAGGATCCAGGAGACGAAAGGATCTAAAATGGGGCCAATGTGGCGGTACAGGAAGGAGATGATGGAGACCTGAACCAGGACAGGACAGTGGGACTGGAGAGATAGGAAGGACCAGGGAGATAGCTAAGAAGTACCCTTCAGTCAAGTTGGACTCTACAAATTCCCAAATCTGCCAATAAATCAGCTGTTGCCTACCAAAGACCCTTCCAGGTTACCAGGTGCTCAAGATGGACATTGTCCTTCCTGCAGGATGCTTTCATAAAAAGAAATGCAGAGGTTCAGAAAGGAATGCATTCTCATGGACATATGCGGTTCACTGTTTATAGGGCTCCTTCATGTGCATTCTTACTTGTCATTACAGTAAGAGAGGCACACATTGTTAGTATTTAAAATTATGTTTGGGTTTTTCTGATTCTCAAAAATATATAGAAACAGTAATTGTGGAATCCTTAAAATACTTAAAAAAAAAAAAAAGGAGTAGGAAATTAGAATTGCCCTAGTATCCAGATTGATAATGAGTTAATTTGTCGGTAAACCAGTCACTTATAACACAACGTTAAGTGAAAAAATACAAAACGACATTTCAATCCCAATTTTATAACAATAACAACAAAAGATATTTTTCTAGCTTTTATTGTGGTTACAAAATTGGGATTGAAATATAAATAAGATTTACTCTTTTTTCTTGCATTGCATTGCAACCTTTTTTAATGTTAATAAATCAAAACGGCAAGCCTAATTTCGCATTCCTGGACAATACTCCAACATACAGGTGTGCTGTAATTTATTAATACAATTATCTGCTAATAGATGTTGAGGGACATTTAGGTGATTTCATACATGGACATTTTTGCTTTCATCAACATGCTTTGCTAAACACCATGTAACATGCATTTCCTCCCTTTTATTTCCCAATTTTTCTTACAGCAAATTCCTAGAAGTGTAACATCTGGGTAAAAGGAGATGTGAATTTCAAAGACTCGATACTTAATTGTTGATTTGTCCGCCACACCTACCCACAGGGAACGAGCCAGCTTCTATTATCCACCGTCATCAGCACTGATCATTATCTTTAAAAAAGCTTTGTCAATCTGATACACACACAACCGTATCTCCTCCTGGGGTTAACTGGAGCGTCCTTACCACTAGTGTGGTTCAACGCCTTTTCTCGTCTTATAGATGAGGAAATTGAGGGTGCGTGGCTTGCCCAGACAGTGGACCCAGGAAGCCGCCGAGGGTGGACGGAAGGCCCCCCACGCAGACTCCCGGGGCCGCAGACTTCCCAGCGTGTGATTGGTACTGCCCCTTCGGTGTGGGAAGAGTCGCCCCAACTTCTCCATGTTGACTGGGTTTCCTTTCACTGGGACCGCACCCTCAGGAGCTGCAGAATACGCCCTTCCTCGTGAGGGGCAGCGGCTCCCTCAGCCTGTCAGAGGACCCCGCCGCGGGGACAGTGCATGCTGTGCTCTGGGCGGAGGCCACAGGGATGGCACATGCTTAGATGGCTGGTTTCTGTTGAGCTCTTGGAAAGAAAATGACACAGGGAACTGAACCCCGTGTTCTTTTGAGAAAACAAGCCTGGGCTGTCAGGCCGCTGCCAGGAACCCTTCCTTGCTGCCTGGGTGCAGGCTCTGCAGCCTGGCCCACAAGGCACCTAGAACCCCGCCTGGCCCACCTCCGCCACAGGGGCCACACCGGGGTCCGTCATGCCAGTACTGTTTGCTTCCGCTGCATGTTTTCCTGGAATCTGCCTGTTTCTTGTCCTTCTGGGCTCAGTTTCAATGTGGCCTTCTTCAAGAAGCCGTCTGCCTCTTCGCTGCTGTCAGGGCCTTCTGAGCTTTCTCCACCTGAAGTCCTCCCCTGGGGATAGGATTGGTTGTTTATGTGTTGCTCTTTCTTCTCCCGAGAAGGCAACGCGTCTTACTCACCCCTGAGCCAAGAACCCACACAGTCCTGGCCACGGGGCTGCACATTCTAAAGGTGAATGGACTGAGTGGGTGTTGGAAAGCCCACAGGGAACCTACAGGATTCCATGGGAGGTGAGCTGCGGACTCCTTCATTCACTCAACGTGCGTTCACCGAGGGGCCACAGTGAGCCTGACGCTGTTGCGCACAGCGATATAACAGATGTTCCCGTTCCAGCACCGAGGAGGTCAGGTTTCCAGCAGCCGTGAGTGTTGGCAGCCCTCAGCCGTGTCCCTCTATGGGAATGTCCTCGGCCGAAGAGAAGTGCCTAGCCCAAGCTTTCACTCCCTCTTTGAGGCAGGTTCATCCAAAACAGGTCAACGGGAGGGTCTTGTCTCAGTTTGAGACAATGCTGAAGGGCCATCTGCCCAGCCCTGTTCCCCCCACTGTCTCACAGGGCTTGATCCCAAAGACTCTCCCCAGGAAACTTCTTGGGTGCACACCTCCGTCTCAGAGTCTGCTCGCTGGGGATCCCACCCTGTGACAGTGGCAAGCAAAACACACACGACACCTGTCTCACATAGCTGTGAAGCTGGCTTTGTCATCGGACCCACCTTCGTTTCTCCCTAAGGCTTCTCCTAGAACATCCAGCCCCATTAGAGGGGTGCTCGTGGGTCCACTTGCCCATGGCCCAAGCAAAACTCTTGTAGCCACACCGTTCCCTGTGGTCACAATTAAGACGAGAACAGGACTGCAACATTTGTACTTGTTCCATAAACCTGGTATGGAGTGTCTTCTGATGCCCAGCACAGAGATACGAAAGGTGCAGCTCTTGACTTCTAAGACCATCGTCTGGACAGGAAGATGGACAAGTAACCAGACAGTTGGGGACATACGGGGACAAGGGCCCCAGTGAAGTCCTACAGAGTGCTATGGGGGCTCAGAGGACATGGTGATGGCCTATTCACGGGGCCAGGGAAGGATTCCCAGAGAAGCAGAAGGAGGAGAACAGGGTGAGGGCAGTGTTGATCAGATAAAGAAGGAGAAACGAATTTCAGATTGAAGAAATATGTGCATAAAAGCACAACTAGGGATGAGTGAACCAGCACATTCATGTCCATTGTTCATTGAGCTCTGTGACACCTGAATGAGGGTGTCTGCAGTGATCCTTATCCCTATTTTATAGATAGAGAAACTGAGGCCCTGGGAAGATAACTAGCTTCTTTGTAGCCGCTGGACTTGAACCTGAGTCTTCTGATACCAAATCAATGGCTCTGTTTATTGCCCTGGTCAGCAAACACTGAATTTTTCTCCAGTGGCCAGCACCGTGCCCAGTGAGGATTAAAAGGCATGTAATAGCAAGGCTCGACTCCTGATGAGCTTGCATACTGCATAAAAAAACCAAAACAACATGATAAGGTCATGGGACCAAGGCTGGACTAAAGGTTCATGCAAATGCCCCGGGATCATGGCAGAGGTAGGCCCCAGAGAAATGTGCTTAGCCCTGTTTAATATTTGGTACCAGTGATTTGGACAAAGACATATAAAGTCCACTTATCACATCTGTGGCTGACATGCAGCTGGGAGGGATAGAAGAAATGATTGATGACGAAATCAAACTTCTAAATGATCTCAGTTGGCTGGAACAATGAGCCAAATCCAGTGAGATGAAGTGCAGCAGGGGGCCCTGTGAGGGCCAGCATTTCCCTTCAAACAATCAATTGTGTGAGAATAGATGGGAGCCCAGCCCGGCCCCCCCGCACCCCCCCCCCCCCCCCCCCACCATAAGGGAGAGATCTAGGGACTTCCCCAGGCCTCAAGTCTAACTTACACCAAGTATTTAAATTAAAAGTGTAGCAAACTAGCACGCCCTTAGTCTGTGTGAAGGTTATGGTCAGAGCTGTGGCGCACATTTAATGGGACATTTCGTGAATCACTTTGGAGGTGGCCTGATCTGGGGGGTGGGGCAGCATCTTCACATGGAAGGAGGAAGTTATGTGTGCATTTCTTCATCTGAACAATTCTCCTGCACCTGCCATACGACTGGTCCTGGATAATGTGGCATGTTGGTCGAGGACACACTGGGACCTGGCAGAGGATTGAACTTATATTGTGCTGTTCATCTGTTGTGTGGTTCTGGGAGTCACAGAAGCTTTGCTAGGCTCCAGTATCCTTATAGAACGGGGGCACATCCATTTCAATTTCAAAGGGTCTTGTGAATAATGAATGAGATCATGCATGTAGAATGCTAGACACAGGGTTTAGCCCGAGATGGTATTAAAAACATAACACATACTGTTTACTGTCCAGACAAATCCAGAGACATCTGTAAATAGGCAGTGGGACCCCAGGTCCCTTAGACTTAGGTTTAGAGCCAGGCCTTCAGTCTTCAGATAAGTTTCAGAAAGGATGATTTTTCTTTCTGTAATTATGCCTTTCTGATTTGGGTGTGTGTGCATGCGTGTGTGCATGTGTGTGTGTGTGTGTGTTTTCAAGTGCAGTAGAGTTCAAGATTGTGGAAGGACCCAGCTCTGGAATCCCTGGGGCATTAAACAGGTGAGAGAGACAGGCATCCACCTACCTCATGATGCTCCATGGCAGGCCCGGCCCGTCAGGTACCAGAAGGCATCTGAATGCGGGTAAAGGTCAAAGCTATGTTGGCTGCCAGGGAGACGTGGGCCTGATTTCCAAGTCCGGGCCAGGGCGTCCTCAACCCACTTTGATTCAAGTTGATCTCCAGGCCCCTGGGGCTCGGTTTCCTCATCTGAAAAGTAAGAGGATTAGACTAGCTGAGCGCTTTCTAGATATGCACACTTGGAAAAGTGCTGCCTGTGTTGACGTCAGCTTGGTGACGCTCCACTCAGCTACATTCCGAGCACTCCATGTCAGCCTAAAGGGGGAGAAAGTCCTCCTGGCCATGGGTAGCCAGGCAGGAAAAAACAAAAAAATACTGGCAGGTCCTTTCCTGCCAGCTTCAGCAGCCGCACTCCTGGGCCACGGTGTTGAGTTCTTCTCCCTGCTCTGGGGGAAGAAAGGAGACGCAGCTGCTAACACTCCCGTGAGCTGAGCTGCTCACGCATTTCTTTGAGTGTGCCCAGGATATTACAACTTGAATGAAGCAGTGAGAGTGTATGCTTTCCATTTCCGTCAATAAATCTCTTTGAAATTGTATTTTTGATGACAGCGTTAATAATGAAGTGACAAACGAGTTGGAGACTCAAGCTCACTTTGTATTGCAATATGGCACATATATACTTATCTCAATTGACAACTTCTGTTAAGAGAAATATTATCTACAGCATAATTAGATGCAACTTTACATTGTGTTTTTATTTCAAATGAAAAAAAAATGTCCTGTTAAAATGACAGTGTTAGATGGCCAACTGTCTTTTTCTGGAAAAAATGGTTTTTCTTTCTGAGGTAATGCCTTTCCCTTTTGAGGGGCTAGGGTGTTAAAACTGTCATCCTTTTATGAAATGACATAGCAACTGGTGGAAGATGTTTTTGTTTTTATTTTAAATTATTTCTAATTGTATTACTTGGAAGAATAACAGGTTAATAAACTTATGGGTATTTCTCTCTTTAAAAAAACATTTCCCGGGGCACCTGGGTGGCTCAGTTGGTTAAGCGACTGCCTTCGGCTCAGGTCATGATCCTGGAGTCCCGGGATCAAGTCCCGCATCGGGCTCCCTGCTCGGCAGGGGGTCTGCTTCTCCCTCTGACCCTCCTCCCTCTCCTGCTCTCTGTCTCTCGTTCTCTCTCTCTCAAATAAATAAATAAAATCTTTAAAAAAAACAAAACAAAACATTTCCCTGGTCCAGGAAGTACAAACAAAACAAAACAAAACAAAAGCCCGAAAACAAATTTAGAAAGAATTTATGCATTATATTCCTACAGTAAGGAGGTAGATTTAAAACCATTAAATAAAATACATGGTTGTGATGGATGGTTAATTTTGTGTCAACTTGCTCGTGCCACAGGCGGCCCAGATATTTGGTCGAACGTTATTCTGGGTGTTTTTGGATGAAATTAACATTTAAATCAGTGGACTGGGTAAATAAGATCGCCTGCCCTCAACGAGACAGATGGGCCTCATTCAATCAGTTGAAGGTCCAGCTGAGTAGAACAAAAACGTTGACCCTGCCCGGAGTAAGAGAGAATTTCTCCCACCCGACTACCTTCAAACTTGGGTATTGGCTTTTTTGCTGACTTCAGACTTGAACGAAAACATTAGCTCTTCCTGGGTCTTGAGTCTGCTAGCCTTCAGACTAGAACTAACCATCAGTTCTCCTGGTTCTCAGGACTTTGGACACAGACTAGAACTGAACCACCAGTCTCTAGCTTGCTGACTCACCCTGCTTGATCCTGGGACTTGTCAGTCTCCATAATCATTACATGAGCCAATTCCTTCTTTTATATATATATATATATATATATAATTTATCCTTGACTCCCAAACCCAGTGTATTTAGAATCAACCAGGCTACATTTCCCTCAATATACAGCTCTGAAAATGTCACCAGAGGTCCCTAAATAGCTCATGTCAAATAAAAAGAGCAACTGCTCTCTGAATCCACTTCTTTGGGACCTTCTGCCTCTCTCACTTAGCCCCTGTTTCTTCTGAGTAGAATGAACTCCTTCCCATTCCATCTTTATCGTCAAAATCCTACGTGTTCTTGAAGGCCAGTTTCAAGTGTCACTGCCAAAGGAAGTCTCTGTTTTGCCTCCGCTAACTGCACGTGATTACGTCTACACAGCACGCGGCCGCCATGTCTTAGCATCGGGCTCCACTTTACTGTGTGCTTATCTGTCTATTTCTGTTTCTTCCCTCCCCGTTGGGTGGACAGACAGTGCTCAAGGGCAAGAGGTGTCTTTCTCTCTTCCTCCTGTGCTAGCGTAGCTAATAAATATGGGACGAGTTGAATGCAATCGAACAGTTCTCCCGAGCTCATCTGACTGAGACAACCCACACAAAATTGTTGGGTTCTAAATTTGAGCGGGAAATCTCAAGACATCAAATGTCATCTCCTCCGTGCCATCTCCCTACCGTGGAGTCAGGATAAGCCTGAAACGGCCCTGTCTTGGAATTGGTTTTCTTTGGCAGCAGCCATGAAAAGGCCTCAGGTGTGAGTGGGAAGGAAAAAATAAAGTCCAGTTTTCAAATCTGGAAAACAACAACAACAACAACAGTAGGAAGTGTTGGGATAGATTTTTTTCTGAAGTTTGTGAGGAAGATGCATTCACCCCCCACTTAGATTTACCCAGCAAGCTTCTTCCTATAAGACAAGCCACCATGGCCATGCAGCATCTGGGGGCTACCCAAGGCAGTGGCACTGGTACTAATCCGCTAATTATAGATGGATATGCATACAGCTTAGCATGGCATTCAAGGCTCTTTTAGCTTAGTCTGACCCTAATCTACAGTTACAACCTTATTCCTCCTCCTCCTCGGCTCACTCAATTCAGCTCAGTGCAGCTGAGCCAACATTTGCCATATCCTGCGCTATGCCAGGAGACCAGAAAGGCATTGAGGATGCCAGGATGGAGAAGATCCAGGCCGTTTCTTCAAGAGGATCAACATGAGGTGGTTCTCAAGAAGGAGAGCTGTTCACCAAACGGGGAAGGGAGAAGACAGAGGAAGTTAGCACGCTGAGCCCTCCTGCAGAAAACAGTGACACCAGACAGAGCTGGACTTGCTTGTTGTAGATCTTGTGGATGCCCAAGTGAAGTGCTTATAAGAATAGATTTCTATTTACTTTCTAGGGATAATAATAACATTTTTTAAAGATTTTATTTATTTATTTGAGAGAGAGAGAGTGGTAGGGAACGGCAAAGGGAGAGAGAGAGAGAGAGAAGCAGACTGCTTGCTGAGCTGGGAGCCTGATGCGGGGCTCAATCCCAGGACCCTGGGATCATGACCTGAGCCGAAGTCAGACACTTAACCTACTGAGCCACCCACGTGCCCCAGTAAGATTTTTAAAAATTACATTTTGTTGCTATTGTTGTATAGTAACCTTATTCAAATTACTTAATTTTTCGAGCCATGCTTACTCAACTTTAAGATGAATGTCAACATACATAGTAGCTTCTCAAAAAGCGTTTTGCAACCAGAGTGGATAAGAATGCTCCATAGATTTTCAAATAGTATTTTATTTCTACCAGTTTGTGTACACATGGTATACAGCAGTGTTTGATAGGCTGTATTCCCGGGGAGGGGAAAGGAGGGGCGCTCAGGAACCAGGACCTCTTCCAAGTCACATTCAGGCGTCACTTGGTGACCCCACATAGATCACTTTATTTTTCTACCCCTCCCTCATGCCTGACTTAGAAGACAAGGAATATTGTATCTGTCTTATATCTACCTCCTCCAAAGATAGAGAAGATGATTTAGAGCCCAGGAGACAGTGAGTACCTTTGGGAAAATAGAAGGCAAGATTTTTTTGTCATTCTCTCTCCCTCTCGTTCCTTTGCTGTTGCTCTTCTTTGCCAAAGACAGTTTTTTATGACATGTTTTGAATTTTCAAGGCTGGTAAGACCTCCAGCTTGGAAAACAAAAGCACTTAACTGCTAGAATGCCCTGGTTTAGATGTCAAACTCGGAGAAGCTTGACAAATACCTTGAGGGTGAAAGATGCGTGTCTATCTTAGAAGTAAGCACAGCCCTGGGGGACAGCTGTCCCGCCCGGGAAGGGCCCTGGGGTCAGGACACCTGGGTTTGAATTCCTGTGCTGCTTTTCATCAGCTGTTTGACAGTGAGCAAATGAATTCACTTCTCTGGTTCTTACTTTTTTTGGTATATAAAATAATCATATGTTATCTATCTCTCTTACAAGGTTTCACATCCACATAGACTCTCCATATAATTGCTCTTGTAGCTCATGAACTTGGAAGATGACGTTGTATGGAAGGCTCCTGAAGCTCTGTACATCTTTGATGCCCCATGGAGAAACATCTCTATCTTCTCTAGCTTCACTCACTCCCATGGTGACCTAGTGTTTCCTGGCCTCAAATACCATCTACATGTTTGTGGTTGTCATCTACCTAGACACTCTGCACCTCCTCTTGAATGTCTAACAAGCATCTCAAACTCAACCTGCTTCACCTACAAATTATCCCCATCTCAGCACATGGCAACTTCCTCCAGCTGCTGAGGCTCAAAACCTCAGAGTCTTTCTTGACTCCTCTCTCTCAAATCCATGTTCAAGCTATCAGCAAATCCTGGAGGCTCTCTTTAGTTTCACCATATATTCCAGAACCCCACCCCTTCTCACCACCTCTCTCGTTAGCATTCTGATCCAAGACACCATTTGCCTTCACCTGGATTCTGGCAACTGACCAGACTCTCTGCTTCTGGACTTGCTCATTTAGAAACTCTTCTCAATACAGCAGCTAGCACCATTCTATTTTAAAAAACTAAGACCAGTCCTTTCACTCCTCTGTTCAAAACCTTCCCAAGATGCTTCACTTCTACAGAGTCAAGCCAAAGTTTTCCCACAGTCCCCACGGCCCCCGTACCTCTCTGACTTTTGGCTCCTTCCACTCCAAGCTATACTCATCTCTTTGCTGCCCCTGGGTACCCCAGGCTCTCTCCTGCTCAGGGCCTTCACTCCAGTGGTTTCTTCTGCTTTCAATACTAGCTTCCCAAAAGTTCCATGTTTCGCTCTCTCATTTCCTTCCACTTTTGTTCAAATGTCACCTTCTCAACAAAGCCTTCCCTGACTACCCCCATTTAAAACTGCACCCCAGTACCAGCCCTCCTGATCCCCTTCCCTACTTTTTGGTATCCATAGCACTTTTGACCTTCCAATATGCTATATTTTACTTACAGCTAGAATATAAACTCCGTGAGAGCAGATAGTTTTATTTTTTTGTTCACTGATGTATTCCTCTGCAACCATGACTGGCCCCTAGTAGGTACTTAATAAATATTTGTTGAATGAATGAATGAATAGTATTTTTTTTTCCTGTAAATAACAGTAAGGAGCATCAGTTCATGTACCCTTAAAAACAACCACTGGCTACATTATCTTCCATTTACAGACTAAAAAAGCCTAAGCTCTGAGAGATTAAATAATTTGCTTCAAGAGTGTGTGTATGGACAGATTAAATCAGGTCTCACAATCTGCAAACCCATGCTCTATTGCATTACATTTGAAAAGCACCCTAAAATTTATGCTTAAAAATTTTTTTTTTTTTAAATTTCTGGCCTTACCTCCTTGCATCATTCCTTCAGGCTCCAGCATCTCTGAGGACGGTTAGGTGAGAAGGGATTCTGTGCCCCACACACATCCCACAGTGATCTGTACATGTGCTGAGTCTTGGCTCTGTTCCCAGAGTCTTTTCTGTCCCCTCTCCACTGGGGCATGAGAGTGTGGAAAACCAGGCTGGGGAGGGTTGGTGTCTCATGCAAATGTTGGCAAGTCCCTTGGCTTCATGTCCCAGTGCCTGACACCACCTCCCGTCTCTAGGCTTCTGAAACAATTTTTTCCTTTCTTCACACAGCTTTTGTCTTCCTGCTCTTAGCTTGACGTTGTGTCTGGCCACACAGGCCATGTTGGCTATTTTTACTGACAGCGGCCACCAGCGCATATGGTTCCTATTACCACAAACTGTTACCTTCATTGAAACCAGTTTGCAAATGAGTGGACTGCAGACAACAGGGAGGTCAAGTCCACGTGGCCACTCACGGGGCTCCTGGGATTGGCCTGGACAGGTATGTTGGTCTTCATGAATGTCCTTGAAACCAAATTGGGCTTAACAAAATATTGATTAATTACACAGATTTTTTTTTTTTTCCTTCTCCTTTTCCTCCATGCTCAATTCAGTAGGTTTTCAGTGAGGTCGAATTTCAAAGACAGGCTGCCTTTTATAGAGAGACAAATTTGAGTTGTGTTTCTTTCCATTTGGGGAGCTGGCTCCATGATGATATCTAGATGGGACATGATGCATGTTAACCCCTTGGGGAGTGACAAATGATGCCAAGCAGCTGTCCCGTGAAGAGAATACGAGTAGATGATGGGATGTTCTGGGTCCCGAGCACCTTCTGCCTCTAGGAAGACGGGTAGAGACACCCAGAGCATCAATGCTATTGAGAGCACCTCCCTCAGGATGGAGAATACCTGAGAAGTCACAAAACATTTTCAAACACAGCATCTCGTTTGAGTCTCATAGCCTTGCTTCGAGACGGGGTTTTTCATTTCTGTCTTCAAGGTGAGGGGAGAGAAGCTTTGAGGGCCTCGCTCACTTCCCCAGGTCTCCGTGCCTAGTAAGAAACTTCGGCCTGGAGCTCATGCCCCACACTCTAGTTGCCTGAATGGCCTGAAACCAAACCAGGTGAGGCTTGTTCAAAGGCACAAGCTAGCAGCTTGCAGCGGGGCCTGATGGGGCATGTCTCATCGTAACTGGAAGTTGGCATTGAGACCCAGGCTCACTGTGGCTTCTGAAGCTGCTGCCTCTCCAGCTGCATGGCCGTAAGAGGGGTGGAAACAAAGAGCATCTTGAGTTATGGCAATGCGCTGCACACAGGCCCTCCAGAGCAGCGAGGAGGTAAAAAGGAGAGCTCTGGAGAGGGAATGAGTCTGGAGCTCGGGGCAAGTCGTTAGGAGACCCCTTCCAGCCTGAGCGGCTGTAATCTGGGACCTTCCTACCCGGCCCTCCAAGGTCTTCTGGCCTCCGCTCTCCCCTGCCGACCAGGTTCCAGCTCTGCTATGTCCTTTTAGCTTGTCAGACATACACACAGCTTTTTCCCACTTCAGGGTCCTTGGGCATGTTATTCTCTTTACCTAGAACACTCGTCATCTGTTCTTTGCCAGTCAGTTTCCTACATAAATGTCCCCATCTCAGAAAGTCCTTCCTTGGCCACGAAAATGGGTTGAATAGTGACCGCCTCCCCACCGCCTTCAAAAAATATGTCCATGTGCCAACATCTGAAAACTGTGGAGGTGATCCTGTTTGGAAAAAGGGTCTTTGCAGGTGTGATTAAGTTCAGGGTCTTGAGACGACATCATCCGGTATTTAGGGTCGGCCCTAAATCCAATGACAGGTGTCCTTAGTCCTTATAAGAAGAAGAGAGAACGTGGAGACGGGCGGAGAGAAGAAGGCAGTGTGAAGATGAAGGCAGAGACTGGAGTTGTGCAGGTCCGCGCAAAGGAATGCTGACAGTCACCAGAAGCAGGACGAGGCAAGGAATGAGTCCCGCCTGGAGCCTTCAGACCGTGTGGCCCGCTGATACCTGCCGTCAGAAGTCTGGCCGCAGAGCTTGGAACAGAACTCTCTGCTCTTTTGAGGCCACTGAGTATGTGGTCATTTGCTCCAGCCGCCCTACATGTGGAATGAGTAAGTTCTGACTTTTCTGGCTTCATGTCACTCCCCATGTCCCTCCACACTTCACGGCTGTCACACTCCTCTCCCCACTGCCCCCTCCCTCCTCAGTTCCTTTACACATGCAGCTCCCTCTGCCCAGAGGCCGCCAGCCCCTTCCCTACCCGGCAGACTCTAACTAGTTCTTCCGGACCGATGACAGAGCCTTCTAGGGGAAGCATGGCCGAGGGTCCGTCCCCATGGCCCATCGTTCCCATCTCTGCTCATGCGGTGTCTCAGTATGTGGCTGACTTCCCAGTAGTCTCTGAGCTCTTTGGGAGGCCAGGACCAGCCTCGTTCCTGTCTGTAACCGGGCACCCGGCGCTGGGCCTCGCACTGACAGGGCACTCTGCGCAAGGGTGGTAAATACTGACTCTTTGCAGAAAATGGCTATCATCGTCCACTTTTTAAAATAGGCCTTTTTTTTTTTTTTTAGAACAGTTTAGGTTTACAGGACAATTAAGATTGTATAGAGTTTCCATATACCTTGCACCCAGGCTCTCCCATTATTCACGTCTCACGTTGGTAGGGTATGTAGGCTACAGTTAATGAGCCAATATTGGCACACTATTATTAACTACGGTCCATGTTTTATTCAGATATCCTCAGTTTTTACCTCATTTGTGGTTTTCGTGGTTCCCAGATCCCACCATTACATTAAGGGGTCATGTCTCCTTAGGCTCCTTTTAGGTGTGACAACCTTGACAGTGTTGAGGGGTACTGGTCAGGTATTTTATAGGCTCTCCCCCTCTCGTAATGTAATATCTTTCTCACGAGTAGACTGGGGTGATGGGTTTATAAGAGGAAACTCTCACAGATGTAAAGTGCCACATCACATCATCACGTCATATCAAGTGTGCATCTATCAACATGATTTAGGATCGTTGATACTGACCTTGATCACCTCACCAAGGTAGTATCTATCAGGTTCCTCCACTGCAAAGCTATTTTTCCCCCCTTTTTCATACTCTGTACCCTGGAAGGAAATCACCATCAGCCACTACAATTTGTTCTTAAGCCATCATTATGCTTTGATTAACTAAGTGGTGCTCTAGAAACATCCACCATTGATTAATTGTCCCAACACTCTAAATGGGAAACTGAGGGTCGGAGGGGTTTCCAAGGTCATAGAGACAGTATG
The DNA here is from genome assembly GCF_011800145.1 of Mirounga leonina. Classification (NCBI taxonomy): domain Eukaryota; kingdom Metazoa; phylum Chordata; class Mammalia; order Carnivora; family Phocidae; genus Mirounga; species Mirounga leonina. Next base: position 24,319,098 of record NW_023270433.1, on the reverse strand, counting down.
AATGGAGACGAATTCAGTTAGGCTGGACTCCAAATACCCTCTCTATACTGCTTCCCCAGAGTACTAATCAGCTAAATCCTTAACATGGACTTCCAAGTGTCCTGGGTCTTGCTTTGCTGAGAATGAAATGGAAACCTGGATCGGGAGCAGTAATTTACCATCTATACTGCCTTTGGAAGCATCTTAACATACAGATTTATTCCATGTACCAACTTAAATCTCTTTATGCACCCCCAATACCATGAGCATCAACTCATGTCAGCTCTGCCTGGAACACTGAGGGCATGTGGGACAGTAGCTCTGGCAATCTGGCTCGGGTATTCCGCACATTCAGAGCTGAGAGGCATGGGAGGACAGAAAGTGCTTTAGGATTGTTGTCAAGGCTATAGGGAAGATATGCAGGATAACACCCCAAAATATCAGTGTTTAAGGGACTTGGAGGTCCAGAGAATGGTAGTGACCACCACAGGCTCCCTATTCAGGGAGATATTGGCAGAGCTGGAACCAGAAACATCTTTAGTTTGGCTCAGGACTCTTTTTATTTGAGAGAAGTGGCCTCCAAGAAGCGAAGTCATGGTTGATCATTGTTCACACTCAGCAGGTTCCATTGGTAAGAAGAGGGTCTAAGAAATGGGTTTTCCTTGTCTGGTGAGCTATTGTCTTCATAGCACTCTGGTACCATTTGGGGGGCCATGTTGGGACATATAGGTGAAGGGCCTATAATAGAGCTTATAAAAAGATTGGAAACACTAAGAGAGAGGGGGAGACTCAATGAGCTAAGATCTATTATATCATCCCTTCTGACTGGGAAAACATCTTGCTTTTCCCTGCGGCCATTTCCAGAGCTTGGATGAGGAGCAGTGACAGGATTGCAGGACCACTAATCTATATGACCATGAAGAAAAACCAGGTAACACAGGTTGGATCCTTTTACTTTTTTTTTTTTTTAATTTTATTATGTTATGTTAGTCACCATACAATACATCATTAGTTTTTGATGTGGTGATCCACAATCCACTGTTTTCGTATAACACCCAGTGCTCCATGCAGTACGTGCCCTCCTTAATACCCATCACCGGGCTAAACAATCCCCCCTCCCCCATCCCCTCTAAACCCCTGTTTGTTTCTCAGAGTCCATAGTCTCTCATGGTTCATCTCTCCCTCCAATTCCCACCCCCCTCATTTTTCCCTTCCTTCTCCTAATGTCTTCCATGCTATTCCTTATGTTCCATAAATAAGTGAAACCATATGATAATTGACTTTCTCTGCTTGACTTATTTCACTTAGCATAATCTCTAGTCCCTTCCATGTTGATGTAAAAGTTGGGTATTCATCCTTTCTGATGGCTGAGTAATATTCCATTGTATATATGGACCACATCTTCTTTATCCATTCATCTGTTGAAGGGCATCTCGGCTCTTTCCACAGTTTGGCTATTGCGGACGTTGCCGCTATGAACACTGGGGTGCATATGGCCCTTCTTTTCACTACATCTGTGTCTTTGGGGTAAATACCCAGGAGTGCAATTGCTGGGTCATAGGGTAGCTCTATTTTTAAATTTTTGAGGCACCTCCACACTGTTTTCCAAAGTGGCTGTACCAACTTGCATTCCCACCAACAGTGTAAGAGGGTTCCCCTTTCTCCACAACCTCTCCAACATTTGTTGTTTCTTTCCCTGTCCATTTTTGCCATTCTAACTGGTGTAAGGTGGTATCTCAATGTGGTTTTGATTTGGATTTCCCTGATGGCAAATGATGATAAACATTTTTTCATGTGTCTGTTAGCCATTTGTATGTCGTCTTCAGAGAAGTGTCTTTTCATATCTTCTGTCCACTTTTTGACTTGATTATTTGTTTTTTGGGTGTTGAGTTTGAGAAGTTCTTTATAGATTTTGGATACCAGCCCTTTATCTGTAGTGTCATTTGCAAATATCTTCTCCCATTCTGTGGGTTGCCTCTTTGTTTTGTTGACTGTTTCCTTTGCTGTGCAGAAGCTTTTTATCTTGATGAAGTCCCAAAAGTTCATTTTTGCTTCTGTTTCACTAGCTTTTAGAGATGTATCTTGAAAGAAGTTTCTGTGGGCGACATCAAAGAGGTTTCTGCCTATGTTCTCCTCCAGGATTTTGATGGATTCCTGTCTCACATTGAGGTCTTTCATCCACTTTGAGTTTATGAATGGTGTTAGAGAATGGTCGAGTTTCATTCTTCTGCATGTGGCTGTCCAATTTTCCCAGCACCATTTATTGAAGAGACTGTCTTTTTTCCATTGCATGTTTTTTCCTGCTTTGTCAAAGATTATTTGAGTATAGAGTTGAGGGTCCATATCTGGGTTCTCTATTCTGTTCCATTGGTCTATATGTCTGTTTTTGTGCCAGTACCATGCCATCTTTGTGATCACAGCTTTGTAATATAGCTTGAAATCAGGCAACATGATGCCCCCAGCTTTGTTTTTCTTTTTCAACATTTCCTTGACGATTCAGGGTCTTTTCTGATTCCATACAAATTTTAGGATTGTTTGTTCCAGCACTTTGAAAAATGTCATTGGAATTTTGATCGGGATGGCATTGAAGGTATAGATTGCTCTGGGTAGCATAGACATTTTAACAATGTTTATTCTTCCGATCCATGAGCATGGAATATTTTTCCATCTTTTTGTGTCTTCTTCAATTTCTTTCATGAGTGTTCTGTAGTTCCTAGAGTATAGATCCTTTACCTCTTTGGTTAGGTTTATTCCGAGGTATCTTATGGTTTTTGGTGCTATTGTAAATGGAATCGTTTCTCTAATTTCTCTTTCTACAGTTGCGTTGTTAGTGTATAAGAAAGCAACTGATTTCACCAACTAACTCTGGATCCTTTTACTTGTATAGGGTTTGTGGGATTACAACATCAAGGGACATCTAAAACTGTTCAGAATAAATTCCTTTTAAGATATTTGTATAATAATAACCTCCAAAGTATCAAATATGTGTAGAGAAATCTCTCTCCTATACTATCTCCTGTGTGTCTTCCAGTGAATTTGACATGACTGTCTTCATTTTACAGAGGAATAAATGAAAGCTTAAAGAAGTTAAGTCTCTTATTTGAGGCTATGGAGCTAAAACTGGATTCAAGATTTCAATCCTGATCTTTTGACAATCTGATGGTGATCATCTTGGTTTCTTGTTTCTGTTTGTAACACACACCTATTTATTCTAAATATCCCCTGATGCATTCTAAATCCAGATATTCTAATCAGTAACAACTGAAGAGGCAGTTTCAGGAGACGGATAACATATTCTATTTCCACAAATTGAAAAATAAAAGGGGAGTGGGGAGCTAAGGGATTTGGGGGTGGATCTTAGGGGTCTTGTTGCTCCAGGGAATGCTAAAGATGCCAAATGCACCAGGGAACTGGCTGAGGAGGAAGCAGAGAAGAATATGGTATCAGTCAAGCTACCAAAGGAGCTGAAGTGAGTTTTAAGATGGGGGATGGAGTAGGGAGGGGGTCTGATTCATTCCTACTAGCCCGACACATGTAGATCTCAGACTAGTGCTAGTTGAAAGACAGAAAGAAAGAAAGAAAGAAGAAAGGAAAGAAGGAAAGAAGGAAAAAAGGAACAAAGAAAAAGAAATAAAGACAATTAAAGAGATAGGTTGAAGCAATCACTGGTTTACCTTCTTGGGACTTTCCTTTCTGGGACGTATTTCAAACAAAGTTTTTTTCAAGTATAAATATAGGGGCCAATTATGCAGAAGGAATCTCTGGCAGTAAGAATGATAGAGAGACACAGCACTTGGTGGGGCCGAGAGTGGGTGGGGAACTTCTTTTGATAATGGATCAAATGGATACAGAAGAAAGACAATGACACTGTGACAGTCAAGTTTTGGAGACAATGACTGAACAAGTGATGTCTTGAAGAGAAAACTCGTAAGACTATAGATATAGAGGTAATACAAAAAAATGCAAATAATTGTTTAAAAGTCTAAATTCCAAGCAATGATCTAACTTCAAAGTGAGAAACCAAAGAACTGGGAGGATTGGACAAGGGGTTTGCAGGAAGAGGCCTTTTCTTCCCCCTCCTGGGAGGTTGCGGGACAGGCACTGAGTCCAGGAAGGCTACCCTCAGAAAATGCTCCATGCTCACTAAAGGGAAGGTGTTGAATCTGAGGAAAATGAGGGCGGTTTCAGAGATGACAAGCAAATTCCATCAGCCAGTAAATGAAGCCATTCACACTCCCTTTTTCAAGATTTGTTCTTGTTTAAAAGAAATGAAAAGAGCTCTCCTAATATACTGTTTCTGGTTATGGACATGACAGCAGAGGCTGCCTGCCTGCCCCACTCTGATCCTCTCTCTCTAGGGTCCGGGAGTCAGGGATGAGGGGGTATGGAGGGGAAGGGGCTGAGGTTCCTTGGAGAACACCGATGAAGAAACCCTGGTAAGGAAAACTGACTTACGATGTGCTGGACACCGCATGCCATATTTTCACATGGATCATTTCATTTCCTCCAGACCACTGCCCTGTGACATGGCCACGTATATTTTTCCCATTTTAGTATTGAAGAAACTGATTAAGTAATTCATCCAAGATCATACCACTCATTAGTGATGGGGCAAGGATTTGACTCTAGGTTCTATGTTCATAACTGTTGTGGTAATTGCAACCCTCTAGCCTTCCCTGAGCATCAGCACAATATTGACTGAGGTCAGTGAAGTATGCATCACTTTGAAAATAAAAATCACTCAGACAAGAGATACCTGAAAAAAGCTGGAGAATAAAATGCCTAGCACATTGCTGTGCTTATGGTAGGTTTAAATCACTGCTGCCCTGGGGCACCTGGGTGGCACAGTCCATTGAGCATCCGACTCTTGGTTTCAGCTCTGGTAATGAGCTCAGAGTCATGAGATTGCTCTCTGTGCTCAGTGCAGAGTCTGCTTAAGACTCTCTCTCTCTAGGTATTATGTTGAGTGAAATAAGTCAAACAGAGAAAGACATGTATCATATGACCTCACTGATAAGAGGAATTCTTAATTCCAGGAAACAAACTGAGGGTTGCTGGAGTGGGGGTGGGGTGGGAGGGATGGGGTGACGGGGTGATAGACACTGGGGAGGGTATGTGCTCTGGTAAGCGCTGTGAATTGTGCAAGACTGTTGAATCTCAGATCTGTACCTCTGAAACAAATAATGTAATATATGTTAAGAAAAAAAAAAAGAAGAAGAAGAAGGTAGCGGGAGAGGAAGAATGAAGGGGGGAATCGGAGGGGTAGACAAACCATGAGAGACGATGGACTCTGAAAAACAAACTGAGGGTTCTAGAGGGGGGGCGGGTGGGAGGATGGGTTAGCCTGGTGATGGATATTGAGGAGGGCACATCTGCATGGAGCACTGGGTGTTATGCACAAACAATGAATCATGGAACACTTCATCTAAAACTAATGATGTAATGTATGGGGATTAACATAAGAATAAAAAAAATAATAATAAAAAATTTAAAAAAATTAAAAAAAAAAGACTCTCTCTCTGCCCCTCCTCCCATGTCCACACACACACACACACACACACACACCCTCTCTCTCTAAATAAATAAATAAATCTTTAAATCAACGCTTCCGCTCCCTTTGCCTCCATCTCCTACACAGTGCCCTAATATTGCCACTCCCTTTAACAAATGGAGGGGTAGACTTAATGGATGTTGTTTTGTAAAGTTCCCTTAGTGTGGGTAGAGGCCAGCACTCCAGTGTCCATTATACAGACAAATAAGGAGAGCTGTCGGTGACAGGGGTCCTGGCCTGATGGATGTGACCTCAGGTCCATGCTGGGGTACAAGCACAGGCCACCTACATGCTTCCTTCTTGTTCTGTGTCAGTTGGTCTTTGCTGCCCAAAGAAACGTCCATAGATATGTGATTTAATAAGTGGACTAGTAATTTTACCTCCAGGACGAGTTGCTCTACTGCATAATTCTCATACACAGAGGATTACTTTTTTTTTTTTTAAGATTTTTATTTATTTATTTATTTGAGAGAGAGAATGAGAGAGAGAGAGCATGAGAGGGAAGAGAGTCAGAGGGAGAAGCAGACTCCCCGCCGAGCAGGGAGCCCGATGCGGGACTCGATCCCGGGACTCCAGGATCATGACCTGAGCTGAAGGCAGTCGCTTAACCGACTGAGCCACCCAGGCGCCCCACACAGGATTACTTATGAGTAAGACTGGAGCACGTACGGGACTCTAGACTTCAATGTACAGAATGTATATATGATAAATCAAATGAAAAAGGAACTGGCAGTAAAAATGGATAGGGGAGGTAAGCAGCTGGTAGAGCAGAAGTGAAGGTGTTTGCTGGTGCTTTACACATCATAGGTTATGAAAAAGGATGAAAAAGTTATGAAAAAGGACCACAAGATAGAGTAGCAAATTATGAATATTCACCATCCTACTCTCGTTCCCTCTTCCTCAGCCCATTAAAGGCAATTCTTTCCCAATTCATCCCCTTTTCCACTTATATCAGGCAGGGAAGTGTTCAGCTTCAGGAAACTGAGACATTGAAACATAGTGGTGTAAATACTCAGAGGGTGATTTTCTCACATATGTTAAGTCTGGCTTCTGGGATTGGCTCAATGTTTCATCAATGTCAAGACCAGGGGTCATGCAATTCCTTCAGCCTTTAATTCATTCAGAGCACCTCATCGTCAAAAACAAAAACAAAAACAAAAAGGCTGCCACAGCTCTGGGTATCACAGTGTTTTCAAGACAGGGGGAAGGGGAGGGGGATAACATAGACCACATATACCCCTTTTATCAGAAATGCTAGTATCTCCGCACTAGCTAAAAGAAATATGAACAGAGATTGACTTATAATATGATCCACTGTGGCCCCATTTATGGAATCAAGTAACTAGAAACAAATTTTATGCCCAAAGAGAAAGGGACTGCTTAGGCATATGTTGTTACATCTTTACAATAGAAAAGTAGGCAGATAATACAATATTTTTAAAGATATTGGAGATATCTTCAAGATTTTGGAAAACGCTCATTTAAATTTTTAAGTGAAAAAAGCAGAATACAAGCTATATGGTTTCAATTACAATATTTAAAAATAGATGTACAGAAAGAAGATTGAAAGGGACTATTCCAGGATTATCAGAGTTTTTCCTTTTCTTTCTTTCTCTATACTTTGCCTCTTCCACATCTTCTCCAACGACCTCCACTTTGTCCACTCCTTGATTCCCACTTCCCTCCTGCCAATAAACACTCACTCCCGTGTCTAGTTCTCAACCCCTGACCTATGCAGAGAGCTTCATATTGTCAACTACAAGGGCAACTCAGATTATGTCCCAATTTTTGCCTGCTGTATAGGAGTAATTATTAATAGACAGTTAAACCTTTTCCTTTATAGAAGTCTCCAGTGTGGATGGTAAATTATATGTTCTCCTTGATTTTGAGGGATGAATAGGGACTCTGAGTGAGGCCAGGGACAGAAATGGACCCATCAAGTCCTTCCAATTTGCTAAGGTTCCAATTTGCCAACATGGCACTAGGTGCCATGGGATATTCAACAAAGCAAAGAGTCTCAGAGGGATGGAGATACAGATTCAAATTTGAGCTCCATCTCTGACAAGCTGCATGCATAGCTACTGGATCTCCAAACTTTGGTGTCCTTTCCTACAAACCGAGCACTGTAACGCCCATCTCACTGAGCCATGGCCTAGAGGAAGTGAGAGAACCCACACAAAGTGCCAGAGGGTCTGGCCCCCTGTCTGGCAGGCAGAAGCCAGCTACCAAGCCCCCTCCTCTCATAACCACTCTGAGGTCAGTGACCTCAAATTAATCCCAGGGATCCCCTAGGCTCTCCTTGGTGCAGAAACGGTGAGGACGTATCCTAGAATCAATGTCAGGATGATTCAGAGAAGTGTAGTGGTGAAGGGCATAATCATATCTGATTTATATGCATGAACACGCAGGGAAGAATGTGGGGGGATTAGTGACAGGAATTAAAAGGCTTTAAAAAACATGGGTGTCACTTCCATCAGTCAGCAGTTCCCCAGCTATATGGGCTATCTGCTAGGGGCTTCTGATATGTTCGTGATGTCTATTTGAGACTGTCCTTTGGGAAAGGCCTAGGGGGAATTTAGAGGGGTCATTGAGAAGTCCTGTGTAAAGGATACACCATTGCAAACCTGGGAGGAGCAGAGAAAAGAGCCTGTGTTGACTCATCCTGGGTCCAGCCTTTGGACCTGAAACCCTGGCATCCATTTCCCTGGGAAAGAATTAAATAATTTTTGAGCAATAATGCAAAGAGAACAGCATTGTACCCAACTTCTGACATCTTCCACTTGATTGTAGTGAGTCAAGAGTCTTAGAAGCCAGATTTTGTTGAGAAGAGAACCAAAAGACTTCAAGATCCCCGAAGCTCCCTTATTTATCAAGAGCCACTTCTAGTGTGTTACCCTGAGCAACTTGGAAGATGAGGTGGGATAGGTTCCTGGAAACAAAGAGGAAGAAGAAATGATTGCATTGGAGGGTTCATGGGGTACAAGTAAGAACAAGATCTCCAACTCAGTGTTCTTACTACCAGCACCATTTAAGGGAGTCAACACTGGGGGGAGGGATAGAATATTTCAGCATGAGAGAATCAGAAGATTGCCTTGCTTCCTTAATAGTAATGGGAACAGCACTGATAACAACATTAACAGCAATGAGAAGAGCTTACACTATGGGCACATCATTGGGCCAGGTGGCGGTCTAAGTCCATTCCATACATGACCCACTGAACTCTCACAGCGACCTTCTGGGGCGGGTACTAGTCCTAGCCCCATTTCAGAGATGAGGAAATGAAAACACAGAGAATTTGAGATATATTTCCCAAGGCCATTGGCTAGAAAGTGACCAAGCTTGGTTTCAAGCACAGAAAGGATGATCCAGAGTTCATACTCTAAACCTCAAGCCACCACTGCTTCCTGGTCATGACATGAGATTATACTCCTTTGAGGCTTATTATGAGCCGAATTCTGTTTCATGTGTATTACAAATATTATCTCCTGATCACATGACATAATACTCAAAAAATACTCAAAAACCCTACGACATAGGTGCCATTGTCATCCCACTTCACACATGGAACAGAAACAGAGGGAAGCTTTAAAACTTTCACAAAATCATATAGCCAGCAAGTGCCACAGAAGGATTTGAACCCAGACTGTCTGGATCTGAATCCCTGCTGATGTGGCAGAGCCTCGGGATTCTGTGGACATTGGGAAGACACCAGGCCCTAATGAACCAGAGAAGGGCACTCAAGCCCATCAGCCCCAGCAGGAAGCGGCTCTGGGAAAGACCTGGTCCTCTGGTTCGATGATAGCACTTATCCACATCTCCCTGCTCTCCTCTATCACCGTCAAGGCTCACCTGGACTAATGAAGGATAGAGCGAAGCTCTAGCTAGAGAGCAGTCTAGCTAGAACTTAGAAGAGCATGCCAGAAGATAACGTCTTGTCCCCTCCCTCCCATTTGCTGACATCATGCCCTGGCTTACACCCCAGTTCTAACACATGGAGAATTTTAGGGGCCGCTGTCCCTGTGGATCAGGTCTGATCAATGGAAGACCTCCAACCGCCCCAAAAACTCATTTCGATGGTTTAATTGACATTCAGTGCATGAGCCCCTGCTCTGGCTAGGACACGCTGATGTAGAGGCGAATGCCTCGTGGTCTTGGGTGCTGGTAGAGAAACAAGCACGCCTTCGCTCTCCATCATCAAAACTCACGCCTTCGCTCTCCCCCACCCCCCGCCTTCGCTCTCCCCCACCCCCTGCCTTCGCTCTCCATCATCAAAACTCAGCTGGAGTAATAGAAGGAGAGCACTCATGGCCCATCGCCTTCTCTTCTCTATCCTCATCAAGGTTCAGCAGGATTAACAGGGAAGCCTCCCAAATGACTGGTCTGTGGTCCCTCACATGTCACTTGAAACACGAATCTGACCCGCATGTTTCTCAGGTGACAAACCTCCTTCAGTGGTCCATACTGTCTATAGCAGCACTGCCCAGTGGAACTTTCTGTGGTGACAGAAATGGGCTATATCTGCCCTGGCCAATAGAATAGCCACTAGACCTATGTGACTGTTGAGCACTTGAAATATTCCCTCTGCCACCAAGGAACTGAATTTTTAATTTTAGTTAATATAAATTTATTTAAATAGCCTCATGTGGCTAGTGACGACCATACTGGACACTGTAGGTGAGAGGAGGAAACCCCATGTCCTTAGATGGACCCTTTCTGACCTGGGCACTGTCTGATCATTTAGCCTCGAGTGTTTTGACCGCCCCTTCCCCCCTGTCCTTCAGCTACAGCTGCTTGTAGTGTCTCGATCCAGTGAGTCTGGAAGGCCCTTCGTGCTTTCCCTCCACCATCGGTCCCCATGTGGGCTCTAAGCCCCACCTCAAATGCTCTGCCACCAGACAGCCTTTCCCAGCATTCCCCGCCAGAGCTGGCTCTCTTCCCGTCACGTGTCCCCAAAGCTTACACAACACTTCGCCCTCTTTCTTCTGACACTGAGCCCCCTGCCTCTTTCCCCACCAGCTCCTCCCCTGGCTGGTCAGTCCTGGAGCACCCGAGACCACGAGGCATTCGCCTCTACATCAGCGTGTCCTAGCCAGAGCAGGGGTTCATGCACTGAATGTCAATTAAACCATCGAAATGAGTTTTTGGGGCGGTGGAGGTCTTCCATTGATCAGACCTGATCCACAGGGACAGCGGCCCCTAAAATTCTCCATGTGTTAGAACTGGGGTGTAAGCCAGGGCATGATGTCAGCAAACGGGAGGGAGGGGACAAGACGTTATCTTCTGGCATGCTCTTCTAAGTTCTAGCTAGACTGCTCCCCTGAAAACCACCCAACGCCCCGGTCCCTGGCCTCTCCACCACACATCTGGCCACCTTGTCTCCCCTCCCTGCCACAACTGTCCTTGCTCCGCTGGCCTCTGCCAGACTTCAGACTTGGTCCCACCCCCTCGTACCTCCAGTGGAATTGGATGCCGTTGGTCTTGGCAATGACCTGGAGGCTATACTTGTTTCTCTACCAGCACTAATTAGTTACTGAACAAACAGCAAGAGAGCCTCAGGATAGGCCCGCATGCAGGACTTTCAGACTGGGTGGAAAATGTCAAGATGTAATGAAACTTCTGCGCTGAATCACGTCTGGAGAATGAAATGCTAGAGGGAGCCAAGACCTGAAACACATGAGAAAAATAGGAGAATGGGGCACAGTTCTGGGAGTTTCAGCACCTCTGCAACATGGTTGGGAGGGGGGAAGACATCCGTGTGGCTGGGCAAGAGCCAGGATGCCGCTTTGCGAAGCCTCGCCTTGCTCTGGGTTCTGCTGCATGAACCCATGGTGTTGACTGAAGTTCTGTGTCTGGGGCTGGTTCAAAAGAGGGAAAAGGGTTGAAGATTCCTTTAAAATGTGGAACATCTAATATGGGGCAGGAAGTTATAGCCATATGGGCTGCCTGGTGTCAGTGCTCATCTCAAACACACTCACTTATCATCAGAGGAACTGCAGCCCAGAGAGGGGAGGTGACTTTACTCAGTGCACAGAGCATGTCAGTAGCAAGGGGTTCTGGGCCTTGAACCCAGGTTCCTTGGCTCCTAGGCAAGTGCTCTTTCTGCTGAAGCTCAACAGAGGGATGTGGGCTCGGGAAACACAAGCTGACTTTCTTTTTAAACTGTCTCCCCTTCCATCCTCACAAATGTCCCCAGCAGAGAGGAGAGCCAAACCGTTTGCTCTCAGCTCTGATGTTGCCACTCTTTCTTGGGGCGGGTTGGGTGGGGGGACTGGGACGAGCTCAGAAGCTCCAGGCCAATGACCTTGGGTCAAGTCCAGGTTCTTCCACTTGTTTGCTCCTGTTTGGGTACATGATTTCACTTTCTGGACTTCAGCTTTTCACCTGTGAAGTGGGGTGGTAAGCCTTAGCTCACGGACAGTTCCTGGCGAGTAAATGAGATAATGGATTTGAAGGTACCTAATTCAACAGCTCTGTTTATCAAACAGAGCAGCTGCCCTGTGCCTCCCCTGGGGATTCAGGGGTGGTAACTGGATGCCCAGGAGGTAGCAGGCATCCATCCCAGCCAGCTGGTGGAGGCGGTGTGGGGGTGGGGATGTCAGCGAAGGTGCCCCATGGGCCGCAGACTCTCAAACCTGAGGAGTTGTCCCCCAGCCCCCATGCACCCCGTGCAGCCCCACTTTCCTGCAGGCTTTGCGGCACCCCCTCCCCATCTTCCCAAGCATCTGGAGCAGCTGACTCAAGCACCAATGAGATAATGTTTTTATTTGCTCTGTTTGTTTTTTGTTTATAAAGCTGGGCTCCTGGGAGAAGCCAGATCCAAAGGCAGGTCTGAGAAGTGAAGGTCAGCCCCGAGGCTGACCACAGGACCACAGGGCCCGGGCCCAGCTGGGGAAAACACCAGGCCACCACACCTAGTGGGCCTGTCCCAACTGCCCTGCCCTTGCTCTGTGACAGCACTTCTCCTCTGTGCCCAACCCCAGGCAGGAGGCTGTGGAAGGGGTAAGCAGAGCCAAGAGGACCCTGTCCCGGAGACCCTCAGGGGCTCACAACGGAGGCTGGGAGACTTGTGCATAACACAATATGATCAAGCTACGATGACAACAAAAGCTCATCGGTTCATCTGAGGATTAAATTAGTTGTAGCAAGTCCTTGAAAAAAGTTAACAATTATTCTTACAACAACTTTAGAGCTTTAGGAGCAGCAAGGAGGCTCCGAGTTTCGTCTTGGGGGTGGGACGGTGTAGTGGGAAGGGTGATGTCTGATTGAGATCAGGGGGCCTTCTTCCCCTAGGCCGGTGTGGATCCTCATCACATAAACAAGTACTTTCCTCTATCTGCTGTGTGCTGGGATTCCTGCTAGGCTCTGCTTGGAGAAGATCCCAGAGACGTGTAAGACTCGATCCCTGCCCCCCAAAAGCGCTTAGGTCTGGTGAGAAAGAGGACACATGAATAATCACATGACTGTGTGAACCCTGCGGGAGCACTCTCCAGCGTCACAAGCTCCTGAACCTGCCAGAGCCTCAGTTTCCCCAGCTGGACCTATATCCTTGGTATCATAATCATCCTTATCCTACAGGGCTTTCGTGAGGATGAAATAAAACAGTCTATGCCAAGTGGTTAGTAGAACTCCTGGCCCGCTGGAGGAGCTCAGTAGGTGCGTGGGGATGTGGGGATGAGGGAGCACTTGGAGGCATCACAGGGCAGGTGACACCGGGTTGGGGCATGAGAGACGAGTAAGAGTCCAGAAGGCTGAGGGATCAACAGGGAAAGACAACTGGCAAGGAGGTGTGGGATGGCGTGGATTCTTAGAAAGTAGTGGCAGCTCAGTACGAAGGTCATGCTCCTTCTAGAGCATCTAGATATGGCTGGAAAGGTAAGGAGTTACTTCACGGGTTTCAAGGACCTCGAATGCCAATGTAATGAGTACAGATATTGTCTTGTAGGCCAGCGGTTTTCAATTCCAGGTCCCTCCTTTTTTCCCTCCCTCCCTCCCTTTCTCTCTCTTCTCTCCCTCCCTCCTTCCCTCTCTTCTTTCCTTCCTTCCTTCTGGCCTGCCTGCTGTCTGCTTTCCAACTTTCCTCTTTCCTTTCAGCAGTAGGGTCTTCTGTCTAAAAGCAATCGTAAATAGAAGCCCAGGATAAAGAACAGAATGAGGTGCAGCTGCTCTGTTGGAAGAACAGCTAGAGAGCTGTCAGAGCCTGGGTCACCCCCTGAGAAAGCAGAGCTTGACATGAGGGTTTGTGGGCAGGTAATAGTTTTTTTAGACATAATCTCAGGGAACACTAGTTGGGGGGCTGGGAAGCAGGGGCACGAGGAAGAAAGCAGGCCAACGCAAGGGTGCTCTATCTAGCCGATCATCACTAGGGGCAGTGGGGGCTGGAATCTGCTGGGGCCCTCCTAGAAGCATATAAGAAGTGCTTCATAATCGTCTGTCTTAGGACGAAAATGGGGTCACTAATCCACCTGCTCTCCTCCCACATTGGTTAAGGACTGCTCCGTGGGATGGTTAACCCCCTTGCATTTCCAGATTTGCCCAAGCATAAGTGCTAAGCAGGCACCCATGGATGCTCTACCTCATGACGTTCGAGAAACCCTAGGGTGGCAAGCAAGCGAGGAGGTGTTACAGCTGGGGCACAGTGCCTCAGACCCCACCAGCAATGGCTGCAGTGCAAGCTGGGTTGCAAGGGTATGAGGTGGGATACAAGCAGGAGGGAGGAGAAAGACAGCACGTAATGGGTATGCACACGATTTTAATCCCATGTTCCAACTGAGGGAAGATCCAGGAAGAAACCTGGTTTCAGGCTTAGGTCTCACCTCTACACTGAGACTTTGGGCAAGTTGCTTTACTTCTCTGTGGACCAGTTTCATATTGGACGAAGCAAGGAGAGAACTGGGGCTTAAGAGAGGAAAATGGCATTGGATATTCTAAAGCCTAGACACAGGCAAAGCTTTTTGTTTGTTGGCTTGTTTCAATAAGGGATGCTGGCCGGAAACCTCCAAGAGTCCATTGGCTCAGGCTAGGATGAGAAAGCTGACGGCAAAGCTCTCGTGGTAAAGATACGAGGTGAGTGAGAGCAGAGCAAAGTATGAGGTGCTGGACAGCTTTGGACCATTATTCCCATGGTTGTAGTGTGTGTGCCCACATGGCCCATATTGGTGCCACAGGTATGGCTGTTCGGGCAGCAGGGGTCGAGGAGAACCTTGCAGAGTAACTGTGTTCATTGTCATGGAAGGAACCGTGTTGTAGTCTCCGAATACAGGTTGGCATAGAAGAGCATTCAGAACATACTGAGATCAACAGGGCAGATTCAAGCCAAAGGGCAGTCTGCCACTCTCACGTAGTAGGTCACCTGGAAATTCCAAAGGGCTCCAGATGATCTTAATTTCTTATCTGCACCCAACTTCTTGGGGTCCCGATTTTCTCAACAGTAAATGGAGACCAAATAGCAACTGCCTCCCAAGTGGTTGTATGAGGATGACACAGTGTGGACAATGCGTGGCTGGAAGGCACCCATCCTGGAGTCAGCCCCCTGGCAACTGCGAAGTGAGCCGCGGTGGTGCTGGTGACGGTAATGATATTGACGAGGCTGGCGATTGATCGATCACTCCCCGAATACACTGCAGCACCTGGCTTGTAGATCAAGCTAAGTAATAATTTGTTGCAGAACAAATAAAACTAGCTCCTCCAGGAGAACAGAATCGGGCAAGAGGGATGAACATGTGGAGTGAGTTACTCGGGAAAACAACTGCAGCCAAGGCTCTAAATGAGTTCATGAGGAATCAGGTTTGTTTCTTTCTAAGAGATAGATGAAAAATATGGTGAAAAAAACAAACAGGAAACTGGCATCCTGATGAACCAGAAAGAAGGGCAGTAATTGAAAAAAGCCAGATGATTTCTTCTTTTTCTTAGCCTTGGGTCCATCCCACAACATAATAGGGAATGGCTTCCTGTGAATAATACTGTGGTCATTTCACTGGGCTGGGCTGCAAGGCATGCTGGGACCTCAGGGATCTTTTGGGATCCTTTGAGATCTGCTGGCTGGCTAACTAGAAAAGAGGTGAGATGAGGTCAGTCCTTGAGGAAGTATGGCAGAGAGGAGTGCAGGGGATTCTAAGTGCCCATCAGACTATCTAGTGCCTTGGGTATAACTTGTCATGTGCACTGTGACTACCCTACGCCAGGGACAACTGATTAGACCAAGATTCGCTCTCTGGCTAGAATCTCAACATCACGTAATGAGCAGCAGCCTTGAAAATCTGGTTTGACCATCTACCCTCCAGGAATAGTCCATTTTATATGCTGATAAAAGGACATGATCAGATTCTCACTAGCCAAGTTATGAATATGGTATATAGAGAAAAATCAGTGAAAAAGAGAAGAAATAGCAGAGTAACGTGAGGGTAGAGGCAGAAACAATTGGACACATAGAGACACACAGAAAGGAAGCCCTGGAAGATGGAATACCAGAATAGGAAGCCCAATGACTGCTTCTAAAGACAGAAATCCCAGGCTGCCTGTTATTGTCTCTCGTGCCACAGGCCCTCATGGGAGCCATTCTCCTTGAAGCCTGGCAGAGCAGCTGTCTGTTTCTGGAATTTCCTTACTTCCCTGAGCATCACAAAACCTCTGTATCCGAGGCAACCTGACTTTTTGTGATTTGCAACCTGAAAGAGACACTTGTCTAGGTGTTCTGTTTCAGGCTTTCAGGGCACCTACACTGAGATCTACAGGGAAAGTCTGCTGATGAGAGCCTTGGGCCAGTGTCTTCATTCCTTCGATCTGCACGCGCCATGGTTCACTCTGGGTCGGCCTGGCCTAGGAAACAGCCCCATCCATTGACAGAAGGCCTGGGGTGGTAGGGAGACCCCAGGACTCAGAAAGAAGTCAATCTGAAAGAGATAGGTCCTCAGGACCCCAGCAGATAGGCCTAAGATGTCAGACCAGAAATTTGTCCAAGCAGGAGATGGGATTCATGTCGGGAGGGAGAGGGAGGCCTGGGATATCAGTGGGCATCTCTTTTCTTAGATGGGGGTATGCTCTGAGCAGGCAGTGGGCGCAGAGCCACCCAACGGCTACAGCCAGGCTCACCAGACACTAGGTGCTATTGGCAGGTACCGGCGGCAGGTCATAGCTCTTGGAAAGGGGTGCAAGGACCCCCCTCAGAGTTGCCTTGTTGTTGTTCAACAAGTTGCCTTGTTGTAACTGCTCTTCAGTTACAAACAACACGGCTGAGGTGACTCAGGCAGGGTAGGGATGGGCTTGTAAGCCAAAGGCCCCATGCGTTGTTGGGGAGTTGGCCTGGCAAGGCCCAGAGCTGACAGCGGCCTTGGGTTTACCCATTTGGTGCAGACACCAGTGAGATAGAGTCTCTGCTCTTCTTGAAGCTGTGGTGGCGGTAAAGACCGTGTCCCAGGCTTCTCTGTATTTCCGGCATCCAGCGTGGTGCAAGGCCTATGGGAGGTACTCAGTAAATCATTGCTGAATGTATGAATAAATCATTTAGAGCTGGGGAAATAGTACTGCCCTAAGAAGAGCACAAATCTAAGATTCCCAGTATTACACTCTTCAACGTGACAGCTTCTCAAGTAATCATAGGCAGGATTCATTAATACACTTCAGGCTTGAAGCAGAGGCAGCTGTGACATGGAAAAAACAATTTCTTATCTGGAGATTCTGGTGCAAATCCTGCCTTTAGCAGTTACTAGCTGCAGCCCTAACAGAGCTCTATCCAACATCTGCGTGTCTGTCTCCTCATCTGTAAAATGAGGAGATAATGCCCATAATGCCATTCATGGGGTGACAGAGGGTTTGGTGGGACGACATGTGAGAAAATACCCACAGCACAGCTTGATAAATGTTTGTTGAATGGCAAATGCCATTGTGGTGACTGAAGTTCACCATGGCTCAGTTCTGCTTTTTTGCCTTGACTCATCCCCCTGTTTTGTCTGCCAGGAAGCATGCTGTGCTCAGCCTGGTTCTTTCTTAAACTAAGAGGGACATTCACAAGGCTGGCTGGCATTTGGGAGGAAAGCTACCCTTGATCATCTACTGCCCATGCTTCGGAAACAGGCAATAATAGACAGACTCCCAAAGGGGGAGTCCTGGACACTGAACATGGGAATCTGTCACTGAAGCCACTTCATGGGGGAGAGTATGGGCACGTTCAGAGGGGAGGATTCAGCAGAGTCAGCAGGCTGGCATTCCATGAAGGCAGGGGATTCTTATTTTAGCCATGCCTCTGAGCTTATACAGGTATCCTTTCGGTTAGGAGCCATGGGTTTAGTTTGCTAAATACACAATTAAATAAGGCAAGAGATAGGCAGAGATGAAGGTTATGTATTCATAAAGTGATATACTGGGAAAAGGCCATGATTACCTTATCTTTCCTGAGAAAATTGTGGACAAAGCAGCAGATTTCAGCTGCAGAGAGCATGAGGACTCACACAGAGGACTGACTGCTGGAAGACTGCAGGCTGGGATGCATCACTGCAGAATGGGATACATCACTGCATGCATCAACCAGACAGCCTGAGCCAGGCTCCTTCTATATAGTATCTCTCATCCATACTGGAGTCCCACATTGTAGAGGTTATTATCCCTATTTTAGTGAAATGGAAACTGATGCTCACGTTTGTTAAGTGGTTCACCTAAATCCATGACACTGCTGAATGTCAGAGTTGGGACTTGTGCATCCAAAGGGTATTATTCTATTGAATCACACTGTCCAGGGGCCATTCTGGTTTATAAATTACATTTTGATGTAAATGTTATTATATACTTATTCCATCAAAAGTTGGAAGAGCAGGACCCTTTTATTTAAAGAGGGTGTTAGGAATACTCTAACCAATTTTCTGTTGTACCCCACCACTCTATGTATTAGGCATGTCACCACAATGATACAGTTGCCCAATTCATGGTTCTACTGAGAGATTCTATTAATCTTTGATCTCTCTGAAGCATGACATTCCTATACATTCATGTATATTACAATGGAAGCCCTACTAGGCACCAGGCACTGTGCAAAGGAGAACCACTGGCCCAAATTGCAGGAAACCGAGCTGGTTTTATCTGCATAGACATGTTAAGTCTCTTTTTGTGTTGTAATTAGCTAACATTTGTAGTGAACTTCATAATTCAAACAGCATCTTCACACTCATGCTCTCATTTGATCTTCGGCACAATCTGGTAAAGACACACAGGTCAGAGAGTGTTACATTTAAGTCAAGGTTCAGAGAGATTTGAGTGACTTGTTTCAGATGGTTAAACCCGAGAGGTAAGGAATTGGCTTTCTGTCTCTTAAATCTCTTAAATTCAAATTGTTTATGTCTTCGAATCTCAATTTCTACAAAGCTTGAGATGCACATTTTTCTTTTCTTTTTTTTTAAATCAATTTTTAATTTTTCAACCACAAAATGTGTGAGTATGATTTTTTTAAAAAATCAACTACTGCTAAAGGTCTTACAATAAAGAATGGTGATCTCTTCTCTCTCTGTCCCTATTTACAGTTCTGATGCCATATTCAGACATTTCAACTAGTGTAACCATTTTTTAATATATAGTTTTGAGTAAAATTTGTATGCCATTTTTTAATATATCAATTTGAGACTTCTGCTGAGCTAAACATGATTTGTTTTCATTATCCTGCTGTGGGGACTGAGTAATCAGTTCTTGCACACGATCATCCTGATGGGTGTGAAGTGGGATTTCATCATCGTTTTGATTTGCATGTTCTGTAAAGGCTAATGATGCTGGGCATCTTCTCATGTGCTTATTGGCTACGTGCACAGTTTCTTCAGAGAAATGTCTATTCAGATCATTTGCTCATTTTTAAACTGGGTTGTCGTTTTATTATTGAGTTGTAAGAGTTCTTCATATATTCTGGATACAAGTCCCTTATCAGATACATGAATTGTAAATATGTTCTCCTTAGCTTGGGTTATTTTTTCACTTTCTTGATAGCGTTCTTTGAAGTACAAAAGTTAAATTTTGAGCACGTCCAATTTATCTGTATTTTCTGCTGTTACTTGTGCGTTTGGCGTCATAGATAAGACTTTGCCTAGCCCATGGTAATTAGAATTTATTACTATAATTTCTTCCAAGAGTTACACAGTTATAGCTCTTATATTTAGGTATATGCAAATGCTGAGTTATTTTTTGTATATGGTGTTATTAAATTTATTTTTAGACAGTTTACATCATTTGATTTATAAAATGATTTTTTCTATTAATATTTCAATTTCTTTTTTCCTATTAATATTTCAATGACCTATAGCAGTTATTTAGAGAAGTTGTTTTTATATATTTATTTGCAAGCAGTAACCATTCCAAACTCTATTAAGTGTTTAGTTTTGTTTTTTTTTTTCTTTTGGGGCTAAGAAACAGAAAATGGTAACTGGTTTTTCAATACCTTTGTTAATATCTATCTCTCTTTGTACTTTATTTCACAGACTTGAACTTCCAGAACAGTGTTAAATAATAACATATGATAGTAAATGTCTGTGTTTTGTTCTTGAATTTAATGATAATGCACCTGGTGTTTAATGATTAATTTTTAAATTGGCTTCTCACATTCTTCTTCTTTTTAAAAAAATTTTTAAGTAGTCTTCAGACCCAGCATGGGGGGTTTGAACTCATGACACTGAGATCAAGACCTGAGCTGACATCAAGAGTCTGATGTTTAACCAACTAAGCCACTCAGGCACCCCAATTTGTCACATTCTTTAACATGTAAGAACTATCCTTCTATTCCTTCTGTACTATTTCTAGTTTAATCAGGACAGTTTGGTAAATTTCATCAAGATGATCATTTTTTTTTTCCTTTAATCTGATGTAATGACATAAGGCAGTTATCAACATTTCAGTATTGAACCATCCTTGCGTTTCTGGACTGAATCTTGCTTGGTCGGATGTCTTATTCTTTTAAGATACTGCTGGTTTGGATCTGCTCACATTTTGGTTATTCTACTTGCACGGATGATATTGCCCAATGTTAATCTATGCCAAATCCCCTTTCTTGAGCCAAGCCAAACAACATGAAGCAAGTAAGGGGGAGGTGAGCAAGAGAAGGCCTAGATGAGATTTCAAGATTTCATTTCTATTCATTTTGGATAACCCAGTCACTGCCCATCTGACAAAGTGCTTGTTCTATATCACAGTTTCTCACTCCAAGACCCTGCCCCTATTTTAACAAAGCATGGAAAGAAAGTGCTGAAGCACCACAGGATAGTCTCAGTAACATAAAACTGCAATAGCACAATAGTTATACCACCCTTTATTAAGTGTCTTTAACATGTCGTACTGTACTTGACACCACATATATTATTTCTTCCTCTCCTCTTCCTCCTCCTTCTCCTCTGCTTCTTCTTCTCATCCCCCCTCCTTCCTCCTCCTCCAGTTCCTCCGCCCCTTCTTATTCTTATTCTTGGCAGGAAAACATATTGTCTAATTTGTGTTTTCTATTTGGCAAGAGGTTGGACAATTGTCTAGAGTACATGTTCCCTCACCTTGGCGAGTTTATCAAAAGCTTTTTGCGGCAGCCCCACAGAGAGAAGTCATCTAAAAGACACCCTCATACCTATTCCCACCCTCAGGCCTTTGTTTGCGATACTTCTTGAGGGAAGTTAGTGTTTGCGGTGAAGAAGAAGGCAGAACTGGCCCTACAAGGTAAACAGAGATTTTCATCCCAGAGCCTGGGGGTGGGGGAGCATGCTTCGGCAGGTCCCATAAGTGACGGGAACTCATGCAGCCTCCTGAGAAGTGCCAGGATCTCTGACAGAGTGGTGCATGGATGCCACAAAATTGACCCCTGAGAGTCAGTGGGATCCTTGCAAAATAGCTGAGTGCTCATGTTTAGCATGATGGCAGAGAGTTTCCTGTTTGAGAATGGAAATATTTTCATTTTACCATCTCAGTGAATAGTTACGGAGTTGAGAACAGAGTATATTCTTCTATTTTCAGGCACCATGAAAGACCCTTCAATCTTTGTACATAGCCCAGAAAGAAGATGAGTTCCCCCCCAACTCCACCTTATCAAAGTAGTGGTTTGCTTCTTGTACCTCAGTGTTGGGGAGCAAATTCCTGTCTTCTATTTATACAACTCTCATTCGAAACTTAGGAAGTTTTGGGGGTTAAAAAAATCATTATTCCCATTTCCAAATAAAGAAACTAATACCCAGAGAGGTTAAGTAACTTGTCCAAGGTCATGATATCATTATTTAAAAGAGAGAGAGAGAGAGAGAGAGAACATGCAGGGGGAGGAGAGAGGGAGAAGGAGGGAGAAACTCAAGCAGACTCCATGCTGAGCATAGAGCCTGACAGGGGACTCAATCCCACAACTCTGAGATCATGACCTGAGCTGAAACCAAGAGTTTGATGCTCAACCAAATGCATCACCCAGGTGCCCCAAATCATGATATCATTTTAAGTTGTCCTGAGTTCAGAAACCATGGCTCAATAATTACACTATGTTGCCTTATTTAAAAAAAGAGAGAAAAAGAGAGCTATTTCTTACTGAAGGGACTACTTTGTGCCAGGCAAAAGGCTAAATGCCTTATATATGTGAACCTACCTATATAGATATAAATATATGCATTTATTAATTAGCTTATATAATCTCCATTCCCTACAAGAAACTTTCAAGGAAGGTCTTCTGATTATGTTAATCATCTCATCTTATCATAAAGCAGAAGATGGAGAATCATGCTGGCAGTGTGCAGCCCCAGCTCTGTTGCTAACTCTGTTCCTTCATTTGTGACATGAGAATAGCAAGACTTGCCTTTCCATATTATTGTAGGTATTGAGTGAGCTATTGGAAATAGCAGATCTTGCTAACTGTAGAAAGATGTGCACACGTGGACCTCGCCTTCTATTGAGATTTGCAGGCTGTATTGGTCATCTCAACTGAGAGCCTCTCTCAGCAGTTACCAGGATACTGAGACATACATTACAATGCAGAGGGGACCGAGACATCAGGAGTTGGACACTGGCCTTGGAAACTGATTGTTTACATTTGTTTGTAGTCTCCTTGAAGCAGAGGTTAGGTCATAGTTCTTCGGACCTGGCAAAGTCAGCTGGAAACTGCTCGTGGCCAGGCACCCCAACTGATTGCTTCTTTCCAGTCCTTCCCTGCTTTTAGGGAGGACAGACGACAAGACGCGCTCTCATCACCACACCAAGGAATCTCCCTCTGACGGCTCTTCCAGGCAACAGAAATGATGAAGATTCATGTGCACGGTCCATCCCACAGGGCCCAGAAGGTGCTCTTCCAGGAGAAATGAAGCCATCATGAGGAAGGTCCAAAGAGACTTGCTGTGCAGGTGTCTACACTCAGGATGCCTTCAAGGCACATGTCTGTGGTCTAAGGTTTGCTGCTTGGTATTGGCTATAGAGAGTCGCTCAGGACAAACTCTTAATCCAGGCTAGTGAGGAAGGGGTCTAAAGGACTTGTGAAAGAGTTACTACAGTCAGCCTCTGGGGTCACAGCTCTGAGGTACCCCAAAAAGGCAGCCATATGATGTCACAGGCAATGGGAATTCCCAGGGTAAAAGCAGTAGGAAACCACTGAGATTTACAGATAGACTTCTTTTTCATCAATCCCGGGAAAGTGGGTCTGGGAAAAAGGCATTCGGGAGACAGCAAGAATCACCATGAGGATAGAGACTCATCTTTCACTCTGCTCATGCTGTACTCCAAGGTACTGGACAATGCCTGGGGCATACTTGCTATGCTATAAATATTGGTTGGTAACTGAGTGAATGAGTCTTTTGGCAACGAGTGGGGGTAGTCCTACCTGCTATCAGATTTTGTATAATTTAGCAATTTCTTCTTGTGGAGGAATAAGTACTGAACTAACCCACAGGTTTTTTGGGTTTTTTTTTCCATCAAGAATTACGATGCGAGGTATGAAAGGAGAAAGAGTCTGAGGCACAGAGTCAGAAGTCCTGGGTCTCAATCTTGACTCTTCCTCTGACCAGTGGGGCAGCCATGGAGAAGGCACATAAAAATTTTGAACTTCAATTTCCTTATCTGAGAATTGAGAGTCATCATTCCTACCTCACGAGGCTTTGTTTTTTTTCATAATTCAGTGAAAAAAAAAATGTGTGTGATCTGCCAGTCTAGTTTCTGGGAGGTGGCGGTTCAGGGTAAGAGCACGGTCTCTGGCGTCAGCATTATATTCACATTCTGGTTCTGCCGCTTACAAACTGAGTGTCCTTGCGCTGCTTGCTCTACTTTTCTGTCTCCTCTTCTTCATCTCTTAAAAAAGGATAGGAATAACTGTTGCACGGGCTTGAAGGGATCATTGAGGTAAAGTAGTTAACACGTTGCCTAGAATAGGATAAGCGCTTTATATAATATAATATATATATAATATAATAATGATTATTATTACTATTAGAAAAAGAAGCATTTTTCACTTGCATATCAGCTTCTGATAAGATAAAGATGCTTACTGTTTCTTAAGGATTTTTTTAAAAAAATATACTTTTAAAAAACATAGCCACCCCATGCCGTTGAGTAGTCACTACAGAATTTCAATGCAGCGTGGCATTTTTTTTTTTTTTTTGCATTTTTCCTCTTTGGGAATAGAACCATGAAAACATGGGAGGACTTTATAAAGTGGACAACATCCTCTGCTCTTCCCCAGGTCTTCAGGATATAATCCAAATTCATGATGCATTTAAGAAAGAAGTGTAAACAAGGGGGCACCTATCATACTGAGACAACATGGTCTGTCTTTCTGGTGTGATCTCACAGAGAATTCCCAGATCATACAAGGTTGCTGTGCTCAAGTGTCCCATCTCTCAAAAGGGGATTCCTGATTCATAGTGTTAGGGGGAGGCTCAAAATACATGGTCTGTATGGAAAAGTTTTTAACTGGAAGAAGACTGATACCAATACTGTGATGTGGTCTTCAGGGCAAATCCCTCATGCTCCCTCCTTCTGGGTCCCTGATGGTTGAAAACATCCTCTTTCCTGCTCACTGAATCTTCCACAGCCCTCAGAAAACAGGATTTCTCTCTCTACCTTGGCTCTGCCCAGAGGAAACTGTAGCATTTTCATGATCTTCTGCCTTATAGCTGACATCTCCCTTCTTATTCTAATGCAAAGAGGCTGCTCACAGAAGTTCTGAAGGTCAGAATTCTCAATCACATATTCCTGCTGCTTCGCAGATCTGAAGGACTTACAAATGGCATTCCCATAGGAAAGACTGTTCGCCAGAGCTGGCTCAAACCCCAGGGCCACCTCCCTTCTCTACCTTTCTCCCCTTTTCCTCTTGCTTCCTGTGAGGCCCTTGGTGTTTGAATCAATCCCCAGGTTAGGGGGTCGGGGAGAGGGGCACAACCTAGAGGACCCAGAACTGGAACAGGTTCCTGTCTTGGCCCCACAGGGCTCAAGACCCAGAGACTTAGTCAAGACAGGCTCCCTGTGGGCAAGCCTGGGTCCAAATATCTGGTTGCCTGCGTTGTAACCTATTCTTTTACCTGAATGCTATTCTCTGGTTAACTTTATTCTTGCAACATTGTGAGGCAGGAATAATTTGCAGTTTTCCAGGTCAGAGAACGGAGGGATAGAGAGGTTAAGCGACCTGTCTGAAATCCAGCAGAGCTGGAATTCAAATGCGAATCTGCCTGACACTCCACCTCGGGTTTTTTGCCCCATCACAAACTACCTCCAGAACGTAAGAGGAGAGAAGTTTGTGGGCGGAATCCTGGAAATATTTGCCTTGGTAGTAAAGACATTTTCCAAATGAGAGTAAAGTATTAATGAATAATCTCCCAAGGAGATTTGAATGCTGGGAATGCTGGTGAGAACATCAAATGAAAATCAGCAACTGCATCAGCTGGGCAGTTTTCCTCCTGAATCTTCTCGTCTCAAAGACCCGGAGGTTATTTCTGATTACATCAGCAGCTGCACAGATCCAGTTTAGGAATCCTGAAACCACGTATGTGACTCACATGTCGTTGTTATAACAGTAGGAAACACATTAACTTGGCTTTAAAGAGCGTTCATTGAAAAGTTGGGCTTCCAGAAACCAGTTTCTCGGTTTGCGAAGCACACAGTCTAAGCCTTTCTCCTGATGACAGTGTCGTAGTGGGAGGCTGTACATTATGTGACCTGACAGCTTAACAAGACTATATTTGCTTTTGCAGACTCTGTGTTCTAGCACATTCCATTGAACTTATAGCAGGTGACTAATGAGTATTTCACCACCATGACATTTTGAGTTGCAAGCCATAGGGATGGTCATTTGATTGAATAATACACTAAAAATGTTTTTAAAAACTTGTATGACAAAATCATTCTGTGGAAATCATAAACAAAAGTTCTTTCAGTCTGGTTGGGGACCAACAATAGTGTTGGTCTATTACAGACATTTCTGAACGAAGGAAGGTGTCACTTCTTTTTTCCAAGTACATGTTGTTGATTCTTTTGATAGATTTTATGTACTTCAAATCAGGATTTCTCCATAGTTGGATCACCAAGGTGGGTGGGGTCTCAGAAATATTTGACATTCTTCAGTCTTCACATGGGAGTTGAAGACCCAAAGCATATGTGAGGGACAGGAACTGGGGCAGGGCAGAAATTATTAGATACAGCCAAACATGAGTTCATTGTCAAGTTCTACTCCTGTCCTGGCTGTATGATCTTAGAAGAGTCACTGAGCTTCCTGGTGCCACAGTTTCCTTGTATCTAAAATGGGGGAAATAATTTTACTCCACAGGGAGCCCTGTGAGGATTAAAATAAGATGATGGACAGAAAGTGCCTGGTACATAGTAAGTGCTCAGATATGTGGATGTATTCATTTCTTGGTCTCTGTGGAAGTAGAAGACAACTGGATCAATAGTGAAACAAGTTCTCCAGTCAAGACACAGGGGCTGCCGTGGAGACTGGGGGAAGAAATTTGGTGGGGCCAGAGTTACTGGAGGGGAGTGAGGGAGGAACCAGCAAGCCTCCCTTACTGAATGTTTGCCACCCTGTGCCAGGGATTAGAGTGGGTGTCAGACGAAATAGGATAGGTTCTGTTAAAAGACATGAGAAACTAACTTGCATGGACTGGTTTGACTTAAGGGCTTTGCTCTTCGGGGTTTTCTCTCTCCTGCTTTTTTCGGTGACATAGGGAGAAGGGGAAAGGAACATATGCTTTTATTTACTTGAGGGAGGAAAAAAAGAGAGAAAGAGAGAAAACAGAAACTAATGTTGGGCCATTAAAACTCTGGTAAAAACTTAAATGGCGGTGCCTTGAGATTTTCTTGTCATGTTAATAGGTTCTTGGGTATAAAATGATGGAGCACCAGGGGTCTAGTAGTTATTATTGGAAAATTAAAGAAGAATATACACACAAAGATAAAGATCTGATTTGATAGTTCTCTAGATTTGGGTTTATTTACTGTAAAGAAAGTAAAAGCAGCTTGACTTGAGTTTGTATTTGGCTTTGAAAGGAGCTTTATGTGGGTAATTTTGCGTATACACACTCACTGCCTTCCAAGAAATGTCAGCATCTGCACAACTGGGAGACATGCTCTGGTTTGCTCATAAAAGTCTTTATCGTCTTTTATAAAGCGATTCAACTGGTCTTGATGGGCAGCTAGATAGAAAGCTCTAGTGAAAGAGGGGACATGACCAACTTCATATGCACACAGAGGCTCAGCAAACATGGCTTTGCAACAGCCTCTATAAACTGGCTTCAAAAGATTTATTTGAACAGTGTCCATCACAATGTGGATGCATGCCAAAGAGCCTGTGTGGACCAAACTGCATTATATCTACTCAGTGGGGTGTGTGATGAGGCAGAACTTTCTTAGGCCCACCCTACCTTGAGAACTCCATTAAAGGTTTGTTGACCATTTTTCACTGTAGAGATACCACATTAGAGATGTATAAAGCCTAAGGGCCAATCAAACTCACTGGGGGTGACATGGGTGAATGAGTGGACATGTTGATGCTCTGTCCAGATTCCCTCAGATCCCTTTTACATTTCTAGGCACTCCTTCTCTGGCTTCTGGTCTCTTTGTTTCTAACAGATGGCTCCCTTGGGATACTGGAGCCATTTTGCTCAACAGCTCCTGGGCTATACCCAGGATACAATGTGTTGGGTGGCCCTTTGCCCAGGATGAACTGGAGTGAAGAATCTGAATGCTCAGCTCCCTTGCCTTGAATCTGGATGAACTGAGGTGTCATTTCTACTGCAGAGCCTCCCATGGGATCAGGCCGAGGCTGGACTTTCCCTGAAATTGTACCCTTGTGCGCCTTCCTTCCCTTCCCTCACTCCTTTTTCTATAGATTCTTCTGGGGACATTTCCCTAATAAATCACTTGCATCTGAATTGTCATCTTAAGGTTTGCTTCTAGGGAAACTGCCCTAAGGTGATGAATTAATCCAAATGCTGCATATTAGAATGGTGTGTGTGTATGTGGCTGTGAGTGCAATTTTAACTATTCTAAGCCTCTTCTCATGGCATAAAAGGGGCCTGTTTGGTAGGGAGATCTTATAGCTCTCCTAGGAAGCAAAAAGTTGATCCTTGCCATCCCTATGTTGGGAGTGAGGGATCTCTAGAATGGGATTATAGACTGTGGGTGGTAAGAGCGATCTCTATGAGGAGATATGAAGAAGATGGTACTTTGACCCACAGTAAATCAGGAGAGAGAGAGATCAAAGACAGAGAGAGAGATTGAGAGAGAGAGAGCAAGAGCACCAACAGCCTGGACTAGCATGGGTGATATAAATTGTCCTGAGACCCATCCAGCAGCTACTGTTTCAAGCACTGGCAGATGGAAAAAGTCACAAGTGTCTACCCTTACAAATGTGGGGAGCATACCAATTTCCTTGGGAATTCCTAGGAAATAATGGGGACCATGAGATCCTGATATTTTTTAAGAGATAGCTACCAATTTAGGAGGCATTCAGACCATATCATGACAGGTTTCTAATAATACCAACAGTCCAAATATTCTGCATGTTTATAGATTCAGCTGCCTCTGGGAGTCAGGGGCTCACCATCCATAGAAACACCCAAACAGAGATGGGAGGAGCAGCTGATGGGCACATGGTAGCTGGGACTCCAGTGTCAACTGGGTGACGGAATAAACAAGGTGGTCCAGTGCCCTCAACTTTTTTAACTTCTGTATTTATGACTGAGCCTTTGAAAGAATAAAGCCTATCTGGGCCCAGATCTTATTCATGAAAATTAAACTTCAAAAATATGATACATTTTCTTTTCAGTGTGAATGCTCACTCTAGGCTCTGAGCAGAGGTATCCAGAGCCTCTTCATGGCACAGTGACTGGAGCCCATTCTTTCTCTTGGAAATTGTCAAAGGAGCTAAGAACTCTGGGAGAGGAGGGAGATAGGGAAGAAATCTCTCCCTACTTGGCTAGTATTTTCAAAGTTGAGAAAAGGATAACTATTGATGGAGGTTACCAAATGGTCCAGAAAAGAAGAAGCAAATAGTTTCATGGAAAATGCTCAGCCCTAAACTCCTCTGTGACTTTTCACAAAACAGGGTGGTTATGGGAAAGAGAAAAGGTGGGTCCCTGTCCTTGACCTTCCCTCATAAACAGGGCGGTCTGGATAAGAGAGGGTTACAAGGTATGTGGAGGACTCACTACTTTCCCCCTCTATTCACCCACAATCCCACTGGGGTATTCTGATCTCCCTGGAACATGCTGCATTATCTGTACTTTGAGCACAGCTCACGTTTCAAATGGCAGGCTGCAGAGCCATCAGATTGTTCTACAGGCACAGCCAAGAGAGGAGCTCTGATTCCTTTCTCTTGGCCAGGTGCCCTCTTTGAGGGAGAAGACCTGTGGTGTATAGGGACCAGCCAAGTGCTTGAGGATCTCAGAAACTTCAAAGGCAGGGGAGGGGCCAGAAACAATAAAATGGAAAATGATAAACATTCAGCTTAAAGACGAGCTGACTTAAAATCCCTGAGAAATTACTCTGAGCAGAGTGAGGGGCTGATTCTCAGAGGCCCATGGCAACATTCCACGGCATTACACAATGTTCCAAGAAGCAATTATTAGCTTTGTTTTAGTTGTGATTAGCACAGCTAATGACTTGTAGAGGCGGAAAGACAATGCAAGTGGGAAGGTGAGCCCACAGAAAGGGGTTTCTGCTCCAGCCCCATACTCACCAAGTAAGGAGAGCTCATCTCACCTTTCAGGGGCCTCCACCCATTTTGAAATTTCAGTTTTGAAACCATTGTATAAGGAGAAACCAGATTGTTTTTAAAAGGCAAAAGCCTTGCTATAGAATAGCGAGATGAGTTCTGTATTATGAAAGGATTCATCACTTCCCGTGGGCAAAGCTATGCCATGGGACACTACCTCATTAGGGTCACATCTACACAAAGACCAGGGAGAGTCAAAGTGATCAGTGGGAATGCTTAGGTCCAAAATATTGGAAGAGCTCAGCCTGACTGTCCTGAGGGACTTAAATAGCTCAAACAGCAGGAAAAAAAAAAGTAGATTTAATTCAATTCAACAACTGTATGTGAGCAGTTATTCTGCTCCTGACACTTTCCTAGGGATGTGGGGTAGACCAGTGACCAGAACATAGAGCGCTTCTCTCATGCAGCTTCTATTCTAGAGAAGGAGACAGACAAGAAATGAAAATCACGGTCATAAATAGCTTGCCCTAAATTGACAGCGCTGTGGGAGAGAAGAGATGGTGAGCACGGGAAGGAATATCGGGGGGGCTTTGGAAGTAGGCTGGAGAATTAAGCAGGTGGTCAGTCTGGAGTCATTAAGATGGTGAGATCAGAGCAAAGACATGAAGAAAGTGATGAAGTTAGCCTACAGGTTTCTGCAGGAGGAGCATGGCAGAAAGAGAAGAGTTCCCTCAAAGGGTGGGGAAGCCCATGGGGGCTACGGTGGGATGAATCATGTGAAGAGAAGATGGAGACTCAGAGAGGTAAGGGGTAGGGCATGTCCCACCAGGTCTTTGAGGCTATTGTGAAGATAACTGTTAGGGTACAATGTCGCAAACACGAAGTCTGAATGCCTTTGGGACTTGAATAGCTCAGACTGAAAAAAATATATATATACATATATATATATATATATATACATACACACACACACACACACACATATATATATATATAGAGAGAGAGAGAGAGAGAGAGAAAATCATACAGTCCCTACCTTTAAGAAGTCAAGTGGGAGAAATAGATAAGTGAACATATAATAATAATAATAATAATAATAATAATAATAATAATAATAATACATGAGGTAAGTAGGTAGTATAGTCGACAAAGTCTATGATGTAGGGATAGAGAGCAAGGTCCATGGTCCTGTTTGGAAGATGCAGGGCAGATTTCTTAGAAGAGAAGATAGACGCGCTGACTGGTTAAAGTCAAGGGTAAGTTTGTTAGGCGTTACTTTACAGATGTATCTGTGGGGTTACTGAGACCCCGAGGGCATAGGTGGCTTGCCCCGAGGTGCTCAGCTAAACTTGGCCTCCAGTCCAGGCAACTTTCTACCAAAGCAGGTGCTTCACCCATGCACAGAGCCAGTGGGAGTTCTGTTTGAAGTGACTCTCCTCCAGTTTCCTGCTGAGGTCGTGGGACAGAGAGCTTCTGCTCAGCATGCTGTGGGTGACATTACCAGCTGCGCTATGGAATAGTGTCTCTCTCTTCAGTAAAATCTAGACTGGGGACATTGTTAAGATGACTCTGTGCAAACGAATTTTCCATGCTGGTAAATTCTAGAGCAGAATAAGGAAGAGCTAATCAAACAGAAAATATGTGGGTAATTTAATTAAGGATTCACTGGAAACTTAAAGTCTTCAAGGTCAGGAACCACAGTATTGAAATGTATTTTTCTTGGTGGAGTAGAAAATTAGCAGAAGTTGAGATTAAGAAGAACTGGGGTCTTCTTATATGCAGGTTCAGTCACTTGCTAACTATGTGACATGGGTTCGTTTTCCTTCTCTGTTACATGAGATCATAATATTTGCCTTCCCCATTTCCCAGGACTCTTCTGAGGATTATGGATGAGAAAACATGCAGTAAACTATAAAGTGCTGTACTTATGTTGCATGTGTTCATTGCTAGAGGTGATATTTTAAAAAATTTTATTGACTTATTTGGACAATATGACACAAATTTTGAATCCACAGTATCTTTGTATTAGAAATTTAAAACCTTACAAAGATTCTCTTCTAGAGCCTTCATGTCACAGATGAGCAAATGGGGGCCCATTTAAATTGTATAGCAAATTAGAGGCAAAGGCAGGCCTGGTCCCCTGACTCATCTTTCAAATAGGTTACAGAATATAGCTGGTAGAGCACGTGAATGAACATTCTTCCTGCTTCTGGCTGAGTCAGAGAGACAGGAAGTACCATTTCCTCCTGGAGCTCTTCCACTGGAAGCACCTTGCATTTCCTTCCATAACAAGCACTTTCACTGGCTTTAAAAGCATTCCTTTTTAAAATAAAAGACTATTTACCAACCACCTACTGAGTACTAGACTGATGTAGATGCTTGTATGAAAACTGTTCTCTTTAATCTTCCCAGGAACCCAGGGAGTTATTTGTAACCAACCCCATTTTGCAGATGAGAAAACTGAGTCTCTGAGCTGGAGTGACTTTCCCAAGGCCACATGGTTAATAGACAACAAAGCTGGGGTTGGAGACCACCTTTGAAGGCACCATACCCAATATCTTTCCATTTCACCAAAACTGCAGATGCTCCTTTCTCTTTTAGCTTCTGGCAGAAGCTAGAAATCTGGATTAGAAGGAATTTACTTAAAGGAAGCAACTGAAAAAGTGGAATCCCTCTTCATGAACAGACCTGATGAGTAGAATTAACATCACAAATTAGACTTTGGGGATGACGTGAATTTTTTTTTTTCTTTACGAGACTGCAAAAAACAGA
This sequence comes from Mirounga leonina, assembly GCF_011800145.1. Taxonomy (NCBI): domain Eukaryota; kingdom Metazoa; phylum Chordata; class Mammalia; order Carnivora; family Phocidae; genus Mirounga; species Mirounga leonina. Next base: position 24,286,687 of record NW_023270433.1, on the reverse strand, counting down.
GCTAACAATATTTTCCACATACACAGTGACTTTTATCTAAAGCAGTTTCAGAAATATGGTGTTGATGAATCATAGGTAGGATTTATGAGTGAGTCCAACATGTAGCAATGTGGGATGGCCTATTAGAGACAGTGTCTGTGTAATAACAGAAGCACTGAAATCACAACTGCTTAAATCACAGACACTTGGCAGAGAGGATAGATTCATTGCTATTGTAAATATATCAAAGGATAAAGAAAAGAGTGAAAATTACTCAAATTTAGTTTTCTAGAAGCAATTGCTTGTGACATTATGGTGTATTTTTTCCTTTCTGTCCCTGAATGTTGTTTTTTGCAAACATTAGCTGGAATTAGACCATATGTGAATTTCGTATTTTGCTTTTTTCACTTGGTGTTATTAATATTATTTACTATGATACAAAACATGCTTCAGAAAAGAATATTTAGTGGATAAATCATATTCCATTACTGGAATGAAAGAAAAAAAAATACCGAAGAAACACCCTGGAGGGGTGAATGAGAATAAAAACCAAATGTGGAAAAAGGAAAGGTGAGATGAATTCCAGGTTTCTGAAGCAAAAGATAAGGTCTTTTTGAGAGAAGAGAGAATGGGCTCTCTCATTTCAGTGATAGCCTGGGCTCCCTAATTCTAGCCTACATTCTTATGGCACCATTTTGGCTGATGTCGTTAAACTGGCTGGGTGTCCTAGCGCAGGGTCTGGTAAACATTTTCTGTAAAGGGCCCGATAATGAGAAGTTTAGCTCTTGAGGGTCATATGTTCTCTCTTGCAACAACTCAGCTCTGCCAGTGATAATACATAAACAAATGAGTGTGGCTGCATACCAATAAAACTTTATTTACAAAAACAGTGAATAGGATTTGGCTCTCCATAGCGACCTTTTTTTTTTTTTTTTAATCAGTCTTTGTCTGGGCTGGACTTTGTGCTAGCCTCTGTATAGATACGGAGAAGAATAAACCTCTTGTCTTTGCCTTCAAGGAATAGGAGAGAAAAGAAAAGGGATCATTACAATGCAGTATATTAAGGGAAAAAAACAAGGTGTATAGGAAATGCTGTGAGATCAAAGAGGAGGAAGCAAAGGGGCCTTCTCTGAGCAATAAGGAAGTGCTCACAAACAGTGTGGTATCTAGCCTGGATTCCAAAAACGGAGTGGGAGCTCACCGATGTGTGTGTGCCCATTCAGTTGGTTGTGTTTTGGGTTTCTTCTCCTATAAGTTTTGGGGGTGTCTCCATGAAAACGCCCAAATCCTGGCCCTGGTCCAGACCAGTAAAGTTTCCCAAGAAACTGGTGAGCACTTTCCAGAGAAAACTTTATTAAACCATTGCCCTGGCTTATTTTCCACCCTTGTTTGATCAACCTACAAAAAAGCAAACACCAGTGCCTCTTTGAAATCCTTCTGTGTTGTGTTTATTTGGTGTGTATACATGTTGTACAAGGTACTAAAGATTAGATCATGGGGAGTTGTTTTAAGATACAAATTCCACCCCCAGGTATGGGGCAACTATGGCCTCCATTCAATTCCATAATGAGTGCCTACTATGTGCAAAAGGTGGTTTTCCTGGGCTCTTGTCCAAGATAATTATCAGCGCTCAGTTTCCAGCACCCCATCCACCAGCAGCTGCAGGACAATTGTCAAGTAGACAAAGGGTCCTGACATATTTGAAGAGGGAGCACAAGGAATGAGGAAGTAGAAGGGAAGGGTGGTTGTGTTGGGGGGGGCGGTTGGTGACTGTTTCTCTTTTAGTAGGAATCCAGCTGAGGTGAGTGTTAGTGATTCCATTTCTAGTCTTGTCAAGAGTAGCCAATCTCTCCAGAGACTCTTGAAACAACAGTGCTATCTAAATACCCAGTGTTCTTCACATACTTGCACATTAATCCCCCCAGCTCTGCCTAAACCAGCTGCTAAGAAAAACTTAGAACAATCCCGACAGATTTCTGTGAGAGCACTGATGAGGGGAAGACATGAAGTTGGAGAATTGTGTCAGAGTGCTGGAAACCTTTCTCCTCAGGTCAGGAAGATTTGAAAATTTACACATAATTAAAACGTGAGTAAAATATAAAAAAGAAATTTAACATTCAAGTCTTCTGCTTTGAAAATTATGAATAGGGAGGATAATGTTTAAAAAATAAGTGAATACTAGATATGGAATGAGAAGTTAAGAGAGGGTTGCTGAGAGGTAGAGAAGACATTGATACAAAGCAGAAGTGAAGGATAGCAGGGAATGGAACCCATAATAAAAATGCTAAATTTCCTGAAGATGGTGAGAGGAAGAGAGTAAAGGTTGAGCAGGCAGAATCAACTCTTAGTAAAGAAAGAACAAGAGGTAGAAGGAAGAGGAAATGATAGAAAAAGAGTTACAGGCATAAAACTTCACAGGAAATTACTATCTGGAATCTTCATGGGAAAAATGAAGGTCCACTGTTTTCAGCTCTTCACACTCTCATCCTTAATACCCCAGAGATTCTAATCTTGATGGAACTGCCACAGCAGCCCATCCAGGGTGAGGGTTTATGCTGGGTTCCTGTGGTATTTCTCAGAACAATATTGTTTCAGATGTTGACATGGAGGCAGCTCTCCCAAGTGGACTGGTGATGGGCCCATACCCTAGGTTATTGGCTATCACTTAACATTCTTCATGTGCCTTGTATAAAAGAGGAGTGAGATGCTAAAACCCAGAATTTAGGTTGAGCTGAAGAGTGGGCATTTTAAAGCATTTTTCAACAAAGATACAAGTCTCCCTTTGTATGGAGAAAAACTACATTGGAGCAATGAGAATAATTGCATCTGAGTCAGCACATATTTATTGAACAGCTGTAGCGTGCCAAGCACTGCATTTGTCTCTTTACGCACACGTCATCTCATCTAATCTCCCAAACAATGCTATGAAATAGTTAGTATTACCTTCATTTTCTTGGCAAGGAGACTGAAACTCAGTGAGCTTATATGGGATTTGTCCAAGGATCTAAAGCTACTAAGTAGCAGGGTTGGGTTGGTATCCAACACTGAAGTCCAAGTGTTGTCAACCGTCTCAGCATCACTAACCTCTTGGGCCTGCCACCAGTCCACCCAGAGAGAACTTGGCTCAAGGGCCCACTAGATGAGGGGTTCTCGGGGGACACTTAGTAGTATCTGAAGACATTTTTAGTGTCACAACTGGCGGGGGGATGCTACTGGCATCTAGTGGATAGAGGACAGGGATGCTACTGAATATCAGTGCTCAGGACAGCTTCCACAACAAAGAACTATCAGGCCTCAAATATCAGTAGTTCCAAGATTGAGAACCCTGAACAAGATAGAGGCTGTGGCCAGAACTGCTCTCCTAAAAGATGGTCTGTTACAAGAACACCCACACTGCACAAAACGTAGTACTTGAAGTACCTCAGAGGCCTCTCGGGAGTAAAAAGTGGGAAAGTCACCTTTTGTTCTTTGTTGCAAAAATATAAGACTTTTGGCACTGCAATCCCCAATAAGTTCCTTATGATATAGTATATTAGGAACAAAATAGAAAATGCTGACCAAAATAATGCTGAAATATTTCTTTGACTACCACTTCTTTAGGCCTGTTCATCTTCTGCAGAAAATCTCAAATCTCTGCAACAGTGACTTGATTGTTCTCCCTGTCTCCCTATCTGGCTTCCCTGGAATCAACTCCCCAACTCATCATCTTTCTAAAACCCAGGCAAGGTCATGCCATGGCCAACCGCTTCCAGGGCTCCTTCCTGGGCCCAGAATCAAGAGGGTGCATCCTGTCTAGCCTGACTCTTGGGGCTTCTCTGATGATGCCCTGATCCAACTCTCTCAATTTTATTTCCAACATCTCTCCTTTCCAAACATTCTTTATATTCTGACCAAACTACAATACTTACTCTTATGGGTTGGTGATGGATGGGTCATAACCTGTATTTTCTTGCCTCTGTCATTGACTAAAGCAATTCCTTTTTCTTGGAATGCACTTTGATTTGTCAGTCATGATCAATTCTACCTCAAGCACAACTCAAAGGTCACCTCCCCATCAAATTGTTCTCTGATTTCCCAAATTACAAATAAATTCTTTCACCTCTGAAAACCCATAAACTTATTTCTACCTCCAAATTTGAATCTGTGTGCATGTATGTGGATTATATGTGAAATAAATGATATGTAATATATGTATAACATTATACAATATGTCACATGTGTTATAGTAATTAAAATAGTTTTTGGTATTGATACAAAAATATCTATTCAACTCAGTGGAAGAGAATAGAGAACCTAGAAATTACCTCAAGGATATAATTTAGCATGAATTTAGTACATCATAAAAGGGACATGTTAAGTCAGCAACTGACTATTCATTAAATACATGCAGCACTTCATACCACTTCAAAAATAAATTCAGATGGATTAAAAACCCAAATGTTTAAAAACCACTATAAAACTATTTAATAAAATACATTCTTGGGATAGGCAAACCTTAGACAATGCATAAAAAAAGGGAAAAAGGACAAAAAACAATAAATATGGTAATTTAAATTAAAATTTTTTTCATTGGAAAAAGAACCTGAATAAGATTAAAAGATAGAAAACATACTGGGGGAAAAAATTTGTTACATAGGACACAAAGCGTTAGTCTGAGTAATATATAAAGAGCTTCAACAGCTCAATAAATTACAAATGATCCCATCAAAATTATAGGTAAATGACATAAGAAGGCAGTTCACAGACTAGAAAATACACATGGTTGTTGAACACAGGAAAAGATGGTAATCCTTACTAGTAATCAGCAAAACAGAAAGCCATCTACCACATCCCTCTTTAAGCCCATATAGTTTGTAAAACATGAAAAAGGTTAAAAACATCAAGTTATGGTAAGGGTGTGGAGATGTAGCAACTCTTGCATACTGTGGCTATGAATATAATTGATAATGCTTATTTTCAATAAATAGTAATTTATTAAGATTTACTAAAATGGAAAATGGGTAAACTCTTTGGCCTAGCAATACCACTCTCGGAGAGAATCTTTCAGAAGTTTATATACCTATATGTAAAAGGATAAAGTATAACTTTTGTAATTTTGTAAATGATAAAATCAATATTTAAGAAGACAACTGTAACAGCTACCATCCGCTAATCACCTATTTTCAAAGTATCATGACAAGTTTCTTTTTTTTTAAGATTTCATTTATTTATTTGTCAGAGAGAGAGCGCATGCACAAGCAGGGGAGTGGCACACAGAGGGAGAGGGAGAGGCAAGCTCCCCACTGAGCAAGGAGCCCGATATGGGACTCGATCCCAGGACCCTGGGATCATGACCTGAGCCGAAGGCAGCCGCTCAACTGACTGAGCCACCCAGGCGTCCACCAGGACAATTTTCTTAAACCCATTATCCCGTACAATTCATAAGCAACCTGCTAAACATAGGCATTATGTCATATTACGGATCGAGAAACTGAGTTTCAGAGTTGAAGCATTTGCTCTCTGGAAATATGAAGAGTAAGCCTTGGAGCCAGATTGGAACAAGATCTACCTAATGGCAAAGCCAACATCCTTGATGCAAGAGAGAATGAGAATATTTGGTGAGGAGGGTGCTCTGGCAGCAGGGGCTGGGAGAGGTGGGCGGAAGTACATGAAACAGTCAAGGGTGCGCAGAGCTAGGGAGAGGTACAGGTATGAACCTTAGAAAGCACCAAGGGGCCAAAAGCAGAGCAGTGTGTGTGAGCAGTAATGTGAGCCCTGCCTAGTGAGAGGTATTGTTCCTGTAGTGGCCATGGGGTGGGGAGATATGTGTCACATAGTTTTAAAGGCACCAAGTCAAGGCTCAGAGATTGGCCTCTGGAAGAAGTAGCCAATTTGTCCTGGGATGGGGAGGGGGTTGAAATGTGCAGATGTTTTGGGGAGGCAAATTTCAATTCAATAAAAAAAAACCAGACAGATGAAGGTTGGATGGATGGATGGATAGACAGATAGCTGGATAGAGCACTAAATAGCTAGATAGACATTTTTTTTCCTAACATCCAGAGGATTCTGGAGGAAAAATTGAAAGCCTGGACTGAGTGGATGAGAAAGGCAATCCCTGTTACTGGAGAAGTCCTATCTTGGTTGGAGATGCTGTGTGAAAAACTGGAGCACGACCTTGCAGGTGACCCTCAGTGTCCACAGTCTATATAAATAGAACAGTGGGATATCCTTTCTAATGAAAATAAGCTGGTGCAAAATGCTGCTTTGTTTTTTCCTCCCTTGCATTCCTCTCCCCATCTCCCTTTTTTATTTGGGGGAACTACTTTTCTTCCATTGGATGGAGTCCTGATAAACCCATCAAGATGCCCCCACCTCTCCTAAACCCTATGAAGCCAATCCTGGAATTTGAATCTTAAGCAGAGTCACATGAGGACTGAATAAAATGGTTAAGAGTCACCCAAAAGATAGTGACTTGAAAAGCCTGTTTAGTTACCTAGCCTGTTGCCTGGAGTCTCTCAAGAGCACGTCCAATTGCAGATCTGAGCAATTCTCTCATTCCAGTACATTCCATGTTTTACTTAGGTTGGCCTCAGTTGGTTTCTATAGCATCTTACCAAAGAACGTAACCAATACAAGAGGATTTACAAGTTACTAGTGCCCACAATTGGTCATTCATTCATTCATTCATTCACAACCTGAGAGATGTTAGGTTCTGTTCTTGGCCCTGGGGATACAGCACCCAAGGATTCCAGACCTATGAGAAAAACAAGCCCAAGAAGCTGAAGGAGTCAACCAATGAGGTCCCTAACCCATCTTGGAGGGTGTGAGGAAATACTTCCTAGAGGAATTGACACTTGAACTAAGTCAAGGAATAAACCTGCTCCATCCCTGCTTCTTCCTCCATCCTGCTACTATTTCTACATTAGCAAGCACATTTCCATCAGCTACTCAGTGACACTGAAAGTACTGTGAGAATAAAGGAGTTAAATAGATTTTCACAGGGAAGTTTGGGGAAGCTTCACAGGGAAGCTACACATTTAAAAAAGTTTCTTTGGGAAAATGGTTTGAGTTTCAAAAAAGTAACCAAAAAATGAACTCCTGGCATCCAGCCCAATTCTGATTTAGTGAGGCAGGAGTCACTGTGTTAACTGCAAACTCTTTTATTACAAAGATAACTGAATCATAAAGTATTAAGCACACTGGTAAAAATTACGGATATGACCCAAATGTGGCCACAAGGAGTAGTTTTGTCTCAATAATGTGGAAAGGGATGCAGTACCTCCTTGACTCCAAGGTTGGCCATCCTGCACATTTCATACATTGTATATCTGTGTCTCATTAATTATGACTTTCCAGTTTCTGAAATTCCACGACACAGTGGGAGATTTATGTGCGTACTCGTATTTATACACACAGTCATTAAAGGGAAGTGGGGTTGTGGGCAGGCCTTTTGAATGATGATGTTAAACTGTAATACAACTTATCCGAGCGAACATTTATTAAGCACCTTCTTTATGTCATGCCCTATTGCTACCATCAGCGGCTACAAAAATGAAAAGGGCATTCGGCCTTTGAGAAACTCTGTCTAGTGGGGAAAAAGAGCTAACGATGGATTGAAATGAACTCAGGACTATGAGAACACAAGAGAAAAGACAATTCATTTTGCTGAGGATACCAAGAGCTTCATGGAGGAAGTGACATTTGAGAAGGGTCTTCAAGGGTACAGAAAAGGATAACCAAGGCAAAAGGCAAAGATCTGTGGAAGTGAATGAGCTCAGGGGACTAGTCTGGCCCTGTGTGTGATGCAAAGATAGAGGGAGTCAGAGGGCTTTATCTGCACATGTGATGGTTTCCCCTGTTCTATTCTATTACGAGACTGTCATCGATATGCTCAGCATGGTCTGAGAAATGGGATAATGCTTCATTCCTTTCTTACATAAGAGCACATCTTTATTCGCCAATGTCAATACATTTGATGGGTTGAAAATGTTCAGTCTTTTAATAAGCATCCTTCATATACACTGTGACATGAGCTTTCAGAATATTCTCCTCCAGGCCCAGTTACAGTTTTATATTAAGCGTGCTTAGGTGATCACTGGACTTCTCCCTGTTTGGGAAAGATCCCTATTGGACCACGAAGGCAAAAGTGTTTGTGAAGCCTTATTCATTTGAGGGCCAGTGATTGGGAATTTCAGATTACAGACAGTGACTGAAGACTTTATTTTGCCTTATCTATGAGAAAAAAAAATTAATAAGCAAATAAATGATAGCAAGCACAATGATTAGATTGATCTTTTACCTGATTGGAGGAAGAAGCATTTTGAATAGCCAAAGGAATTATTTCCAAACAATTATACAAGAGTAAATTTACTCGTTTTCAGTTCTTATCCATCCACTAAGCTGGTGCATAAAAGATTCTTTATAACATGTGTTCTAGTTCCTGCAGCTAAACCTGCATACTCATTTCAGACCCCACAGATCCACATCATGCCTCTTCATGGCATGTCACACTACCTTGTGCTGGGAACACTTGAGTGCATTTCTCTATTCTCTTATGATTTCTATTAGAGTAGAACTCATGTCTGGTTTGCTTGTGCTAGAACTTTAAGTTATTCTGTAATTTAATTATATAGCATTGTGAAATAAATATTTTTTATGCATAGGGCTCTCTGAAATAGACCCATTATTTTTGTAATTATTATAAGTTAATCTTTATAAATATTTTATTTATTTATTTATTTATTTATTTATTTATTTATTTATAGCACAAATGGGAGGCAGGAGAGGCAGAGGGAGAGGGAGAGAGAGAATCTCTAGCAGACTCTGAGCTGAGCACAGAGCCCAATGTGGGGCTCGATTTCAAGACCTTGAGATCATGACCTGAGCAAAAACCAAGAGCTGGATGCTTAACTGACTGAATCACCCAGGTACCCTTTTCAGTTAATTTTTTTTTTCTACCCCACCATCCAATTGCTCCAAATTAATGACTCTTTAGCCATTAAGAGGTTTCAATTTCAAAGTGTCTCCCAGAATGAATGCCTCATCATCATAATCCTGCTTTTCTGGCTAAGAAAAAAATTTTTTTTAAATAGAAAAAATTGATGTGGTTTATAATTTAGATTTGAAGATTCTCCACTTTGCCAATAAATAGCTATATGAATGACTTTGGATGAGGTATTTAACCTCTCTGAGTTTCATTCTTCTCAATTGCTAAGTGACAACCAATTTGCCTTCATTGTAGGGTTGTAATAAAGATGAAGACAGAGATGACTATGAAAAGTTAGATACAGAAAAGTTATTAGTTATTATAATTAAATATTAAACCAGATCTTATGCCTCCAGTTTTGGGTAGTATTCCATTGGCAGAGAAGTGCTGGGTCTTAAGATGGAAGTTGCATTTATTTAACAAGCATTACTGAGGCTCATATTAGGCCCCGGGAACAGAAAAATGTGAACAAAACCCAGTCTCAGCTCTTAAAATTCTGTGGGGTCAGCAATTATCTAAGCCAATTACTGCAAAATATTGTGGTAAAGCATACAAAAGAAGCATATTTTCAAACAAACAAACCCCTTGTTCTGCCGGAGCAATTGGAAAGTGCTAGAGAAGTGATATCTGAGATGAGTCTTGAAAATGCAAGAATTTCATAGGTGTAGGAGGCAGAATAATGTTCTCCTCCCCAAAAGATGTCTATGTCCTAGTCCCTAGCCTCACAGAGAAGAGGAGGGACTTTGTGCACGTGACTAAGATTAAAGACCTCAGGTGGGGAGATTGGCCTGGATTTTCCAGGTCTTGTCACACAAGTCCTTAAAAATGGAGAACCTTCCTTTCCTTACTAGGTTCCAGGGGATATGCGGAGAGAGAGGTATGGCCAGAGGGATGTGGGGGCAGGACCCACAGTCGCTGTTGCTGCCTTTGAAGATGGAGGAACGGGCTGTGAGCCAAGGGCTGCTGACCGCCTAGGAAAGGTGAGGAAGGGGATTGTACCCTAGAGTCCCCAAAAAGGAATGCAGCCCTGTGTTGGACTTCAGACCTCCAAAACAGTAAGGTAACAAATGTGTGTTCTTTCCACCCGCTAAGCTTGTGGTAATTTGTTACAACAACAGCCAACTTGCAACATGGGAAAGGTTTACCAAAATGGAAGCCTGAGCAAATGCCCCGAGGCATAGGAGAGTCTGGAGTTACTGGTAACTTCCAGTAACCGCACATAGGTCCACACAGCTGGAAGGCAAATTGTATGTGGGGGGAAAATATGGGAGAAGGGCTGAAGAGAAGCAGGCGCTGGGTGAGAGCACCCCGTGGTGACAAACGGCAGCAACCACATAATTACGGTCACGTTGGCTGGGCACCCAATGTGCGCCAGTTCATGTCTCAGCGTTTTAAGTGTATTAACTCTAAAACTCGAAACCATCCTACAAGAGAGTGACCATCATGATCTCTGAAACCAAGTCCTCAAGAAGGCTAATAACTCACTTGAGCCAACACGATACTGCAGGGCCAAGGTAGCATTCAAACCCACGCGCCTGCGGCCGCCCCAAACACAACACACTGAAGGCAGGACGGAGGCCCGGTAGAGTGTAGACAGCAGGAGAGCATCAGAACTGGGGCTGGGGGAATGCAGGGGCCAGAAACAGAACTTCACTTCCATATTATGTGTCTGTACTCTCTCTGCAACATGGGGGCAGAGCAGAAACTAGAAAAGGCCAAGGGGAAAGAATGGAGTTAAGGAAAATGAAACCAGGCCAGAGAGAGATTTCTCAAGGATGGACAAATCTCCTGCATGTATTTCCAGTGAAATTTGCTGTCCTTATTTCACAACTCCCAGCACCTCTGTCCTTCCTGCTTTTTGACAAGAATCAGGAACTCCTTCCTTTGTCCACACTTCCTGTCACTCAGTCAGCTGGCATGAGCTTGTGTGTGTGTGGGTCTGTGCACTTAATTCTTAAAGACCAAAATGTTTGCAGATATATATTGCAACATGGTTAGACATTTTGAAAGAAGCAGTATCAGTTTGTCTTCCCCTGGACCCTATTAGAGATCCCATTTGGACACCCATCACACCACATGTGCAGACGAATTCCCACAGGGCAAGGGTCTTCTTTTTGCTTCCCTTGTCTGCTCAGTGCTCTCCTCAGTGAGTAAATGGATAAATGAATGAATGAATCCTTCTAGAAGCAGACTTCTAGAAGCAGAAGCAGGAGCTGCAGATGATCTGGGAGCTCTATAAGAACACTAAAACCACCTCTCTAAGCTTGTGAGCGCTCTTTCACCTTCGTGAAGAAAAATCATGCCTTTGGAGTCAGAGACACAGGTTAGATTAGCTCTCTCTCCTTCAACAATCTGTAGAAGTTGTTTAGTCTTTCTGAGCTTCAGCCCTCCATCTCCAGCCTGTATCAAGTGATGGCTACCTGGCATTTGCCAGAACTCTTTACTCAATACCATCTTTCCAAGAGCTTGCCAGACACCACTGTTTGAATGTTTTTGCTACAAGGATGATTTGGATAGCTCTCACTATTCCAATCTCTCGTGGGCATCAAGCCTCTGGTATTCTGCCACATACCCTATATGCAGAAACTGCTTGAGATGCTATCCTTCTACTGCCAATTCCAGTGTGTGGGTTTCTCTCCATGCTAAGCAATTCTCCGACACCAGCTGGGTGTCCTATAATTCAACTCAATTCTCACACTGTTTACCTGGAAATAGCATCAGACCCCACAGGTGAAGGGCTCGGTCCTACAAGAATGCTCCTCACCACTCAAACCTGTCCTTCTGACAGACTGGCTGCAGATCAGAGGTTGTAAGAACCCCTCCTTGCACTCAATTTGCTAGAGCTGCTGGAAGAACTCAGAGAAACATTTCACTTACTAGATTACCACTTTGTTATAGAAGGAAATAACTCAGGAGCAGCCAGATGAAGAGAGATGTAGGACAAGGTGTGTCAGAAGGAGTACAGGGGTTTCCATGCCCTCTCAGAGCACGCTGTTCCCCCCACACCTTCATGTGGTCACCAACTAGGAGGCTCTCCGAACCCCCTCTGTTGGGGTTTTTATGGAAGCTCATTGCATAGGCATGCTTAATTAAATCATTGGCCACAGGTGATTAGACCCAATCTCCAACCCCTCACTCCACAGAGGTCCAGGGAGGGTGGGATTGAAGTTCCAACCCTGTAATCACATTGCTCTGGTGATCAGCTCCCATGCTTAGGGAACCTAGGGGTGGTCCAAAAGTTGCTTCATTAACATAATGAAAGACACCTTTATTGCTTACAACAATTAGGAAATTGCAAAGTTTTAGGAGTTCTATGCCAAAAAGGGGAGTGAAGACCAAGTATCTATTTATTATAAACCACAATATTACAGATGCACTCGGGAGTTTTTCACAGCATGCCCATCACTGAAAGTACTCATATCCTATTGGAGAAGGAAAAGCAAAAGCACCACCTCTTTCCTACTACCTCGCAAATGCCACAGTGGTCCTGAGAGATTCCCAGGCTCATGTGCCCCTCATGTATACAACACTTTACAGTTTACAGATGTGTTCACAGTCTTAAACTTCCTTTGATCTTCCCCAAATGCCACTGGGATAACAGGAGAAAGATTGCTATCACATCCCCATTTTACCAAAGAAGACCGAGGCTCAGCATTGGACTTCCAAGCTGTCTCCTCCCACCAAATCAAGCACAAAATCAGACAAAGATACTCTACACGCTTCAGGCCCTGCGCTGTGCATTTCATTTACAGACAGGTCTGTCGGCAGACTTCTACTCCCAAATAATGCAGCTGAGACAGGAACATGTGTCATCATTGCTCTCAAAGAATGAAAAGTACCCAAATCTGGATTGACGCAACCAGAAGGCAAGTGAGGCAAGACCGCCCATTTCAACTTTCCCCAAATCCACCATCACCATCCAAGCTGTTCTAGATCTATTTGTTGAAAGAAGTTCCAGAAAACAGAGAGACACCGCCACTCTTTATTTAATTGCACGACAGAAAGCATTTCTCCTGGGCAGTAATTCCTGCCCTGGATGGAATCTGGGGCTAAAATCTCCTCCCATTTGGAGCTGCCTGGTGGCTTTCCTGGGATATATGTGTTTGGCATGGTGGAGTGGATCGGGGCTCCTTCCCTAAGCCCCAGCTTTTCATGCCTGAAACCACAGACTTCTTTGCAGTAAGACCAATGAGCAGGAATTCCTGGGGCCCTGGAAAGGACTTCTTTTTCCAGTTCTAACTACTGGAGGATTTGGGCTGCATCTCTGAGTCATGCATAAGCCAAAAGAGAGAGAGACAGAGACAGAGAACATCCATCCTTTTGGGGAGTCCTGAACAGCTGCCTAATTAGTTGTTTGCTGATAGTCAGCAGATCCGTCAGGGGCACCATTCAGATCTGAGAGACGCTCAGCTTTCCTGTGTCCCGATGTCACAGCCCACCTAGAAAGCCAGGATCTGGGGGATGTGGGAATCAACATCACTCCAGCTGCCTCTGAGGTGATCCTTGAGGAGAGATTTGCCAGGTGGACACCAATAAGGAAGACAGGCGCCAGAGCGCCTGACTCCATAGTCGCCAATAAATGGAGACAGCTAGTGCAAAAGAACCAGGGAGAAAGATTCACTGCAGGTGGGGGTCTGGGGCTCACTGGGCAGGTGCAGGTCGGCTGCCCACACCTTCACCTGGTGTCAGCGACATCACCACGCTCTCCAAAGGAGGCACGGGATCCCCACTTCTCGAATACCCAGAGGGAAGTCAAAAACTGAGCACAACAAAACTCGCCTCTTATTTTTAGTTCCAAAAGCCACTGAAGGCTGGAACATTGCAATGCCTCCAGTTTTTACCCCTTGGCGAAAAGTGTACTAGCAGATTTAGAAAATCTCTTATTGTTTGTTGAAATCGTGAAAGAATGCCCAGTTAGTGGCTATTTCTAAGTGGGCTCCAACACTACAGTTCGAGGCATCCTCCAGAGACCAAAGCTGCCACATGCCAATTAGGAACTGACCCGAAGCACGTTTCTTAATTTTAAGAAGAAGCAAGATCCCACTCAAGCCCTTAACAGTTTACCATCAGTTGGTAAAGCCTCCACAAAGCAAGGTGCTCCTGTTTTCTCTTCTTCCACTCGAGGTTGCTGGTTGGGAGGATGGGAGGAAGAAAGTGAGAGCCCTCGCTGATTCTGCTTCCCGGGCTGCCATGTGCATCCAGCAAGGTGACAGATTCAATCTGAGTCCATCAGCTCCACACCGCTCTACAAATGCTGTTTATCAGCAGTAGGCATGCTTTTTCTTTCATGCCCAAACTGGAATGTCTTCTCTGATCTCCCCAGCCTGGATGAATCTGTTCTAGAATATTGTGTTCCTCTCCATCAGAGCACTGTTCCTATTGCATTATCATTGTTCCCTCACTTGAGGGAAGACAGCATAACTTACTGACCCTTTGAGCCACAGTGCCTATAAAGGATGGATGCGCGAGGTGCTTGACAAAGACAGACTGAAGGAATGAGCAAAGGAAACATGCAAATGTAACGTGACCCTCCTGTTTCCTAGTCCAGGGGGTCAAGTGGATTAGTCTGAGCTTCAGCCTGGGAGCCTTGGTCAGTGGAGATCCAGCAGGGGGAAGGCCCTCGAGTATCAACTATCACGGTGGAAAAGGGGCTTGTTCCCGCAAACTCCCTCATACCCACAACACGGAGGAGGATTACTCACCAGGGGTATCCTTTTCTGCTTTAGTCAATCTGGGGGCTCTGTTGGAAATCCAGCAGGTGAACAGGGCTAGGTAAGGTTGCCGGGATGGAAGACAACTTTGGTATTGACTTGAGACAGTGGTGTGCTGGAGCCAGCTCAAAGTTGGGGGAGAGAGAGACAGAGACAGACAGAGAGACTGAGAGATTTGCCAAATTCCCAGGAATTTTGCTAGGCAGTTGATGTCATGTTGATATCTTGATGTTGGCTGGGGCTGGCAGTATTCACCCCATGAAAATTTGTCATGTCTCCAACTGAGACCTTTTGTTTCCTTCCAGAGAGCTGGTTGTTCAATATTTGCCAACACGCCCTTGACTTGAGGTTGCATTCAAGTGTGGAACTGACAAGTTTACTGGTGCTTTCTGAATTTTATTCTTTTCTCCTCCTCCCATGGTGCTTTTGAATTCTGCCCCATCTGCTTATTGTGTATACTTCTGGAGAAATTCTAGTGTTATGTTCACAGAAGTCAAAGCAATCGATTGTTGATTTGTACAAAGCCTTTACATTGTTTGAAGTGATTTCACACACAGTTCTTCATTTTGATCTGTCCCACAAACCCTGAGAAAGGCAGAGTTCATACTCCTACTTCCAATTTGCAGATGGCCAACCTATGGTTCTGAGTGGATGCCTGGGAATGGTGGAGCAAGGTAAGGGAGAGGACCCGGGGATTTTCCCACCACTTTGGTGGCTCCTGAAGTCACTAGACAAAGCAGCCACTATTCCTAGGACAGACTGTGGCCAGGGAGAGCCAAACTGCAGTGCGAGCAGAAACAGCTTTTATGTGGTTTGGGGCTGCATTCTGTGATTCTTTATGCAGAAGCAAATTGTCCTTTTAATTATTGTGTGGGCTGTACTAAAATAGAGGCACATTCCTTGAGCCACGGGCAGCAGCCTGAATGGCCCAGGTGTTCCGCCTGAAGATCGGCCAAGTTTCAAACTTGATGCTTATAATTGGGAGTGGTATCTGGGTTTCTATGCAGAAAGTTTTGTTTTTTCAACTAAGCCTTTGGAATATTGTAAATGGGAAGCACAATGGAATCCCCATAGCATTCACAGCAGATTCTATTATGAGAAAGAGTTGGGGACAAGGTAGTGGGGAACAGAGAGCAGAGGGAATTCACTGAGACATTAAGGAACCCAATCCTGCCTACCCTGATCCGTCTCAGCCCTGGGAACATTGTCACTGTTGCCAAAGGGTAAGCTCACTTGGTTGAATGGCTAGGACTTATTTTTTGAAAATACCCTCCTATATTCTCATGTAAGTTTGATGCAGGGAAGCATGTTGGTCTATACAGAATGGGGGTTTCTAGACAATCAAAGCAAAGAAAAAGCCAGCCCCCTATCATGTATTCCTCTTTGTCCTTCTACGGTGGGGCCCCGGGTGATCCTTGCCTGCTTGTTGCTGCTTATGAACGACCTCCCAGCAAGGTGTGATTTTGCTCTCCTGGAGGACGGGCAGGGTCACAGAACCCCCGGAGCAGGTGTTGCTGTCTCCCCAGGGCCCCTTCCCTTCTTTTTCTCAACGTCACTCGAATTGCTCATTAGGAAATTTCTGCTCCTTCTCATCATGCTGTATTTGTGGGACTGAGAGTCAGTCTTGGTGGAATTTTTAAGAGCTTCTCTCCTCTCTTGGCCAGGAGGAGACCCCTGACCCATCTCCATCACTCAGGCTCTCTTGCAGAAATTCTGGACACAATTCCACAAGGGGGAATCGATGGGTGCTCGTTCTTTCCAGGGGCTGAGATGGGAGGTTCCCATCCACAGGTTCCTGAAACCTTGGTCCACAGGGCTGCCACGAATCCTGGTGTATCTGTGGACTGATTATCCTTCCTGTGAACTCACTCAACTTTTCCAATAAATTCTTTCTTGGTTTGGTTTTCTCACGTTAGCCAGTTGATCTATTGTTCTAGTCTAATTGGTAGAGTACCAAATAAATGAAAATCTTATCTGCTGAGGCGGGGGGCTCTAGGCACTGACCACTAGCATCTCTGGGCAGACCTGAGCAATGGCGCATCCCCATCAAGCCACAAGCCACAACAAAGCAAAGGCAGTAGTGTGGGGAGTTGAGAATAAACCTGAAAACAATGTAAAACTGTGGGTTATAAACGACCAAGACTTTTTCTGCTATTGAATGAGCACGAACTGGGAACTTGTATCTCTCGCCCCCATTTGTTTCTAAGCTCATTCAGCTGTGATACAAAGGCACCGGGACCGACGCACGGATCCTGAAAATCATCTACGATGTCATCATGCTGCTGTTTTCATTTATTTATTAACTACAAACTGAGCACCTTCTCTGTGCTAGGAACTGGGTAGGATACACATTGGCCACAGGCGAGACAGTTAGAATTGTGTCTGAGGAAAACAGCCCAGGCTGGAGGGGCATGCTGTGCTGGTCCCGAAAATTCAGGGCTCCAGCAGGAGAGGCTCCAGTGACCTACGGAGTAACACAGGGAGAGAAGCCCACGTGACCCAGTTTCCTGACCTAGGTGACCATAGGTCCCTGAGATATCGATGGGCCACCGTTTTCCTCCCCTGTGGTGGGTGGTTTGAAGGGAACTGGGCTCTGAAGGCTCAGAGGTCAATGCCTCTTTATTTTGATTTTCAGGAGAGTTGCATTTCTCCTGGCCCCCCGAGGAGAATGGCCCCTCCGCTCCAGAGCACTCAGAGACCACACAGCAGACCTCCCTGACACCTGCTTTCTCATAGTCCTTGTACTTCTCGAGACCAAAAGAAGCGCACACAGCAGGAAACTGCTTAGCAACTGCACGTAGGAAATGAGGATTCCAAAATATTACTGTGGGTTTCTTCCTCCCTACTTTGTTCTCCTGTGTTGTTTTCAGTTCTTCATGACTCAGTCATCGGTCCGTCCCACAACACACTAACCGGTTCTGCAGGCCCCGGGATGTGAAATGCACCGAGGCCCCGCGTGCCTTCCTGGGGGGCTACGGGCCGAGGTCCTACGGGATTGCCCCACAGAGCCGGCTGGCCTGCAAAGGGGGCTCTGGGGACTCCGGCTCTCAGGCCCCTGGGGTTCTCTGGGGCTGAGCTGACCCTGCCTGAGTTCCCTTTGCTCTCATCCCCTCACCTCTGCACTCGGGCCACCTCCCGTGCTTCCATGCTTTCTCTCTTGGCAGGATGAGTCCCTTATCCCTCACCCTCGGTCTCCATCCCTGTGAGTATGCGTCACCATCTCCGCATCCCTCTTGTTCTGTGGTCCTCTGTGTCTCTCCCTGTGTCTCCCTCGGCTTCTTTTTACTTCTGACTCTCCCTCTCTCTGTGTCTCTGACTTTGTCTCTTTCCGTCTCTACATATCTGTCTCCACCTCTCACTATCTCTCTGCATCTCTTGGTGTTTCATTTCCCTTTCTCTCTTTCTCCTTTTCTTGTTCTGAGTCCCTCTCTGCCTCAGTCCTTTTTTCTCTCCCCCCCAAACCCTTCCCACTGCTGACCCTCTCTCTTTCTGGAGCTCAGCAACTGGGCCCCCGGCCCCCATGAAGTGGGCTCAGTTTCCGGGATAGCTAGTAATGCACCTTGAGGATTCATTTTTCTCCCTCATCATCAACTCTCCTTCCATTTCCGAATCCCCGAGTCTGGCCAAAAGTGCTTCCTAGGAGAGTGCCCACGTGCTGTGGCAGAAGCCACCCAGCCATGCTGCACCCCGGAGGGCCCCAAAGAAGGTGGGATCACCAACTGCAGCATGCAGCGTGCCGGCATTTCTCTGGCGGAGCTCCAGCCAGTCAGAGCCAATTAATATGAAATCAATAGGCCAAATCGACGTTTTCAGAAGTTAGCTCGAAAAAATCCCTGAAGATTAACCAGCCTGTGGCCTTTGCTATGAAATTGTTACCACACCACTTTCTTTTCTTTTGAAAGTCCAGATGGGCAGATAAATCCAAAGTGGATCAACCACATCTGTCATTCCTCCACACAAATTACACCCCCTCCCACCACTTCCCTCTTTCCTTTCCAACATGCAACGGCACTCAAAGTCTGGGCTGGATTGATATTTTATGCCACACTGTATGTTTTGAATTCCCCGTTGTATTAAGAGGAACCGCATCATGACCCCTCTGGGGCAAAGAGCTGGCACATTCTGAAATCTGCCTTTTCCAAAGGCGAGGACTGCAGGGGTGGGGGGGGACTGCTTTCTTCCAGGTTCAGGACGGGCCAGCAGGAAAACCCAGCCCCATCGGCTCCTTTCTGCACTGTTCTGAACCAGTACACTCAAACCCAAAAAACTTAGGTGGCTCGTCTCCATTTACAAAGCCCCCTTTTCTACATTTGCTAGGCAATGTAGTATCATGCCCCACTGACATAAGGTAACTACTAAAGCCCTTCCCGGAGAGGGAGGAGGGAGGCGGGAAGGGGAGAGGCTGGAGGGGTTCCTCGGATGAGAAACTCTTATGTAGAATGTTCTGTGCTGCTGGAATTAGGGTAGTCTGGGGAGGGCGGGGGTTGAGCCAAGTCTGAAAAGTTCAGACTGGCACCCCCGGACGCCTGTCCAAATGGGTCCTTGGAACAAGGAGGACTTGAAGCAGGTGTCAGAAATCGAAAAGCTTGGGAAGCCCCAAATCAAGCCAGGATTGGGAACACAGTGTTAGGAAATGCCCAGGAGACTGACGTCCACACTGGCTTTTGAGTGTTTCATGGGTGGGACACACAGGGGTGTGAAAAGGCTGAGGACAGATAGACAGAACCTCAAGCAAAGTCAGGAGACTTCTCAAGCCCAAGCCCTTGGATTCCAGAGCATGTGTTCCTCAGGTGAAACAGTGTTTGCCAGTTTCCTTATGAACAAAGCAGACAAGTGAATATACATTATTTCAGGTCAGGGGCACCTACTAAAGGCTGACTTTCCCTTTGGAATTATTAAGAAAACTACAGGAAAATGTTCTATTTTGTGTGAGCTGGGACTCTTAGAATGAAAACTGAGGTTTCACATGAAAAACTAAAATCATAGAGTCCCAGTGCTGGAAGATACTTAGCAATTGATTGATCCATCCTCCTGGTTCAACAGATGAGGAAACAGAAACCAGGAAATGAAATGACCCCCACTCTTCAACTCCAACATTGCAAGTTGGTCGTGTGGTTGTGACACTTCTTTACGCCGTGCGCCAAGGACCCAGGGAATGAAAGGGTGTTCCTTGCATAGATTGGCACTCTTGGGGTTTGAGGCTATCAATAATGGTTGTTCGAAAGGTTGAGAGAGCCTAGACCTACAGAAAAGTGTTGGGTTTGTATGGTTGTGTCAGCAGGACAAGCACAGCCCTGGTATGTTCTGAGCTTCTGACACTGATGACCTTCATGGATTTCCCCGAGCCCCCCTTTGCTCCTGACAAGAGCATGGCTTGGGTAGCGCCCCCACTCCCTGTTCTCTTGCTGGCCTCCACAATGGACCCTGAGAAGCCCTGGCTGTGTCAGAAGCTTGCTGAGTCTGCAGACCTGAGCAGATCTGTCCCTTCCTTGCCTGGCCTGACTCCCAGGCCTGCTGCTTGGTCCTTGTCTTGCTGTTGGCTTGAACTGGACAGTCTGTGTGGTTGTCCCTGATACATATTCGAGGTTACAGATGGAGAGGGCACGCTGGCCTCAGGCATCATCAGCTGAGAGGGTCAACCTCAGTATCTCCCCACCCCTCCTGTCGCCCAGTTCATGCACACACACACACATACCTGGGTGCACCTTTTATAGATTAGTAAGCAGAAGCTCACAAAAGAGAAGTGACTTGTCCAAAAGCACACAGCCTGTTGTGTCAGAGTTTTGGCTCAAGATAAAGACTTCACTATACCAAGCCACCTGTCCAGTTTCCATTTTTACTTTTCACAGAGAGAATCTCATCAGGTTATTGTTTCTAACCTACAATTTATGGAATCACATTCTTAGTTCCAGTCTAAATGTTAAGTGACATCTGGAGAAGAACAGCAAGGCCAGGTCTGGGTCATTTCCTATTAACTGCCAAGTAACTGGAATCCAAAAATATATTTTTGAAAAATGTTAAATGTTAAAAAGCCAATATTCACGAAGTGTTCCCTAGTACCAGGTCCTATGATAAGCACTTTATGTGTATCAGCTCATTCACTCCTCACAATAGCCCCATGAGTTATGTAGGGATGGTTCCTGACTGAGGATGGTTTGATTTATGGTTTTTTGATGATACAGTGGTGCAAAAGTGATATGCAATTGGTAGAAACCACTTTGAATTTTTAATTTCCCCCAGGCTAATAATACGTGGTGTGATCCTCTCTCGTGAGGCTGGGTAGCAGCAGCCCCAGCTCCCAGCCAGCCGTGTGATCACAGGGGCAAACAACCGATAAACTCACAACCGTTCTGTACCCACACGACCATTCTGTTTATCTCTTTCAGGACAGTATTCAATACGTCACATGAGATAGTCCACACTTTATTATAAAACAGGCTGGGTATGAGATGATTTCGGCCAACTGCAGGCTAACGTGTTTTGAGCACATTTAAAGGAGGCTAGGATAAGCCCTGACATTCAGTAGA
Organism: Mirounga leonina; assembly: GCF_011800145.1. Taxonomy (NCBI): domain Eukaryota; kingdom Metazoa; phylum Chordata; class Mammalia; order Carnivora; family Phocidae; genus Mirounga; species Mirounga leonina. The sequence goes on along the minus strand of NW_023270433.1, from coordinate 24,265,505 downwards.
TTAGGTGTATTAAATGCATTTTTGACTTATACTATTTTCAACTCACAATGGGTCTATCAGGATGTAACCCCATCGTAAGTCAAAGAAGATCTGTATGAGCATTTTCCAGCTTTATGGATGAGGAAACTAAGGAACGCAGAGATTAAGTTCCTTGCCCAAGACCACACTGCTAGTAAATAGCAGAGCTGGAATTCAACCCAGGCGGTCTGGCTCCAGAGCCACACTTTTAAGTGCTAGGCTGAGCTGTCAAAAATATTGTGGCAGCTGAAGAAACAGTCCAAATCAAATACGACTCAATTTGTTGAGAATAGCCACTAATCTCTGCACAGCTCCCCGCGTGTGGCTTTCATCTGCTCTGTCAGTGAACAGTCGCTCGCTGGTGCTCGGGCCCCACACAGGATGTGGGAGACTCAGGGACAGAAAGTGACTTAAGTGGTCAAAGCAGGAGAAGCAAAATTTGAGCCCCGTCCAAATTAAGGACTGTTATTTCATTCCCATTTTGCACCAGGGGACATGGAGGAGCAGAGGGGCTGAGTGAGATGGAGCCCTCGCTCTGCAGGGAGCCTGGTACAGCCATTTATTTGCGTGCAGCTGAACAAGTGTGAAGTCCTAAGTCAAACCCTGTCTCTGGACCGAATGACGCCAGGCTACTGGGCTCCTCAGACTCTTGGGGGGAGCCTGGGGTCTCCGCAGCACTCATGCGGGGGAGAGGAGGTTTGCCCATGACCCAGGCAAACTATAGAAGAAGGAGAAGAGAGTTTGGGAGAGCAGTGAGGTACAGCATGAGCAGGGCTGAGGCTCTCTGAGAATTTGGGGTTCAGGCTCCCATGCTCAGGGGTGGCTATGGACCCTTGATCTGGACACCCTTGGTGGTGTCCAGATCAAAAGAACATCAGCTCAGTCCTGCAGAACATAGCGTTTGCTCTCGGTCGACGCAGTTCCAATCCTAGATCAGCTACTCTGGAGTCTTGCTTGATTCATTTATAAAATAGGGTTGGAAGGCTACCGATCATGCTAAATGGTTCAGTGATTAAGTACGATGATACAGTACTTTCTTACTGGGGGCACATAGTGGACCATCCACACGTATTTTCCCCATCTTCTCTGTTAGACTCTATCCTCCTTGATAGTGATCTAGAAAGGACACTGAGGGGATTTTATTTCCTTGCAAGAATGAAATGGAAGGAAAAGTAATTTTTAATAGTTTGCAGGTGTTAGGGGGTTTCACCTGCCAGTGACAGCAAGGTGACTGAGGTAGTGTGCATTTGTAGGGCCGTTGTGCAAAATCACCACAAACTAGGTGTCTTAAAACAATGGACATGTCTTCTCTCACAGTTCAGGAGGCCAGGAATCCAAAATCAAGATGTTGTCAGGGTTTGGTTCTTTCTGGAGGCTCGGAGGGAGAATGCACTTTGTGCCTGTCCTCATTTCTGGTGCCTACAGGCAGTGCTCAGTGTTCCTGGCTTCTCCACTCACCACTCCAGTCTCTGCCTCCATCTTCACTGTGTGTCTTTTCCTTCTCTGTCTCTTATAAGGAAACCAGGCATTGGATGTCAGGCCCACCCTAATCCAGGATAATCTCATTTTGAGATCCTTATCTTAATTGCATCTGTAAAGATCCTTATACCAAAAAAAAAAAAAAAGGTACATTCCGAGATTCAGGGTGGAATGAACTTCTGGGAGGTGATCACTCTTCCGCCCATTACAGACCAATTCAACTGGAGAAGAGGCTGTAAATATACAGACAGGATGGATTCTATTTTTGCCGCTCATCACTCATTTCCTGGGTAACTCTGGCCACATCGTTTCCCACATCACCTTTAATGGGACCAGGCGTGACAGAGAGCTTTGTAAAGTGTTGCCTGAGACTGAGTGGGTTTTACTACCAGGCAGTGGAGGAACAGGAACCCAAGGGAAAAAGGAACCCCTGACAAGGTGGGGTCTTGCTGGCATCCCATGAGCAGCAGCTGAAATTATTTCCCCCATGTCCTATATAGTTGGACGGCCCTTTACTAAGTTGGCCATAGTGACCTCCTCTTGAGTCAGTGGCTCTAACTTTCTGGAACTCGCATCTCTGAGGCTTATGCCAGGAGAAGGTGACGCACCAGCTCCCTGCCCGCTTGTCCACACTCCCTCAGACAGGCGTGCAGATATCCTGTAACTGCATTGACAAACAGCCCTGTGACCTGAAACCCATTCTCTGTGACTGTCGACAGGCGCTCGGTATGGACTCTAACTGCTGAAATGTGTGTGCTCCAGATGTTTATCTCCTAATTACAAGCCTCTGATGTGCCACTTAGAGTAATGGACTTGTCCATGCTAATATTTTCTCTACCCCCAGAGGACCTGCCAGAGCAGATTTGATGCAAGGAGAGACGGAGTGTCTCTAGCACGTTTTAATTAGGCAATTGCACCCCAGCCACGGCCAACATCAGGTGCCAGACATATTGCAAAGCAGTTCAGATCAACAACCATCCACTGAGGTCTGAAATGAACAAGGCAGGCTTCCCTCTCAGGGGGCACGAAGACTCCAGGGAGTGGTATGACAGGCACGGACCACTAATTACCACGTAAGGTGATTAGAGCTCCAAACCAGTCCTGGGGAGCAGGCTCCATTGGAGGTGCGAGTGAGGATGGGACATCTTAGCTGGGCTTTTCAAATGGGACAAGAAGGAAATGATCAGGTAGACATGGAACTAGGACTGCATTCCCGGCAGAGGACACAGCTTAGACGAAGACATGGAGGTGTGAAAGGCACAGGTATTTGACCTGTGGCTGATGCTTGAGCTATGAGGAGAGAGCAGGAAGAGCTGAGGCCTGAGAGGTAGGCTGGGGACAGATCACACAGTGCCTTGAAAGTCAGGCCAAGGAGTTGTTGCTGTAAACACTGAAGGAGGCATGGCCAGGTTTAGTTGAGAAGGAACATGGTCAGGACAGTCTGTAGGTAAGTCACTTGCTGTGGCCCAGGAGACTGATGAGGGGAGGCCAAGGGAAGGACAGAGGGACAGGAGCTGCTATAATACTCCAAGTTCAAGATGATGGTGGCTTGAATGGAGCAGTGCCTGGGGAATGGGAAAATAGAGCCTAGAAGAGAGAACTGTCCATGGGAGGGTGAGGCAGGTCAAAGTGAAGGATACGCCAGGGGGTATAGCTCAGTGGTAGAGCATTTGACTGCAAAGTGAAGGATAAGCCTGACTTTTCTGGCTCAGATGACGTAGATGTGGTCCCTCAATTGAGATGAGGGCTCTGGGAAGCAGTAGAAAGGGTGCAGTGGAGATGAGGAGGGTCAAGTTTGGAGTCACAGGGTCATAAGTGTGTAAGTTCTCTCCAGGCTGGGTGGGCCATTTCAGGTGCCTATGGAGAATCTAGTTTGCATGTTCCAGAAAGTCGGGTCTGATAATCCACTGCAGGGACTGACGCAGGTGTTCCAACCCCCAGCTCCAGCCTTGCCTTCCCAGCCATCTCCACATCTTCCTAATTCCCAGGGGGAGTTGCTCTCCAGCCGTGGACTCCAACCTCAGACCTCAGCCTCCACTCCTCCCCTGTCAACCACAGGTCATTTGCCGAAACCCCTTGAGAGCCCACGCCCACCTGTGTCCCTTCAGCTGTCTCTCCTCACTCTGCCTCTCTCTCTTGTCCTACTGCCTTGTCCAGGGATGCCCTGAGCCTCCTACTCGGCTGGGCCCAGGGTTGGGGTTTGGTGGATGGTGGGGAGGCAAGGGGCAGGAAGAGGGCAGCATCTCCACAGCCCTCTCTTTCTGCCTCCCCCAACCTTGTTCACCCCTCCTTCCATGTTTTTTCCTTTTGCACCTTTCCGAGGAAGACCCTATGGTCAGCTGGGGCTACAGATTGAGGCTTGCGGAGAGACAGTGAGGATGCTAGATGAGCGTGAGTGATTTAAGGTGTTAAAAAGCTGGCCTCACCGTTAAGAGGCAACGCCACAGTGAACCAATTGCCCAGTAGACAGTGAATAGCAGGTCTTCCCTCTCTGCAATCACTCAAGTTTCTTTCCTCTCTTTCTCCCCTCTCCTTCGTTCTTTCTTTAGTTAAGTGGGTACAGAAAACTTCCCCTGGTCCAGCATGGGGCCAGTCCATGGAGACATGGAAGTGGGTATGGCACGGAGGATCTCCACCAGGAGTACTGGATCTAGCGGCAAAAAGGAAAGCAGATGCCCACTGTTGCCCATCCTGAGGTCCCTGACAGAGGAAAGCCCAGAGGAAGGGGACAAGCAGTTTCAGAAAAGAGCGACTTCCCCCATGGAAATGACAGCTGAGACCTAGAGGATGAGCAAGCCTTCCCGAGGAGAAGGGGAGAAGAGTGTTCTGTTCCTTTTCTGCATTCCCTCCCTGCATTCCTCATCTTCCTCACACTCCTCTTCCAGAGTTTCTTCCAACAAACTACTATTGACTGTACTATTACCAGGTGTGCTAAACCCTTTACAGGCATTATTTTTATCTAAGCTGCCTGTGATGGTGAAGATGACTCCACTCGCTTATTCCTGCTCTAGGGATGAGGACAGTGTGGCTCAGAGCCAGGAGGTGGCTTGTGGGTGGTGGGCCCTGGAACTGGATGACAGATGTCGTTCTCCCCTGGCCGTGTACACCGCTTCCTTTTAGACACTTGGGAAGGGATGTGTGTTTCATCTCATCTGTGTCTGTAATTGCCTTCTTGCCTTTAAATGAGAAAATACTGTAAACGGAAAAAGAAAGGCACTCAAGAGAAAGCCAGGAGACCTGGTCCCATTAGCTTTCCATAGGGGTGCATGAGGAAAGGTCTTTCTCGGCACCGCCTGCCCTGCATGGCTTGGGGTTCCCTGGCCTGTATGGGGAGTTTGGTGTGGCTCCTAGAGTTGCCCAGGGCCCACACATGGCATAACACTCTGCTGGCACCATCTTGAAATTCTTAATAATTTCAACAAGCGGCTCACATTTTCCTTCTGCACCAGGCCCTGCAAATTATGTAGCCAGTCGTTCTTGGGAAAGCCGCTTTCCTGCCCATTCCCTGTCACTCTCTGGCCGCTGCCCTTTAAGCGATTCCCCACCAGCTCCCCTGCCGCCCGGACCGCTCCTTTGATCTGAGACATGGGCTGGTTCCTGGGTCCACGCAGAATAGCAGAATGATGGTGTCCAGCACCAGATGTGATTATCCAAATCATTTCCTCCTGTGACCAGGACCTGGTTTAATACTTCCCAGGTACCAGGTGTTCCCCAAATATCTGCATGTGGAAGGGTTTGGGTGGCTCCATTCTTTTCTCTTTCGATAAAACAATTAGGTCATTTAGAATATGAAAAGCTTTGAAATCATGAAAGTACTTTATTTGAAGTTTGGGGGGGAAAGGACTTTGATGGTGAAAGTAAAGACAGATATTTCCATTTTAAACAAGGAAACAGCAGGAGAGATTTCTGTAAGAAGGTAATAGCTCAGACTCTATTGTCCAGGATACTAGTTAGGGATCCCGTAGAATCGCTCTTTTAGTAACTTGGGACTAGGCCTAATAGGTAGAAAGCATGGAAAGAAATCTTTGGACTCAGAGTGATGAAGAGCTTCTTTAGCATTCAGAAATTTCTGGATGGGGATCTGACCAACACCTAAGGGAGTGAAGGGCTTATCTCTGGAGGCATCAAGCACACTGCTGTTCATGGCTGTTCCACAGAGGGGCGGAGGAGCTCCAAGCGTCCAACGGACACTTTAACCAGATGGGGCTTAAGGGTCCTAACAACCCTGACAATATTTGTTTAGTTGATTATAATGACTCTGGGACACTGAGTTTTTCTGATCCCTGATTCTAGCATTCTTCAGGTTTATATCTAAAGGCTAAGATCACTAACCTTTTTTGTTTGTTTGTTTTTCCATTTCTGCAGTAGACACGTCGAGTCCACATTCTTGTATCTACTATCTAATGCATAAATGGGAGAATATTGATTGCTTCAAATTCTATCCAGATTCCCTGAAGCTGGGAACCTTCTCTGAAATGAATGAATGAATAAATGAACAGAGGGAACAGGAGACAATGCAGAGACAGGCAATGTGGATCCTTTTAAGATGAACAAAGTCAGAAAGAGTACACTCCAGGTGGTGGTTCTCCCAGAACATGGCGTCCCACAATCTCAGCCAATTGTCCTAACCCAGCTGCTGCAAAGCCAACCTGTCTCTGGGGTATCTAGCTCCCCCTCGGGCGGAGCAAACAACATCAGCACATACCAGGCTGAGGGCCTGGGGAGAGGATGCTCCTGAAACCTTAATAGAAATGTCATAGTGTTCCCACCATTTCCTCAGGCACCAGCCATATCCTGGAAACAAGCTCTGTACCAGTACGTGAAGATGCAGCTGGAACATGCCTGTGTTTATTCAGTTGAAAGCATGTAAAAGACCAGTCTGTGAGTCAGGAGGCCTGGGTGCTCATCCTGGCTCCACCTTTGAAAACCTAGGTGGCTTTGGCCAAATCCCTTCCCTCCTTGGGGCCTCACTTTCCCATTTTGAATATGTAGATAGTGATAGTCCTACCCTCCACAATGGCGTATAAGGGTTGAATTAGTTAACATTTGTGAAATGGTCAGAAAAGTGTCTGCAGCATTGTAAACACCATATACATAATGAAAACAAAAGAATCATTGGTCTTTATAGCAACCTGTTAAGCTAGGCCTTTTCCCATCACTACTTTACCTGATGAATTTGCGGCCCAGGTAGCAAGTGATGTACCCAAGGTCATATTGCTGAACCCACTTTTCCACTGACACCAGGGCTATAACAGTCTTTGAGATGACTTCTGATTCTGATATTCAGTGATTCTGTCTGTAGAAACTGACAACTTTGCCTGGATTTCATTTCTCCCTTGGTTCTGCTGGACACCAGCTAGATGCAGAAAAAATTCCCCTTTAAGCTCATCTCAAACCCCATTGATGTAGAAAGCCATTTTCAGCATCAACATTTTGCTCAGTGTTAAATTTGCCCTGGGGAAGGGGTGGGGGGGGAGCTCTGACAGGCCCTTGGCTCTGAAGCCCTGAACTGCTGGGTCCACTTCACATCAGTGATGTGGAGCCCGGTTCTTCCAGCTCAGCAGCAAATCTGAGTATCTTCCAGGGTTGCCAAAATAAATGTCAAATCTTGTTTCTCCCCTTGTAGTCCCTATGTAGGTTGGTGGCATCGATACCCCACAGCCCTCCAAGATACTAGACTGTCTGTGCCATCCTCTTCCCTCAGCTTTCATGGGCAAGAGGTCACCAATCCGGTCTGAAAGGGAAGTGCCAACATGTTGTTTGAAATCCCTGGATGAATCTCCATTTTACACAAGATATGGCCCAAACGCATCATTCTAGGCCCTTCGAGTGCGAGCCCCTCCCCAGCTTCCCTACTCTCCCTCAGTTTTCTCCCATTACCCTCCAGGCCAGCCAAGCCGCCAGTCATGAGGACCTCTCGCTATAACCTGAACATACCCAGTCCTACCCAGCCTTCCTGTTCTACAGCAGACACTTCTGGGAGAAATGCCCGCCCTTTCCTCCTCTGCTGTAACTATGGCAGAAGCTCTCCTCCTTCTCTCCGACATTGAATCCCATCCCCCGTTGGCTTTCTTAGACACCTCTTCTTGTCTCTGGTTTCTTCCTTTTTCACTTGTTCCTTTCTGTAAGTCTAAAAATGCTCATTCTCTCTCATTTTAACAAAACCTCCCAATACCCATGCTCCCCTCCTGCTGCCACTGGCCAGTACTTTCTGCCTAGAATTCTCTACCTCCTAGCTATTCCTCCATCCATTATCATCTGCTTCTGAGCTTTCCATTCTACTGAAATGACTCCTTCCCATGGTTTCCCCGAACCGTCTTTCTCCTAAACCTAAAAACCTAATCACTACCATAATGTGACCTATCAAAGGTATTTTTCACTATTGATTACTCCCCACTTCTTGGAAGACTCTCTTCCTTAATCCTTAAGTTTATTTTCCTTCTGTCTCCCTGGTTACTTAGTTATCATTGCAGGCTTCTCCACCTTCCCTTTAAATTCCTTTCCCCTGTCTGGTAACTTTAAAAGTCAGGAAGGGCTAGGTTACACTGCACCGAAAAGCAATCCTTAAAATCCAGTGACATGCATTCATTTTTTGATTGGGTTACATGCCCAATGTAAGGCAGTAGGGCAGATCCAAGAGCCATGGAGTCAAGAACCATTCCTTGGCATGAGTAAGACTGAGTACTAATAAAGGAAATTCCAACATTTAACTGGCTAGATTTCAGAATTGCTCTGGTTGACCTTTTTGAACAAAAATGTGTATAGCAATTATCCTATGCCTGTCCCACCATTGCGTGGGGGGCAGATAATTTATCTCTTACTTCACAGGGGTTCAGATCAAGAGGACCTGCACTCATGGAGGTATCCTTTAAGGAAATGCACCCCAAATTTTTACCTGCACCTAAATTCCACCTCCGGCAACAGGCCCCACCCCCAGAAGATCACCGAGAACAGCCAGCCAAGACCAAGTTTACCGATCAATGAGAACGGCAGAACTCCAGCGCTGGGGGAATACTGCACATAGAATCCATGGCTTTTTTTACCATGATTCTTTAGTCTTTCAAAGTTAATTTTTTTTAACTGTCTTTTTTTTTTTTGAATTTTTCTTTTTCCCTTTTTCAACCAACATCTTATCAATCCCTTTTCTAAAAAACATTTTTATTTTTCATTTTTAGAGTCATATTCTATCCCTTCATAGTAGTTACCCTTATTTTTGGCATATTTATATAAGTTGTTCTCTCTTTAAAATATTGAGATACAGTTTCTTCTAACAGATCAAAATATACCCTAAATCTCTAGTGTATGGCTTTGTTCTAGTCTCCTGCCTGATCACATTCTCTCCCCCCCCTTTTTTTTAATCCTTTTCTTTCTTTTTTCAAACAACTTCTTATCAATTCCTTTTATAAAACTTTTTATAATTTTCATCTTTACAGTCATATTCCATCCCTTCATCATATCAACCCTTATTTTTGTACATATGTAAGTTTTACTTTCTTTAAAATCTTGGGAGGCACTTTCTTCTAACAGACCAAAATACACCCAAAATCTAGTGTGTGGCACTGATCTATGCACCAGCCTGATCATATTTGATCATATTCTGTTTTTTTTTTGTTTTGTTTTGTTCTGTTTTTGTTTGTTTTTAATCTTTTTCTTTTTCTTTTTTCTTTCTTTCCCTTTCTTTTCCCCTGACTTCAGGTCTTTTCTGATTTGTTTAGAGTATATTTTCTGTGGACGTTGTTACCCTGTTAGCATTTTGTTCTCTCATTCACCTATTCTCCTCTGGAAAAAATGACAAGACAGAAAAAATCACCTAACAAAAAGAACAAGAGGTAGTACTGACTGCCAGGGACCGACTCAATACAGACATTAGTACAATGTCAGATCTAGAGTTCAGAATCATCACTTTAAAGATACTAGCTGGGCTTGAAAAAAGCATGGAAGTTACTAGAGAAACCCTTACTGGAGAAATAAAAGAACTAAAATCCAACCAAGTCGAAATCAAAAAGGCTATTAATGAGGTACAATCAAAAATGGGGGCACTACTGCTAGGATAACTGAGGCAGAAGAGAGAATCAGTGATATAGAAGACCAAATGATGGAAAATAAAGAAGCTGAGAGAGAGATAAACAACTACTGGGTCACGAGGGCAGAATTCGAGAGATAAGCGATACCATAAGACGAAACAACATTAGAATAATTGGGATCCCAGAAGAAGAAGAAAGAGAGAGGGGGGCAGAAGGAATATTGGAGCAAATTATAGCAGAGAACTTCCCTAATTTGAGGAAGGAAACAGGCATCAAAATCCAGGAGGCACAGAGAACCCCTCTCAAAATCAATAAAAATAGGTCAACACCCCAACATCTAATAGTAAAACTCACGAGTCTCAGAGACAAAGAGAAAATCCTGAAAGCAGCTCGGGAGAAGAGATCTGTAACCTACAATGGTAGAAACATTAGATTGGCAACAGACCTATCCACAGAGACCTGTCAGGCCAGAGAGGACTGGCATGATACATTCAGAGCACTAAACGAGAAAAATATGTAGCCAAGAATACTATATCCAGCTAGGCTGTCACTGAAAATAGAAGGAGAAATAAAAAGCTTCCAGGACAAACAAAAACTGAAGGAATTTGCAAATACGAAACCAGCCCTACAAGAAATCTTGAAAGGGGTCCTCTAAGCAAAGAGAAAGCCTAAAAGGAACACAGACCAGAAAGGAACACAGACAATATACAGTAACAGTCACCTTACAGGCAATACAATGGCACTAAATTCATATCTTTCAATAGTTACCCTACATGTAAATGGGCTAAATGCCCCAATCAAAAGACACAGGCTATCAGATTGGATTAAAAAACAAGACCCATCGATATGCTGTCTGCAAGAGACTCATTTTAGACCCAAAGACACCCCTAGATTGAAAGTGAGGGGGTGGAAAACCATTTACCATGCTAATGGACACCAAAAGAAAGCTGGGGTGGCAATCCTTATATCAGACAAATTAGATTTTAAACCAAGGACTGTAATAAGAGATGAGGAAGGACACTATATCCTACTTAAAGGGTCTATCCAACAAGAAGATCTAACAATTGTAAATATCTATGCCTCTAACATGGGAGCGGCCAATTATATAAGGCAATTAATAACAAAAGCAAAGAAACACATCGACAATAATACAATAATAGTGGGAGACTTTAACACCCCCCTCACTGAAAAGGACAGATCATCTAAGCAAAAGATCAACAAGGAAATAAAGACTTTAAATGACACACTGGACCAAATGGACTTCACAGACATATTCAGAACATTCCATCCCAAAGCAACGGAATACACATTCTTCTCTAGTGCCCATGGAACATTCTCCAGAATAGATCACATCCTAGGTCACAAATCAGGTCTCAACTGGTACCAAAAGATTGGGATCATTCCCTGCATATTTTCAGACCACAATGCTTTGAACCTAGAACTCAATCACAAGAGGAAAGTAGGAAAGAACTCAAATACATGGAGGCTAAAGAGCATCCTACTAAAGAATGAATGGGTCAACCAGGAAATTAAAGAAGAATTTAAAAAATTCATGGAAACCAATGAAAATGAAAACACAACTGTTCAAAATCTTTGGGATGCAGCAAAGGCAGTCCTAAGAGAAAACTATATAGCAATAAAAGCCTTTCTCAAGAAACAAGAAAGGTCTCAAATACACAACCTAATCCTACACCTAAAGGAGCTAGAGAAAGAAGAGCAAATAAAGCCTAAACCCAGCAGGAGAAGAGACATAATAAAGATCAGAGCAGAAATCAATGAAATAGAAACCAAAACAACAGTAGAACAGATCAACGAAACTAGGAGCTGGTTCTTTGAAAGAATGAACAAGATTGATAAACCCTTGGCCAGACTTATCAAAAAGAAAAGAGAAATGACACAAATCAACAAAATCATGAATGAAAGAGGAGAGATCACAACCAACACCAAAGAAATACAAACAATGATAAGAACATATTATGAGCAACTCTATGCCAGCAAATTAGATAACCTGGAAGAGATGGATGCATTCCTAGAGATGTATCAACTACCAAAACTGAACCAGGAAGAAATAGAAAACCTGAACAGACCTATAACCACTAAGGAAATGGAAGCAGTCATCAAAAATCTCCCAACAAACAAAAGCCCAGGGCCAGATGGCTTCCCAGGGGAATTCTACCAAACATTTCAAGAAGAATTAATACCTATTCTTCTGAAACTGTTCCAAAAAACAGAAATGGAAGGAAAATTTCCAAACTCATTTTATGAGGCCACCATTACCTTGATCCCCAAACCAGACAAAGACCCCATCAAAAAGGAGAATTACAGACCAATATCTTTGATGAACATGGATGCAAAAATTCTCACCAAAATACTAGCCAATAGGATCCAACAGTACATTAAAAGGATTATTCACCACGACCAAGTGGGATTTATCCCTGGGCTGCAAGGTTGGTTCAACATCCACAAATCAATCAACGTGATACAATACATTAACAAAAGAAAGAACAAGAATCATATGATCCTCTCAATAGATGCAGAAAAAGCATTTGACAAAGTACGGCATCCTTTCTTGATCAAAACTCTTCAGAGTATAGGGATAGAGGGTACATACCTCAATACCATAAAAGCCATCTATGAAAAACCTACAGTGAATATTATTCTCAATGGGGAAAAACTGAGAGCTTTCCCCCTAAGGTCAGGAGCACGGCAGGGATGTCCACTATCACCACTGCTATTCAACATAGTATTAGGAGTCCTAGCCACAGCAATCAGACAACAAAAAGAAATAAAAGGCATCCAAATCGGCAAAGAAGAAGTCAAACTCTCACTCTTTGCAGATGATATGACACTTTATGTGGAAAACCCAAAGGACTCCACCCCAAAACTGCTAGGACTCATACAGGAAATCAGTGAAGTGGCAGGATATAAAATCAATGCACAGAAATCAGGGGCATTCCTATACACCAACAACAAGACAGAAGAAAGAGAAATTAAGGAGTCGATCCCATTTACAATTGCACCCAAAACCATAAGATACCTAGGAATAAATCTAACCTTTATTTAGGCAAGGATCTGTACTCAGAAAACTATAAAATACTCATGAAAGAAATTGAGGAAGACACAAAGAAATGGAAAAACGTTCCATGCTCATGGATTGGAAGAACAAATATTGTGAACATGTCAATGCTACCTAGAGCAATCTATAGATTCAATGCAATCCCCATCAAAATGCCATCCTCTGTTTTCAAAGAAATGGAACAAATAATCCTAAAATTTGTATGGAACCAGAAAAGACCCCGCATAGCCAGAGGAATGTTGAAAAAGAAAAGCAAAGCTGGCGGCATCACAATTCCGGACTTCAAGCTCTATTACAAAGCTGTCATCATCAAGACAGTATGGTACTGGCACAAAAACAGACACATAGATCAATGGAACAGAATAGAGAGCCCAGAAATGGACCCCCGACTCTATGGTCAATTGATCTTTGACAAAGCAGGATAGAATTTCCAATGGAAAAAGGACAGTCTCTTCAACAAATGGTGTTGGGAAAATTGGACAGCCACATGCAGAAGAACAAAACTGGACCATTGCCTTACACCACACACAAAAATAGACTCCAAATGGTTGAAAGACCTCAATGTGAGACAGGAGTCCATCAAAATCCTAAAGGAGAACACAGGCAGCAACCTTTTCAACCTCAGCTGCAGCAAGTTCTTCCTAGAAACATTGCCAAAGGCAAGGGAAGCAAGGGCAAAAATGAACTTTTGGGACTTCATCAAGATAAAAAGCTTTTGCACAGCAAAAGAAACAGTCAACAAAACCAAAAGACAACCGAAAAAATGGGAGAAGATATTTGCAAATGACACATCAGATAAAGGGCTAGTATCAAAATCTATAAAGAACTTATCAAGCTCAACACCCAAAGAACAAATAGTCCAATCAAGAAATGGGCAGAAGACATGGATAGACATTTTTCCAAAGAAGACATCAAATGGCCAACAGACACATGAAAAAGTGCTCAGCATCGCTCAGCATCAGGGAAATCCAAAACAAAACCTCAATGACATACCACCTCATACCAGTCAGAATGGCTAAAATTAACAAGTCAGGAAATGACAGATGTTGGCGGGGATACGGAGAAAGGGGAACCCTCCTACACTGTTGGTGGGAATGCAAGCTGGTGCAGCCACTCTGGAAAACTGTATGGAGGTTCCTCAAAAAGTTGAAAATAGAGCTACCATACAATCCAGCAATTGCACTACTGGGTATTTACCCCAAAGATACAAATATAGGGATCCGAAGGGGTACGTGCACCCCGATGTTTATAGCAGCAGTGTCCACAATAGCCAAACTGTGGAAAGAGCCAAGATGTCCATTGACAGATGAATGGATAAAGAAGAGGTGGTATATATATATACAATGGAATATTATGCAGCCATCAAAAGGAATGAGATCTTGCCATTTGCAATGACGTGGATGCAACTGGAGGGTGTTATGCTGAGCGAAGTAAGTCAATCAGAGAAAGACATGTATCATATGACCTCACTGATATGAGGAATTCTTAATCTCAGGAAACAAACTGAGGGTTGCTGGAGTGGGGGGTTGGGTGGGAGGGATGGGGTGGCTGGGTGATAGACATTGGGGAGGGTATGTGCTATGATGAGTGCTGTGAATTGTGCAAGACTGCTGAATCACAGATCTGTACCTCTGAAACAAATAATGCAATATATGTTAAGAAAAAAAAATGAAGAAGAAGAAGATAGCAGGAGGGGAAGAATGAAGGGGGGGAAATCGGAGGGGGAGATGAACCATGAAAGACAATGGACTCTGAAAAACAAACTGAGGGTTCTAGAGGGGAGGGGGGTGGGATGATGGGTTAGCCTGGTGATGCGCATTAAAGAGGGTACATTCTGCACGGAGCACTGGGTGTTATGCACAAACAATGAATCATGGAACACTACATCAAAAACTAATGATGTAATGTATGGTGATTAACATAACAATAAAAAATTAAAAATAAATAAATAAATAAATAAACTATAGTAGCTGCTTCTCTAATGTGCCTCTTTGCTTTCAACTATCTTTCTTTCCCCAAATTCACTTTCCTTACAGGGACCTGAGTGAAATGTCTAAACACGAATCTTGTGAAAATCCTTTAAGGATTTCCCATTGCTCTCAGGATAAAGTCTAAGCTCCTCAATATGGCCTAAGACTTACATAGTCTGACCCTTCCAGACTTACCTCTCAATGCTCTTTCCTTTCAACTCAAAATTCAGACAACCAGATTTCTTTCTTCCTCCTTTCCTTTCCTTCCTTCCTTCTTCCTTCCTTCCTTTCTTTTTTTCTCTTCTTTTTAAAATAGAATAAGCCTTCCTTTTTCTTGACCCTTGGTTGTAACTCTCACACAGACTCCTCTCTGCCTGGATTACTCATCTGATTTTTCCCCCTAAAACCTTTATTCATCTCCCATCAGCCCCACATTTCTGATAATCCTGTCCTAACTTTCTTGTCCAAATGTGTTCCAAGACAAGCTATACCATATCTGTATCACAGTATTAATCATTCTGTAATATTGTTAATTCGTTATTAACAGTCATTTTAATAAGTTACTTATAACAGCTGTCTAGGCCTACCTGAGTCATTTGCAGACATTTCTCTTATTCAAGAACTCCTTTTGCCTCTATTTGAAAATGTTCTTTGGTCACAGAGCATGTCTGACCCATGCCCGGGGCAGGCTGGAAGCTCTGCAAGGCTGACCTCAATCAGTGAGGCATAAGAGTTGGTAGATAAATCCTTATAGCTCTGTTAGGAAAATCCTGAGGTGTGCCCTACACTGTGTCTCAGAGAGTCCATGGCGCAAACGAACACCAGCATCACACAGAAAGTAACCTGCTCATTTATTAACTTTATTAGCTTCGTCTTTTCACGATGTCACTTCACTCCACTACTGTTTCACAGCTTCTCGCATACTTTCCCAAATAAACTACTTGCACATGTCATCTTGTCTCAGGGTCTGGTTTTGGAGCAACCCACACTAAGTCACAACCATTTAGTCAGCACTTACCATGAGCTGGACGCTGGGTCAAGCTCTTTATGTGGATTACACATTTTAATTCTTTTAGCAACCCAATGAGTTAGGTGCTAATCCATAAAATTGGGGTAATACTACTTACTCAAAGGATTGTTCTGAGGATTAAATGGGATGATGCATATAAAGAGCTTAGCACTGGAAGAGAAGATGAATTTAAAGAGTTTAGCACAATCCTTTGCATAGGAAGCAATTGGTCATTTGCCTGAGATCATGCGCCTGCTAAGCAGTAGATTTGTACCAAATTCAGCCAGATTCCAGAGTCCTCAATTTTTATTCTAGACAGTCTTATTAGTTGTAATCTCTCTCTTTTTTTAAAGATTTTATTTGAGAGAGAAAGAGCACTAAAGAGAGAGAGAGCAAGCATGAGTGGAGGGGCAGAGGGAGAGGGAGAAACAGGCTCCTCACTGAGCAGGGAGCCCAATGCAGGGCTTGATCCCAGGACACTGGGATCATGACCTGAGCCGAAGGCAGATGGTTAACCGACTGAGCCACCCAGGTGCCCCTAGTTGTAATCTCTTATCGAACTATCTTCCACAGAAGAGTGTAAGCACCATGGGAACAGGAACCAGTTTTATCCATGGAACCTGGCATTCAGTAGATTGCAAGCCATTTGTGAATTGATTCTTCCCTTCCTCCTAACTAAGTCTGTTTTATATTCAGTTTAGGGTACTCATTACTTGAAATAATTCTTTGAGGCATCAGTTAGAGTAATCCTACAAATTATATATGAAAAAATGTGTCTTCCTTGAAAAGTCTAATTTTTATGTTTATTTTCTCCTCTTTAAGAAAATAGTTCATTTCCACCACAGTAAGGCAGTATATTTAGTATGAGATCACGCTAGTTTTGAAGACAAAAAGACCTAGTTCGAATCCAGTATTTTCAACTGTCTGACCTTGGGTGCCAGGGGCTGGGGAGGGGTCAGGAATGTAGCTTCTCTGATTTGTAGTTTTCTCCTATACTTGTTATCTACTGTTGCATAACAAATTATTTCAAAACTTAGTAGCTAAAGACAACCAACATGTGCTGTCTCACACAGTTTCTGAAGGTCAGGACTCTAGGAGTAGCTTCGCTGGGTGGTTCTAGTTCAAAGTCTCTTATAAGGTTGCAATCGGGTCATCTCCGGGGGTTGTAGTCATCTAAAGGCTTGACTGGGGCTGGAAGATACACTTCCAAGTTCACTCACATGGTTGTTGGAAGGAGTCTCACTTCCTCTATGTGAGCCTCTCATAGCATGGCAGCTAGTTCCTCCAGAAGCACAAGGTCTGAGAGGGAGAAAGAGAGACCACCCAAGATGGAAACCACAGGGTCTTTTATAATCTAATTTGGAAGTGACATACCTTCACTTCTGCCATATTCTGTTGGTCGCACAAACCAATGCTGGCACAATGTGGGAGGGGGCAATGAAAGGATGGGAATAGCAGGAGACAGGATCCCTGGGAGTCATCTTGGAGGCTGAGTACAACGTTTCCCATATATAGTCATAGTGGAGGGTTTCATGTGACTGGTATTTAGCTGTCTCTCAAAAAACATTAGTTGTATTTTGTGTATTCAAGGAAAGATACCTAAGTTCTGGAACCTGAAGCATATATTCAACAACCAAATTTAGCAGTTACCCCAGAACAATGACCATAAAACAAACCTAGTTACTAAAGCTCACATTCTGCTGAGAACTAAGCCTGTGATATTGGTGACAGCCAACATCTCTCTGCAAAGCTCCTTAGAGTTTCCAACATTTATTTACATTCATCATCCAGTTTTTACCTTATGTCATCATATATTTCATTTATCTCAATAACTCTATGGCATATTAATTATTGTTGTCACACTTTCCAAGCAAGGGCATGATTTGTCTAAGGGCACACAGCTACTCAGTGATAAAGTCAGGATTCAAACCCAGGACTTCTGAGCACAAAGTCTATTCTTTTGAGCAAGTAACTCATGAGGATGATGATGATGAAGAGGAAGAAGAAGAAGAAGAAGAAGAAGAAGAAGAAGAAGAAGAAGAAGAAGAAGAAGAAGAAGAAGAAGAAAAGAAAGAAAGAAAGAAAGAAAGAAAGAAAGAAAGAAAGAAAGAAA